>NC_092180.1:30203444-30571636 GCF_043641665.1 Enoplosus armatus | reverse complement strand
ACTCTTACGAACTGAAAAAGCAATAAATCAAACTCGGTCCAACAAACTTGGAACGTCAGCTGCTGTAAGTAAGTAACTTTTAGCCACGGTGGCCACTGTTCTGCAAAACGTACAGTCTGGCTTTGAACTAACTCAATTCAAATAATAAATGTTTTAGGATTGAGACGAATAGTTTGACATTTGGGAAATGTGCTCATTGGCTTTCTTGCTGAGAGTCAGATGAGAGGCCCGGCTCTGTCCAAAGGTGACTAAATCCACCTCCCAGCACCTCTGATTAACATTTTATATCTCAGTTATTTCATCTGTTTTTTCTGGAGTCCTGTCGTCGCCTCGAGGTTTCCAGGAAGTAACTGCACCCGGCCAAGAAATAGTCTGGCACGGAACCCCACAGAGCCGGGCTAGCTGTTTCCCCCTCCGTTTCCAGCCGTAGTGCTAAGCTAAGCTAATACGTAGCGCACAGGCATGAGAGTGGCAATCTACGTGAACGTCCAACTCCCCCCCCCTGCAAGGAAGCAGATGAGCGCGTGTTCCTCAGAAATGTCAAAACCGTTCCTTGAGTGCATCTCGGCGTCTTGGAGCAGCACAAAAACTTCCCTCAGTTTTTAAAGGAACTTCTCAGGCTATGCATCAGTGTCATCCACTAAGTGCGTTTCCCCTCCGGTCATTTCCTCGTGCGCGGGGTGGGGTGAGGGGGTGGGGGCGAACAACAACACACTCAGGATAAAAAAAGCTCACAAATACATTTCGTTCGAGGATACAAACTTTGATGCAGTTCCGGTACGACCAACTTCCAATTCCCCCCTCGTGCATCCTTTCTTTCACTAAACCAACGCCCGCTTTTCATGCTTTGCTTGAACTTCCTAGTTGTCAGTGTGGTGTACACAGCCCCCCCCCCCCCCCCCCCCCCCCAACTCCTCTCTTGTATTGGTCTCCTCTCTGTCTCTCTGTGAGTGTCTGCAGCCCGGCTCTGGTGGCCATGTTGTCCTAGTTGCGCCTTGTCACGTTCCGGCTATCTTTACCCTGTGATTTACTTTTAGAAAGGATAATCATGGGAGAAACATTCACGGACAGCTGTTGGACTGTACTATATGCTAGGGCCAGTAACCCTATATTTTTCTTTATATATTTTGTAAATATAACCTCTAAGTAACTGAAGGTGCTGGTATTCCTTTCAGGGTGGGGGGGGTGGCCGGGGGGACAGTTTTAAACCAACAGAGCTGGGTGGAAGGCACGAGGTGCGTTTGATTGATGAATAAATCCACGAATCATCAACAACCCAGGTCACAAAAAAAAAAAAGAAAAAGAAAAAGGGGTCACGCTCTCCTGTTTTCTTATTCAGTCTTTCATCTAAGAGGTTGTAAAAACCTCAGCTACAACATTCCACATAGGATAGCATTTACTGTAACCAGCCCCGACTCTTGCTTGGGATCGGACTGTTTCCTCCGCACTGGAGCGCACGCGCTTGTGGGCATTAAGTTGCAAATAGCTCAAGCAAATAATCATGCAAACTGCCGTGCTGCGGTGGCTTCAGGCCGTGACTCCTGCAAAAACCAGCGCGTTCACGCTCAGGCTGATCCAAGCTCTGCAGTTGCGTGTGAAAGCCTGGCCGTTTCAGTCTCCTCTCCGGCACGTCCATGCGCGCAGGTACGCCGGCGCGCTCACGGCTGCGCTCTCCGGTGTCACTCGCTTTGCATGGCGGGCCTCGTGTTTACAGTAGAATACCTTTCTTTCCCTCTGTCACTGACCCAGGACCAGGCCTCCTCTACTCCAGCTGCTCATTTGGTTATAAAGCCATAGTACCAGCAAAGACCAGTGTGCTTCCTGAAGTCAGCGGGTTTGTGACTGGCACACCCAGCTCGAATGGCCTGATTCCATCATACTGCAAATCCCCAAATGCCCCCCCCCCCCCAATTCACCCAAAGTACAAAAAAACCAAACACATTTTCTCACCTACCTGGTATCTCGTCACTTTTTTTGTTTTGAGATCAGCAGCGCTCCTATGAATGAGCTGCAGATGTGTAATATTTTAATATTTTTGAAGTTTTCTGCGTGAACTGAGGAAGTGAAAACATCACCAGTGAGCTGGGAGCTGAGATTTGAGAACTATGGTATCGGGCGCGTTTAAGGGAGACAGAATAAAGTCAGCCTCCAGTTGTGAAGGCGGCTGGTTGTTACACATGTAAGAAGTGTAAACCGCTGGCATATTAGAAGTGCGTGGATGCCTGGATGTTCAGGTGTGGTCTTACGACAGTTTTTTTTTAATGTATCAACTACTTTTATCAGTCGTCCCGCAGTTTTATACGGGGCCTAATAAAATACCACACTGTATGTGCTGTGCACATGGCGAGATTCTAACTTAAGGGAAGCTGACAATGAAATCGTGATCCCGTAAATGTAAAAAAAAAAAGTGTGTTGTTTATCTGTGTTTTTTGAGATACGATTGTCTTTCATCATGCAGTACTTGTTTTGTTTTTTTCCAATAAATGCATTATCTATACGTGTCGGCGCGTTCCTGGAGTGTGTGTTCGTGGTGTGATGCAGAAAAATTACAGGTAACACGAAGCAACGTGTGCGTCCTCACCTTTAATCTGCATGACTCTCTCTTCCAACACAAAGGCAAACTTTCACTTTCAAGTCCACACCCTTTCTTTCTTTTTTTACCTTTTACATTGTCTCTTTTCTTTTGTTTGTTCAATCTGTACGACACCTTTAAAGCCGCTTCAGGGGAGCTTAAAGGGGGGAGCGGGTTTTAAGAGGTTCGCTCGTCAGCATGTCTGTCGATAATACTGTATAGGGCTAACAAGATCACGTGATTTCGTGATCAAGACAAACAGCCGTGACCTCCGCAGTAGTGGAGTAGTATTCTCTTTTCTGCCGTGTGGCCTTGCCCAGAGCAGGACAGGTGTTCGCGTAGCTTCTCAACATACAGTGCATGTATTTCTGTCCATTCAGCTGCAGCACGGGCTAAAAACAGGCCTGGCCACAGCCTGAGAGAATGACGTCTTTTTCTGCTCTGTGTTAAAAGCTGTAAACCGCAACGAGAGATAGAGCCCAGCCTCCTGCATCCTTTCTGCACATCTCCTATTGTCTGCAAGCTGCGCACACACACACACACACACACACACACACACACACACACACACACCTGTGGGGTGAAACCCCTGGGCCTTTCAAGCTGAGCCGCACGTGAGGGGAGAAAGTTAACGACACAGAGAAGGGATTTAACAGCCGTTTGCTGGTGTCTGAGGCCCAACACCTCCCCACCCCCACTACACGCACACACACACACACACACACACACACAGTTGTTACGTGTTTTGATGTTTTATTAGATGGTAGATGACAGTGGCTTCACAGCAAGGAGATGCTGGTGTGTGTGTGTGTGTGTGTGTGTGTGTGTGTGTGTGTGTGCGCGTGTCCTGGCGTGACAGGGGAGGACAGAGGAGAATTTGAATTCATTTGAAATCTTTCAAATTGGAGCTTTGCCTGTTTGAATTGGCCTCTCAGGTATGTGGATCCGGACTCAAAGATAACCTGGAGCTAGTCTGCCTTTCCTTCGGACTGCCCCCCCCCTCCAGTCCAGGGTTTTTTTAATTCATCAATCAGTAAAGTAAACAAGGTCAAACTGGAAAATCAGGGGCTTACTGGGTACTTACATTCAAATTTCCTCACCGTCCGTCTGACGGGACACCTGCTGCTGCACAGCTGACACACACACACACACACACACACACACACACAGCAGCATCTCCTTGCTGCGAAGCCATTATTACTCTTCTTCTGTTCGGTAAAGACATGAACACCCTGTCTTAATCCTGTCTGCGCTGTTACATGTTTGTCAAAAATCAGGCACTCAAACACATGAATTGCTTATATTCTAAGTGTCATAACAGCGGACAGGCGACATGAATACATAGTGTTCAGTTAGTTAGTAGTGTTGATATGAAATTCAGACACAGAAACAGTTCAAATGGTGCCAAAGTTCTGCGTTGGACGCGCAGATATTGGACAATAACAGTGTATTTCTTTCCTCTCAAAGGGGGAAAAAACACCCCTCTGTCTGTCTCTGTGGGAAACAGGTAGTTATCGTCTGCCTGAGACGCTCGTAAAGACCCCAACCCCCGCCCCCATTTCTCACTTTGACTTCCTGCGAACTTGCTTCGTCACGGATGTATATGTGGACTCGTGGGGCGGCTTTATCAAATGCCAAAACACTGAAACAAGGGCGTTACAGAAGTACACATTTCTCAAAGTACGGTGTTTGAAAGAGTATTGTTTCGCTATCGGTGCAGCCACTTGGGGTGTGACTGACAATTTGTCGGACCAATGGAGGAGCAGTGTGAATAGAACTAGAGCGATTGTCCATTTACCGCAAAACCAAAAGACAGGAGTCGCGCTGAGGCTGCGGTTTTAGACGTAAAAACCACATTCTTCGTGTCACACCGTAGCTCTCCGTCATATTTTGGAACAGCGGTCATTTTGGGGGTTGCGGTTTTCGTTGGAGGCTTTGTGATCCCACATGTCTTTGTGGGGTTTTTTTTTTTCTCTTGATAGTGAACGGTCACAGAAACGTTCAGGATAACATTTGATTGAACATTAATCAAGCACAAGCGTTACGGTCGACTTCCTGAACAAAGCTTTTCGTGTCCGTCCACCTGAGCAAAAAGGTTGACCTGATGCAAAAACACGGCATTACTAAAAGACTCGGGCTGGTGTGTGTTCTGCTCATCACCTCCTGTAAACCCTGAGCACCGACAGATCGATCTGGAACCAAGTCTGTTTTGTGTAAAAAGGACTAATTCACACTCACTCGACACGGGCCTACAACATTTTGACTCCCACCCCCCCACTGTGCAAATTGCCTTTGAGGCATCATCACTGCCCTCTGTTGGAGAAAAGTAAGCCGTTCTGGACGTAAGGATTATTTTGAGTGGCCACACAAACAGACCACAACATTATCTTCTATTATAGCTCAAATCTCGATTGGACAGTTCAGGACTAAAGTGGTTATGCTCCACTCCGTTATGGTCATGGTGGTTTTGTTCCATTTACAAGTTGCTTTGATACAAGTTCTGTTTCGGTTGGTATATATTTGAATCACATTTCACGTACTGTTAAAAGTTGTCAGAAGATGCGTGACAATGACTCCGGCTCGGATCGGCCCCATTTAGAGGTCCAAAGACTGATCTGATGGAAATGAGCGTAGGTGTGCATGACCACATAGGTCGGCCACGCGCAACATCCGCCGCTTACAAAGGCCCCGTTTTTGGTGGGCCTGACGTCATCTTGTTACGTTTCTTTTCTTTCAGCCAGCACCAACATCATCATCATCATCATGGGCATCACAAGGCGGCCATGCTTCTCAAATGTCAGCAGGTCAGCCCACGCTGCCGAGGTCTGCTCTGTGAGGCTCGCTCCAGGCGAACACACATCTGCTCCGGAAGTGTCTCATTCCTGTTTGTTCTGCGTGTAGATGGATTTTTTTTTTGCCCAGTGATGGCAAATGTCACTCTGTCCATCCTGTCAGTGTGATGCACTGGTTTCCAACCCCTCCTCCCTGCTTTTGTATGTGTCTGTGAGCTTTTCAGATTGTTTCATTCGAACAGTTTTTAAGAGTCTTTAAAGCTTTTTATTTTTTATAGCATGTATGTTTGTTTTTTTTTCTTCTTCCGTCCAATCTTCTTAGCGATGGCTGAATTCTTACTAATTCGTACTTTAGCCGCCGCAGTTTCAGCATCCTGGTGTTCACACCGTCTCACTGGGATCCTTGAAAAGAACAGAGATGCACCTGTGCTTTTACTGCTATGACAAGCTGTAACCCCCCCCCCCCCCCCCCCGCCCCCGTCATGGGTCGAAGTGTCCTTGAGCAAGACACTGAACCCCCGATGGAGCACCTTGCATGGCTGCTCGGTCGCCATCGCCGTGTAAGTGAATGGGCTCATAAGAATTAGCGCTTTGGTAACCATGAAGGTTGAAAAGGTTATATATATATATATATATATATATATATATATATATATATATATATATATATATGAGACCATTTACTCCCCAAACAGATCACCTCCCCCAGTGTCAAAAACAGGTGCCAAGGTCCCGCCCTCCTCCACTCAGAAGATCCCAGTCCTGATCGGCCTCCTGACGGGGCAGATACTCGATCTGCACCGTCATCCTTCGGCTCAGGCGCTTCAATGCTCCTCTTCCTTTCCCTCTTCTTCCCCCTTGCGCTTGGCCGCCTTCAACTGTGTCCATGCAGTGGATAATGTGTGTTGGGCCTCCCGTGTCTTTTCAGCTTCACGCATTATGTTTCTGTGCATTTCTTCTTTTTTATTGTTTTGGACCGACTGTGTTGCATTTGAGAAAAAGAGGTCGCGCTTTCAAAACAAATGCTTTGGCTCAACAACAACAACAAAAAAAAAATGAATGCAACAGTTTGCATCAATCTTTTTTTGAGTTGTGACAACTTCTAATGAAATTATGTTCATGTTCCAGTTAGGGGGAATTAGCTTTTCCTATACAAGCAAAGGTATTTTCTTATTACCACTTACTTAATAATTGATAGCATAAGCACAAGTTTTTAAGTTGTTCCAACAAGTTTTTCCACATTATTTTAACATAAATCCTGAAGCGTTGTGGGCTTAATCACCATGACTATGAACACAAGTTTTTAAGTCGACAGCTATGCTAAACTTGAGTTTGGTTTGAAGACGTTTGAGCTTAATATTAAGCACAATATTAAGTTGATGTAATTACCAACATTATTATGTCAACACAACTCATCAAACATTGCTTGCAACTTAAAGGTTTTCTCTAAATCAATACATAAAATAAGACTTTTTTTTTTTATCTTGCAACTATGCATTTTAATCGAGTGGTGGGGATAGGGCCTGATCAACCTATTCTAGGCTGCCATCTAGTGACAGAAGCTGTGCAGATAGTTTCGGTTAAAGGGGGGAGGGGGGGGGGGTTGGAAACCACTTGTCAAAGTGCCATAACACACACAGACAGTAACACCATCTCCCCTCAGAGTGGATCAATTTACACATCTAAAAAACTTACCAGAAGATAAGATTTTGAGACCCAGGGGCCCCTGGGTTTGCGTTTTGGTGAATGGTTGATGTTTGCTCTCCCATTACACTTTAACTCATATGGCAATCCAAGGCCGAGCAGCGGAAGCGCAGGCCAGAACGCGATAAGAGCGGAAAGAAGCCTGTTATTTTAGCGTGGAGTGACCCAGTCTCACAGCTGCACTTGGATATGGACCAATCTGTAGACTTTACCCTGTCCACAAATAAAAAATGTGCAATTTGACAGAGAGCACATTTGGAAGCACTTTATGTAACATAATTTTGCAACGTGATCCTCAGTACAAGACGCACGCACGGGCCAAGGTTTCCTGCTCTCTACTTATAACAACAAAAACAATATTGCTACCATTACTTACTATGAATGCTACTACTACTACTACTACTACTACTACTACAAATACACGTAGGCCTACCTCAGTACAGTCTTGAGTAAATGTACTTGGCTACATTCCTCCACTGAACAAAAACCACCAAATTACCACTATTATTAATAATAATAATAATAATAATAATAATAGATATAATACAGTAGCTTAGTAGCAATGGTACAGTAATTTTTCCCATTTGTGTATTTGTGCCCATTTACATTTCTGATTTTACTGATTCACAGGTGACCTATGGAGGACTGCACTGCATGTGGTGTGTATGCAGCCCCCATACCAGCTGTGTCCTGCCTCGAGACTTAACGTTTCCTTGCTTACCCCCCCCCAAAACAGCAACACTTGCACACATGGTGATGGCCTTCACTAAATCATTAGTGTCTTCTGGTTAAGATTAGTCATGTAATTCTACGGTTCTATATAAATGTATGCATGCCGAATGGATGAGGGTGGGGGGGGGGGGGGCGCCGAGAGCTACGATTCAGTTGGATGTCGTGCAGGGGTGTGTTGTGGTCTGCTTCTGGGAACTGGATTTTGGAAAGAGGGTTATCTGCAGCTGATAAGGGCCACATTTAAAAAGGGCCGGGTTGGAACGAGACGAGGCTACTTCACACTGTCGGCAGCAGCGGGGGAGCTCACACTGTGGGGGGGGGGGACTCGACGAATCATGCTTCTGCTGGTGGTCGCCGCGTCCGTTGCCAATGTGTTTTTCGCCGTGGGAGTTGTTTGCATGCCCCTGTCGGACCGGGGGCCCCACGTCGCTCACGGCTGGGGCCAGGTGGTCCGGCTCAGGCACCTGTACGCCGCCAGACCGGGACTGCACCTGCTGATCAGTGGGGATGGACGGATCCACGGCTCTGCGGACCAAACTCTGTACAGTAAGTGGAAGCATTTTCAAAAAACACAGACTGTGAATGTGTAAACCGACTGAAGGGCTCGGAGAGGGCTTGATCTGATGAACGTGTGAACCGCAGGCCTGCTGGAGATCCGGCCGGTGGATCCGGGCTGCGTTGCCATCAGAGGGGTAGCAACCGCGCGGTTTCTCTGCATGGAGGGCGACGGGAGACTGTACTCATCGGTAAGGGCTTCAAAGGACTGCTGTGTGTGAATGACACCGAAATCAGTTTAAAATGGCAAAAGTTATTATTATTATTATAGCCGAAAAGATCATTTGGTCTAATTACCACTGCAGAATGATTAATAGTTAGGATGGATATTAATCAGATTGCTCATATGGTCTAATAGGGTAAAAGTGTACAATCCTAATACATTTCTTTTTGTGATATAGTCGAATTTGAATTGTAGTGTGACATCTGTGCTCAGATATTATTATATTTTACAACACATTTGTTTTAAAATGACTATTTAACTTGGATTTAACACAGGCTTTAAATGCAAAAGCCAAACATTTAAGCCAAAAAGTATAATTTCTTATTTCAGTTTAAAAAAAAAACAAAAAAAAACAACAGATTAAATTAATGTAGGAGGATCATATGGAGCACCAAAATGGCCAAAATGATTGACGAATGATTTGGAATAAATAATCCCGTGAGTAAATACGGTAGCATTTAAAAATCACTGATTGAATGTGGCTTCTCCGTCCCTGCTTTCGTGGTTTTCTTGGAGTTCAGTTTTTTCAAGAGTTTCATTTCATAGTTGTCATTATTCTCCCTCATACCAATCCTCACCTCCTCTCCTTTCGGCCAATCACATTGCCCCTCCCCCCCCCCCCCACCCATTGCCTCTCAGTAGATTCAGCAACCGCCTGGCGCTCCTGTCAGCCACAGCAAGCACAGAAAAGGAAGACGTCCTCCGCCGCTTGACTTTTCCTGTCTTTTCCCCCCAGACAGCGTCTCCGAATCACCAGCTGCTGCTGCTGCTGTCAACACTTTGCTTAGAAGCGAGCTCACCTCACAAGCCGACTTAGCTGATCTTAGTTATACGGCACCTCTGGCCTTGTTGAGCCACATCAATGGGTTGGGTGCTCTACACGCTTTTTGAGAAGGGTCCGGCTCAACCCATCGTCGTTCCTTCTACTGTTAAAAAAGGTAAAACATAATTTGATCATCGGCGTCGTAGAGGTGAAGCTCTAGAGGAGCTCACTGGACCCGTTAAAACCACGGACTTTGAAAGGAGTAAGGGGAGTCGCCCACATTTATCCCAGCAGTCTTACATCCGCTGAGCCAGACTAGTCCACCAAAGGGCCGGAGTGAAACCGGAACTTCAAAATCACTTTGTACTAACGCAAAGGAGTACAAATCCACCCTTGGAGCGTGACTTCGCCCAACAGTGTGTCATGCGGCCGCTTCGTATGTCTTAGATGAGGATGTTCAGGTGTTTTAAACCAACCAAAAGACATTGCTGTTTTATTTAGTATCTCAGTTTTAGCGGCAGCTCCCATAAACGGAGAGCCAAATGGCCTTTTTTTGGGTAGGTTATTTGACAGTTCCAACTGCTTTCATATCTCACTCTTCAACTGACACTTCAACTCCTCTCAGTGCTTCGAATTCGACTGGATCTTTAGCTCTTCTCAGCACTTTTACTCCAACTGGGACCCCAACTTCTTTCAGCCATTGCATTTCACCTGCCACTTCAGCTTTTTTTTTTTTTAGGCTTTCCATTTCATTAACATCATAAATGAATAGATAAACCATTAAGCACGTTACACCTCGAGTATGACCACTTCAAAAAACAATGGTGACCTTTTGATAAATAAATGGAGCCATGCAGATATAAGAAACAAGGCCTCTCCAAAGTGGACACACAGTAAATGTTATTAAGGACTTCTTCAAAGGAAAGGTCTCCGTAGGCGCAGTTGACCTGAGGTCTCCTGCTGCTTTCCACATGTTTGTTAATCAGCTTCCACGTTCGGAAAACACTGCATGCCAGCGGAGCATTCATTTGAACAGACCCAGCGGTTCATCAACCTTTGTCCGGTGTGGTGCAGGTTGGGATGTGTTTGCAAAGTGAAAAACCTGAATGAAAAAAGACCCAGCAGCAGCAGCAGCAGCAGCAACAACAACCTTGGCCTCTGGCTGGCTCCATTCGGCCAAAGTAAACAGCCGTCGAAGAACTCGCAGCACCACTTACGTATGTTTTTTTTGTTGTTTTTTTTGATAAATTTATCTAAAACTACCATTCATGCAATCCGAATGGAGACTGCCATTATATGTTAGGGTTCGTGTCGCTGTCCTTGCCACTTTCTAACCTGTGTGGATACCAGTGAGTAAACATTTCTCCCCCTCACTGTGGAAAATCGGCATAATGCGCATACGATTCCTGTGTGCTGGAACATTACAGGCCCCAAGGTTTACTGTCTTATAATTCAGTTTTAGGGCTGCAACTAATGGTTGACTGGGGATTGCTCTCTTAATTTTAGTAACGTGTCCAGTGGTGAAATAATGAAGGTCTTGTACCGAACTTTTGACACTCATCAATGTAGGGCCTCAAGAACAGGGCCCTATGTATCAAACCTTAAAGAATTACACTTGAGGATGCTCTAAATTTCTCTCGATTTAACACGTTAGCAGATTTCATTTGCGTGTAGTATTTTGACTTTATTAATCCCACAGCGGGGACATTTACAAGTCACAGCAGCAAAGACAGAAAGGTGCAGAGACACACAGCAGACAAGCACTGTGTCGATAAGAATTAGAAGGATTTAAAAAAAAAAAAAAAGAAAAACAATATACAAATAATAAATACAGATATAAAAAATATGGGGGAGAAAAATAAATATATACACAGAAAAATATAATGTATGTACAATTTGTGCAGATTTATATGCAGTTAAACAGTCTTATAGCCGCAGGAATGAACGACCTGCGGTACACCGCGGTACTCCTTCTTACACCGTGGGTGTAACGGTCTGCTGCTGAAGGAGCTGCTCAGGGCCCCCCCACAGTCTCGTGCAGGGGGTGATGGCAGGTGTTGTCCATGATAGATGTCAGCTTGGCTAACATCCTCCTCTCCCCCACCTCCTCAATGGAGTCCAAGCGGGCAGTCCAGAACAGAGCCGGCTCGCCTAATCAGTCTATTGAGCCTCCTCCTGTCCCTGTCCGTGCTGCCCCCCCCCCCCAGCAGACCACAACATAGAAGATAGCCGAAGCTACCACAGTGTCATTAAAAAAGAAACAAATCCTTCATATTTACAGCATATAAATATATAGATACATACATACAGTGCTTAACAAATGTATTATCTCACCACCCAGTGTGAGGTGTTTGCCCCCGCTGCCCTAAATGAACAGTATTGCTGATGTTTCTGTAATGGTTAATCCACCAGTATGTGCAAGCCAAGCTCTTTAATCAAAATGATATCTTTAATGCTAAAATAGAATTATTGTTGTTATCCATGAATTCTCAAATTTACTGTTTTACAAAAAAAGCAGGAAAAAATAGTAAAGCACATTATTATTTTTTGATTGAGATGCCAGATTACAGTTATTTACTTGCACTCCTGAACAGAAACATTTGTTTTGTGGTTGCAAAGAATGCAAGCTGTTATCAGGGCCAAAGGAATATTCAGATTTTTGGTTAATATATGTGAATAAGGACTATTTAGTTGTTCCAGTTTGTTATTTGCCTAATAAACAACAATACACTTTTTAGTTTGAAACTTAAGTTTTTGACAGATTTCTAAAATATTTGTGTTTTCTCATTTTTATGACAGGTGGTCTAATAAATGTGTTAAGCACTGTGTATATATATATATATATATATATATATATAGGGATTAAACTATAGCCAATTGGCTGAAATGGAAACAAAAAGGAAAACCAAACTGGAGTGAGTGGAAAGTCTGCTGCCAGCAGATGAGTACATCAGAGAAAACACGATAGCGTAGCACCCCAAGGTGCATGGAAAGTCACAGCAAACGAAATCAATACACCCCCAAACAGAGTTACAATTAATATCATCAAGTCGTCATCGGCCCACACGCAGACACCCTTTCCTCACAGGGATGAGTTGAGTGACGTTTCATCTCAGTGTTTGCAGAGCATGAACAGTACATGTGAATGTCTCCCATCGTTTTCCCAGCACACCTACAGCAGAGACGACTGCACCTTCAGAGAGCAGATCTTGCCAGACGGGTACAACGTCTACGCCTCCGACAGACACGGAGCCCTGCTCAGCCTGGGAAACCACCGGCAGAGGCTGCAGGGTCGAGACCGAGGCGTCCCGGCTCTGGCCCAGTTCCTCCCCAGGATCAGCACCCTGGATCAGGCCTCCTCCCCTGGGCTGGGTGTCCCTGACCCGGTGGGACAGAGCGCAGCCCAGACGGAAGAACCTGTGGACACGATGGACTCGTTTGGAAAGCTCTCTCAGATCATTCACAGCCCCAGCTTCCACAAGAGATGAGACCGCGGCTCTGAGACACTGAGAGGAAATGATATGTGTCCCGGGGTGTCCCGCTTTGTCTGAGGCCTGAAACCGTGCACTCCTCCCTGCATGTCGTAGAAACCAGGGACTGACTGCGTGTCCAGTACAGGGAGGGGTGTGTTTGACATTCTGGCTTGTTTGGAACACACAGAAGGTGACCAGTAACCATACAGCAGATGAACCGAAGAGCGGCGCCTACAGAAACTGGGGGGGGAAAAGGAAACGAATGGCACAATATGAGTCACATTGTTTTATTCCAGGAAGTGCAGTGCCACGCGAAGGAGCATCAGACATCCTGCTTGCCGTGATTGTTCGCCACCTTATACAAAGTCTTCCTGTGTAATCTCAGGGTGAAAAGACTGTGCTCCCTTGGTAGCCGAGGACCAGGATGTTGGTCAAAGTTAAAAAGATGGCTGCTTCCCCGCCTGACAAAACGTCTTCTTGCAGTAGTACAGCTGTTGTATTGATTTGGTTATTTAAATCTCCAGCAGTTTTGATGTGAATACCTTATACACTGTTCAAGATATGACAATAAAGCATTCCCAGCAGGGAATTATACACCTGTGTCATTTAAAGATTTATTTCAAACAATGTGCATTCGTTTGTTTGTTTTTTCTTTCGGCCATTTTCAGCTTATATTGCAGACAGTAGAGCGGTGACAGGAAAACGAGGGAGAGACAAACCAGAGGCGTGGCGGTCTACACCCCCGAAGCCACAGGGACACCCCCAACGCATAGAAATGTCAGGCCTTAACAAACCCCCGTTTATTTGGTTAGAGGAACAAGCATTTCAAGGACGTGGCAAAGACGTCTGAGCTCAAAAGGTCCACTCACTAACGGTTCAGAGCGTCCAACAGCATGTGCGGCGATCATTGGAACAACGGGAGTCTCCCTCAAAAGCCGCACTGGCGACCCCTAGAGGCTGCAACACCAATTACACCCAAAATACAAACATGACAGAGAAAATCAAGTCATAAAATAACAAGTGAATAATAATATATGAAATAACAGCAGTTAGTTACCTGCAAGTTGCCAGTTTTGCTGGTTCTGTTCTTCAGAGTCATGCCAAATGCATACATGTTAAGTTGAATCCGTTGTATATTTAGAGAACTCGCAACTTTATGAACCGAACTAGATAACATGCAGCTAAGACGCCTGAACACAATCTTTGCCAAAAATAACTTTTCAATAACTGTCCTCTACAGCGTTGAAATTTTAAATGTTTATCGATGATCGTTGCTCAGAGCGGTGGTTCCCAACCTGGGGCTCCCGACCCCATCATGGATCAAGAAGACAACCACATTTAAGGGTTGGTTTTTATATTTTTATTTATTTATTATAAAGCCAGACTGCTTGGACTATATATTTGTATATTTCAAAAGAAGTAGGCTACTTTTCCCCCTTTTTTGAAAATTGTACGTGGGTGGGGGTCGTCAGTGCGTATGCAATGGTAAAATAGGGTCCCTTAAGAGAAAGGTTGGGAACCACGGCCTTAAAGCATCTATAATTAGTGTTTTTATAATAATAAATCAAGTGACTACCTGTAATGTGAGGGGGGGGGGGGGGGTCGCTCATAGTGTCGAGTCCACAGGGCGGTATCACCAAACTTGCAGCTCCCTTCAGCTCTACAGAGTTTGCTGACAAGTTCCCTTCCAAAAGGTGACTACATGTTCAAGTTATATTCACAGCTTATTTTCCGCTTCGAATGTGTTTTTAGCGATCACAAATCGTCATTTTAAGAGTAGACTAATTAGCTACAGTGTGTAAGCTCGTTAAAACATGGCCCGCATGTTGACTAGGACACACTGCTAAAAAGGAAAGGAGGGAAATGGATTATTTGGATTTTTTTTTAAATATCTAATTCAGGTGTATTTTCTGAAAATGTCCCGACGCGAAGGCCCGGGAAGGTTTCCCACTTAGCATCTCCATTACACGACTGCCATGTTGGTAAAGACATACAGTTTTAGTTGCAGTGCAGCTCCTTGTGACTGACTAGACGTCCCATGACCTGGAGGACTCAGAACATTCACACGGCAGCAATGAGCGGTTCAACACATTTATTCACAGAAAGTGGAGTCCAATCAGATCATTTTTTGTCACATTTTAAAAACACCAAAAAAAAAAAAAAACAGCAGATAAATAGTGTGATATCCCTTTAAAAGTGCACGATCAACTTGGTAGCAAAATACTTGGCAGAAGCTCATGTGGCGCTAAATGCTAACAGGGCCCAGGTCACTCGTAAGCCCCCGACTGCTGCCCATAGAAACCATCCATCAAATCATCTGACCCTCACACACATTGCAATAAGCAAAAAAAAGCAACAGTTTAAACGACTGAATTAATTTATCTACAAACCAGTTTCACCAGAGACCTGTAGAGGACGGGTCCTTGTCTGGTCCGTCTCCTCATGTGTTCACCTTAATCTAAATAGACATTATTATAAAACTAAAAAGGACACACTGTTAGCTTTTTGCAACTGTTGCAGAGCTTGCCTGCTTTACAGGTTCATCATGACAATCTGTTGGAGTGTGTGTGAAAATGGAAGTTGAAATACTGCACATGGCATACCATGCTGGGAAAGGGAGACTAGACTGTGATGTCGGGTTGAGTAGTCCTGTCAGTAAAAGCAACGTGTACAACGTGTACGTGGTACTGTAGGTGTGTGTCTTCAGCAGGTAAAAAGTTTGCCTCGTCTTTGACTCTCTCCTTATGATGCATTTGTTGTTGTCCATTTCTGCGTACGTCAAAGTGATATAATGGGTTCATAAACCTGCGAACCAAGAATGACAGCAGTTCCTAGGCTACCGCATCGCGTAACACAGCTGGTACGGAGAATTACACAACCAACGTCCGCCACTGACAAAAACATCTTCACATTTTGTTACTGACGACACAAACAGCAAACGACAGTTTGGGGGGGGTGCAAAGCAGGCAACGCTAATGCAAACATGAACCTGCTAGCGAGAGTCAGCTAGATGCTTGAGCAAGTGTGCAATTCAGGTGTGTTCACAGTACAGCAATGGTCAGCTGAACACACACACACACACACACACACACACACACACACACACACACACACACACACACACACACACACACACACACACACACACACACACACACACACACACACACACACACACACACACACACACACACACACACACACACACACACACACACACACTACTTAGCTAATCGACTGACTCTGTAAACAATCAAGAATTTCACCCTCTGAAAAAGCACCTGTCGCCACAGCTGCAGAATTGGTCCCATTCATTTTCTGCATGGATACTGTTTGTTTGATGATTGACGTGCAGCAGAAAATATATATATATTTTTTTTTTATAAAAAGTCAAAAAAAGGGTACAGGACTGTGTACATGCAAACTTAAAGGAGATATGTCGACAACGAGTCTGGTACGCAGCCATTGCTAATGTTATCAATGACACCCAGTGCTTCTGCTGCAAACAAGCTGAAATAATAATGTGGCCATGATATAAACCATGGTCTCCCTGCATTAGCCAGGACCTTCCTGCGTGTTTATGTGGGGGATCGTTAAGGATATTGTTTGAGTGGGAATTTATTTACCTCTGGTTCAGAACAAAAGCTTGCTTCAAGATGGTGTGGAGCATTTTGTTACTTTATCCATTTTTAAATTCTCCCGTTGCAGCCGTGTGTCTGAACAAGAGCCAACATGGCTGCCTTTGGCCAAAATTTCACAACAACAACAACAACAACAACAACATTATTAAAAATTTCTGGCACAAGCTAACATGATGAAGCTACAGTACATCCTTTGTTGAATTTGACTGGCTGACTGAAGATGCAGCACGTGCTGTTGCCATCAGACTTTCAAGTCTTTTCAAGTCCTCTCTGGTCTAATATACATTTTGCTCAGACCCAAGAAGAAATGCAAGTTTGACCCCACCCAGAACCGATGTGGACCTGAGACCTGGTTCAGGTAGGGTCGGGTCCTCATGGTTTTGGTTTGAAGACATCTACAGCTACGTCCTATTTTCATAAACGCCGCCATCTGCTGCACAAGAGCTGAGGACCCCCAATATGGCTGCCAGAGGGTGCATTGCAGCAGCTCTTGTTAATTCCGTGGGAGGTACTGGATAGTTGCTGGATAGTTGCTGGATAGTTGCTGGATAGTTTGCTGGTGACAGGCACTTTTTTTGTTCTTGGAAACCTGACAAGGACTTGACCTCCTCTGGTTAATGAAACCTGGTTGTAATTAATGTCCAGTGATTGGCTGCGTTTATCCAGGAGATGGGACTGCAGCCCTCGTTGTGAGGTTGTGAGGTCCGATGCTTTTCAGCGTGTCTTCCTGTAGTAAACAATAGTTGCCACCAACATTACTGACGCCACTATGGCCACTGTCCTCCACCGAGAAAAGCCCCGGATCACCCCTTCCTACAGAGATCAAGGGAACAAGGTTAAGGGCTTTGGATCCTGCTGGCTGGTCCACACATAAGACCATAAAGCCTGAAAGCGACATTTCAAATGAATATAGCACACAACTGACTGATCCTCCCGGACAATGCATCACTCACCCAGCCTCCCTGCTGTATGAGCCAGGAGTAGAGCTGCTCTCTGATGACCTGGAGGACCCAGCTGATGACAATTCTGATGTTCTCTAGATGGTTGGTGGTCAGTGCCTTTAAAAAAACCAAAAGACCAGTCAGAGGTTGTGTGAGGTCGTCAGCTAGTGAAGACGGATTAATCCAATTGATATGAATTTTCGCTTCTGCACAATGTGAACAAAAAGTTATTTTTAGTCAACCAGTAACGTAGATGACGATGAGGAGTCACAGCAGCCTGTAAACTGTATTATGTACACCTGCCGCAGTTTACTGGACTGCCGGGACTCCCAAGTGGCGTGCTGCTCTGGTTCTCTCACAGCAAGTTTACACATCTGAGAGGGAACACATGGAAACGAGGACTGCGCACTGACCTGCGGTCTCAGTTTGCGTTTGGTGGCTTTACTCTCATAACAAGCTGTGACAGCTCGTAACGTTGTTCCGTCTGACCCTAGCTTGCTGGGTAGCTGACACTAGCCAGCAAGCCGTCTTCAGATATCAGCACGGGAGCAGATGAATTAGTGTGCAGACGTTTCTGCTCCGTCTGTGCCGACACTGATTGTTAAAGTGGATGTCCAAGCTCTATGGAGTTGAAGAACGTGGCGCTGACGGTCTGTAGCTGAGTGGGATAACATGTCTTTTTTTTTTTTTAAATATGCATAGCAATGGCTTTGTTCTTCTTGCTCAACAATTTTGCACATGTTGACTTAAGAAATATGACATTTCAATTACGTTTCAGTCTCCCTGTATTTTGGAAGAAAAAAAAAATTTATATTATATAAAATCAAGAACCATATGGAGCCCCTGTAGGGCCATAGTGGGAATTTTTTTTTTATAATGCACTGCCAGTTTAGGGACATGCTGCGCAGATGCTAGATCCTACAGAAAGCAGAGATGATGTGACTCATGATATATTGCTCATTACTCCGTTCAAAAGGCCGAGCTCTGGCAGTATACTGCCACAGGCTGTGAGCACAGCTTAGTACAAATGGCTGAAAACAGTTCAGCTTATGAAAACACGCGGTGCAGAAGATCATCAGTCGCACCAAGCGCTGGGTGTCTGAAGAAACTGCAGCCCTGTTGAGAAGCGCTTGCTGTGTCAGATATCCTTTTCTGTGCGTTACCTTGTATATGAGTCTGTAGGCCAGATGGAAGAGAGCCACCACTCGGCCCCAGTTGATGCCATCAGCAAAGATGCTCCTGGCCACCGTCATGAAGATGTCCTGAGCACAGTTGCCCTGAACCCGGTTGACCAGTCTGACGGGAAGGAATGAAACAGACTCAAATGGAACAACGTTTTGATTTGTTTTCACTTATTGGCAGATTTCTCTGAAATGTGGCTGCCATCATAAGTAGGTGTTCAGGTGTTATTCAGTCAAGTTAACAAGAGTTTGTGTATCGTTTAAAAACATTCTGCAATCTGCTCACAACAGTGTGAGTACACAGGCACTGCAGGCACTGTGACCGCTGGATCTGCTGACTGACGTGGTCCAATTGTTTTAGTAGACGATGCGCAGCTTACCGTTGGAACTCAGCGTTCCTGTTCAAGTCATCTGCAATCTTGAGCAGCTGTTCCACCACTTCTTTGATTTGTGGATCCTGTTGTTCATCCGGTCTTCCTCCCAGATCCTCAGAGGAGATGCGTCGCCCGGGCTCCTCTGCGTTTATACGTTCGATCACATACCTAAGGCAGAGAAAACTGCTTGACCAAAGAAATATCACACATATTTCTTTTGTGCATTGCTAGCAGGTTACAAGCCGAGCAGACGCTGGGTACAAAAACAGAGCTTGCTTCCATTTTATGGAGTTGGGGACAGGACGGGAGCCCTGTACTACGAAGCAGAATTTGAGGTTAGCTTAGGGTTAGGTGACTTCAGGGTTAATCCTGGGTTTTCATTGTGCTTTTGTTTACCAATATCATCCTCCAGCGGAGACTGATTGAAGCACTAAAGCCTTGTACTTGTTGTACTTAAAGATAAGATAAGCCTCACCTCTTTGAGTCATGTTTTTATATTTAGTTTTAATTTGCTCCTAAGTCCATCTGAAACACCGGGGTTGCAGCTGACAGAAAAAGACTAAAATTGTTAAACACCATAAGAACACATGAATTTAATAGAATACACAAATGTAATTACAAAAATTAAAATGTGTTTCGTGAGGTCACGGTGACCTTTGACCTTTAATCACCGAGTACTAAATCAGTTCATCCTTGAGTCCGAGTGGACGTTTGTGCCATATAAAGAAGGAAATACAGAAATTCCCTCAAGGCGTTCCTGAGATATTGCAAAGAACGTGGTCGGAGAAGGGACGTTACAAGATCAAGCTAATGAATCTGCCCAGATGAGGATGCAACTGAACACTTCCCATTAAATACTCAAACAGACGTGCTGGTCAGCCTGCAGCCTCAAACCTGGGTGGAATATTCCACAGTGACCTTTCATCTGAAAGTGACAGAAGCATCTCAAAAGTCAGGGCCTTTCCCTTTCGACCTGGCCTTTCAATCATGTAAAACACTTTGTAACTTTGTTGTATTATTATTTATCTAATGATTAGACATACCCTCTAAGGACCACTGCTCCTTGCTCCAGGATGGGATCATCGATGACATCTGGAGCAACGAGAAGACTGATTAATACCCACATTTATTTCAATCATTGACACTGTTTGTTCAAAATATGCGCCATATACCTTTCATATTCTAAATGAAAAACACTGAAGTTTCTTGTTATAACAGCACAGCAACTTATCATGGGAAAAGTGTTTTTACAAGATATGCATATTTATACAAAATATAAGGTTTCTCAATGACAAGCTAACGTGACATGTTATAACAACATATGGTTTCTTGTGAAAAGGGAACTATTTGGTTTGTAGTAATAACAAGAAAATGAACATGTATTGTGGAAAGGATCTGGTTAAAAACAACAATATTTACTTGTTATAACCAAGCAGATATTTTTGTCGTGGTGGCAGTAGTCACATTGTCATTCTGGGATGAGGGGAGAAAAAAAATGCTCTGGCTTGTTTGTATTTCTTTAAACCAATCACAATTGTCTTGTGCGACGCTAAGCGGCGGTTAGGGTTGGGTATCGATTCAATTCTAGCGATTCCGATTCTGCTTATTGTTTCACTGTAAAGTTTGTGCTTGAAACTAAGTAGAATTTCTAAGGGCTGAGCTCACCCTGCCTGCTGCTCATAGTGCCCATGAGAAGGCAGGAGGTGTGCAGCGCTCCCTACAGCTCAGTCCGCAAACAGCTACCTGGCAGTACAGGTGTACTATCCACAAGGAGGGTGCAGTGGAAGCTGTCGGACAACTTCACAGTCCTCTCCGGAGGAGGAGGAGGTGGTTTGTTTTCACTTTCACTTTGGCTGTGTGCCACCTCCATCATCACTGGGTTACCAGGTGCTGCAGCTGTGCAGGGCTGAGAAAAGCAGCGCCTGGAGTGTCACATTTTGAATTTCTGGGTTTCACTGTGGAGACATTGCTGTTGTGTGGAAGCACAAACATATCTAATTGATTGCAAAAGGACACTTAACTGTACTTTGCGTCGTATGCCTTGATTCATAGTATTAGTATCTATTTGCGAGTAGTATTTTCTACAACTGAATAAAAAGAAATGTCAGATTGTCATACTGTGAGTGTTTATGGCAAACTGTCATGATTTCTGTTACGCCAAATAATTAAGATGGGTTTAAAATGTGTTTGTTCAGCAGCCTCTGATTATGTGCAGCGTCTTACTTACTGTACAACAACTTTAACAAGTTTGACAACATATTGTTTAGGCCAGTGGTTCCCAACCTGGGGGTCCCAGGGTCATGAAGCCCTCTTGATTTTAAGGGTGTAAGGATTAAATTATTTTACTAACAACAAAAAAATGGTTATTATAGAACTTTAAATCTTTATTTATGTATTATAAAGCCAGGCTGCTTGGACTATTAAAAGGTATTATAGTGAAATTAAAAGAAAATAATAACACAGACATAGAATTGTGTTCCTAAAAATATTTAAAGATTTAAATGTACAGTTAATTGTTGCTGTTATTGTTGTTGTTTTATGCCATGAATATAATGAAAAATACATAAAGATATTTAAAAAGAAGTAGACTACTCCCCCTCCCTTTTTTGTAATTGTATGTGGGTGCGGGGGGGGGGGGGGGGGGGGGGGGGCGTCAGTGCATATACAAATGGTAAAATAGGGGTCCCTTAAGAAAAAGGTAAGGCACCACTAGTTTAGGCTGTAGTTTACACTGTTTAATATTACCTATTCAGTATATTGTCTAACATATGATCGACTAAATATTTCAACTTATCAGTGGTAAGTGGCTTTCAAAAGTTTCTCCATCTTGTTTTTTTCCAGCGGAGTTCCTGGGGCAGGAGTGGTGAGAGAGAGAGAGAGAGAGAGAGAGAGCGGGGGGGGGGGGCGTGACATGCAAGACTCGGCCTTTAAAACTTGCTACTTGCGGTCCGACAGGTGGGCTACCGGGGCGGCCAATAGTTTCTCTTTCACATTCGTCTTGTGCGCTTCTGTGTGTGTTCGACGTCACCCCCATCTTTAACCCCACAATGGCTTCCAGTTGTCGTCGAGCTGACTGCTCATTCATTAAAAAAAAAAAAAAAAGCACCTGCGGGGCACCTGACAGGTAGAACTGTCCCGGAGCAAACCGGCTCACGGCCCTGCCTGTTTTATTACCTTGTTTTTAAATCACCAGCCTCGAGGCCTCGTCGGTGCTTTATCGCGCTCCCCTCCCACACCGGCCCAGGCTACTTCCAGTTAGCTCATTCAACACTTGTCCCGAAGTTAAACAGCGGCATCGAACCAGCTTTAAAAAGGACCACTAGCTTGCTGCTGATAGTTAGAGGCTTCTTGTCTTGTGTGGGTTAACGTCGACCACGGAACAGGGGAAGCTATTAACGTTAAGTTACACACACCCAAACAAGTCTGTTTAATCATGGAACGTCACTAACTTCGTCCTCATCGACTCTTAGCCTCTTACCCTCCCGCCGCCCTCCCCTGTGGTTCAGGCTGCGGTTAGCTTAGGGTTAGAGGTGGCACAGATACCTGGTTGGGGTCTGGTTAACCACAGAAAAACGACTAGTTGCGGTGAGGGTACGCGGAAACGCATATCGACGCGGTAACAGACTTCGACACGACACCGGTCTCCGCATTCATGAGAGGAAAACGGGACTTTGCCTGGGAGTTGACCGGCAATATTTGACTGTAACATTAAACCAAGTTGTGTCCGTCGCGGTGAAAAGGCCGCTCGGCTCGGGTATAAGTCAGAGCTGACATGGCTTCACATACCTTCCCCACCCACGGCGCCCCGAAGCTCCTGGTCTCCTTGTTTCTCCTCGTCTCGGCCGTCAGCCATAGCATTCACGCTTTCTGTCAGCTCGGAGCGGTGAACGGCCAGTTAGACGTTCGGTTCCAACATTTAACGCCAGCTGCGGCCGAATGAACCCACCGACGCTAACTTAGTCCGGACGAGTCCGCTCCGTGAAAAGTTTTTTTTTTTTTTTTTTCCCCCCCTCAGAAGAACAAGGAAGTGACACGGAAACGCGCAGTAGACACCGGCCGGCACGCCTCGTTCAGGCAGCAACATGACAGAAAGTCACGGCACATTGCAAAGAGCAGAGTAACTCTGCTGCAGGGTCACCTGGTTGACGTATAATCGTACCATGTGGGCCCAAATGTTAACAAGGGGTGGTCATGATGAAATGTGAACATAGTGGATCTCTTGGCACGTCATGGTCTAGTGACGATCACCGCTCAGGGCGACAGCTGCAAAGCCTTATGGGAAAACAGGTCTTAGGACTTTTTGTTTGTTTGTTTATGAATTAAACTGTGTTTAATATGTTTGAATTCACCCATTATTCAATCCTAGGCTTTGTGACGTGTCTCGGCGCATGTGTCGTCTATCCAAGCCTAGAAAGGAGCTGTGTTCAGTCACGGTGTGATTCATTAAAATAACTCATCATTATAACTCACTAATGTGACTCAGTAACAGGTGCATTCCATTTTGGTTGCACTGGTTCCAGGGGTCCGCTTACTGGAATCTAATGTTGTCAGCTACACCTGTGGTTTTTCTTGCTACGACCTGGATTCGGTCAGCACAGGATATGACGGCATTAACATTTCCAAAGTGGCATTTGTCTGAGACACGGTGGCGTTTTTCCTCGCCTTCACCTGTTGTCCTCCTGTCTTTTAGTGGTTTGTGCAGTAAGTAAGGAGAGGCACAAGCGGTGAGTGCCACTGGCAGTTGACGCACTGCAATTCTGGCGTCAAGATTGTGGGTTTCCACCACCAATGGTCCCGTGTGTCCCCTCTGCCGTGTGTCACTGGTCCGACTCGCGTTGTCAAAAAGTGTGATCACTTGATGAAATCTTACACCGCCGGCTGTTGCCAAACACCTGTGCGCTTGTGCTTGTCAAATCGGTTGGTTAAATCATAAGACAAGGTGGAGCCGTGGCTGATGCAGAAGAGCAGAATCCCGGCTGATCACACACACTAACTCTGGTCTCACTGGAAACAATTCAAAATATCATTATACCACGGAGAGGGGGCCCGTGAGGGACACAAGGATGATTGCTCGTGATTCACCTTGGCCTTATGAGTGACACACATGAGCAAACATACAGGGAGTCTGTAAGGAATCAATGGACAGATCTTTAGATATAGAGACACGTTATCTCTATGATGGCATGGCCAGTAACGGTAGCATTCATTTTGGGTCTGGCAGCCCTGTGAATGTCCAACATTTTGCTCTCCACCAACTCCTGAGGGAAATCAGGAGGAGGAAATCAATCTTGTTCACCAGCCAGCCTCTTAGCGGTGTCCGTTTGCTGCTTGTGTTAGGGTTTTCACTGAAAATAGCAGTGAAGCTTAACCAAAACAGGAGCGTCGTGTGCTTTAAAACCAGACTGCCCCTGTAGAGCTGAGGGGAGACAGCAGAGTTGGTAATAACTGCTAACGGCACGGTGACACGGTCTGAGTCCTCTTCGGACTTTCCATCCAGCTAACGTGGCTCTCGCTCCCCTCACTCACGTCTCAGCTCCCCCCGGCAGGGATGAGAGAGACCTGAGGACGAAGGAGCTGTAATCACCAAACAGAGCATCCTCCCTCCCTCCCTCCTTCTGGTGACAATTAGAGGATGATGATGATTCATGACAAACAGCGTCTCAACTGTCAAAATAAATCAACGGTAAGATTTTAAATGTACTGAGCATCACAGACAAACTCTTAAGTATTCAAAATAAAAACCTATAGCCTCGCTGTTATGCTCGGCTCGGTCAGGAGCATTATAAAGATGGGAGGTCCACACAGTAACAGCTTAAGTAAATCAGATCAGGTGGGGGGGGGGCTAACACAGACACTGTCATAAGGCCTGGGGTCGTCACATCATTCATTTACCACAGGTACAGTAAGTCTGACATCCCTTTCAGGCTCAGGCTGATATTATAGGACTAATAATAACAGTAATAAATACTAATAACAATAACTGCAACTTTCTAGCTTTACACTTTACTAATCATCTAAAATAACTGCATGGGTCTCTTTGTCTGCTCAGACGTTAGCATGCCTGGCTAATGAGCTTAATCGGTACAGTAACAGCAGTGTTACTAGTGTTAAAGTCCGGGGGGGGGGGGCTCATTTATAAAACACACTAACAATCAATTTTAGTTTATAAAACCTTACAGTGGCACGGAAGCAAAGCCGCCTGGTTATTGTAGGGGTATTGCAGTTTTAGGACGCACGTGCACCCAAGCCTTGCGGTTAACTTTGCATTAGGTTTATGAATAATGTAATAGGAATTATCAACAGAGTTGTGACTAATGAATTGCCAGATGCAAGGTGTGTATATGAATACTGTAAATACCGTGTCGAATTAGAAAGAAGTAACCGTGGGGTTACACATTACATTACAGCCAGGGAGACAGCGTTACGTTGCTTAGTCCTTAAAGCGCAAAGCCCTTTTCTCTTGCGAGTGAAATATGCTGTCGGAAAATGCAGATAAAGCAAAAATCTGCCCTCTGTGCTGCTTGTCCCAGTTTTGTTTTTTGATACTATGGGCATCCGAGCGATGGGTCAATTACCAGTTTGAGTACCAGTTTCAACTTAATAATACTGAAGTGGCTGCAAAACAAAGAAGCGTGGATCATGTCCTGCTAAATGTTCAAGGTCGTGTCTTGCACAGCCCTCGACCTCTGAAGGGAGACAGCGGATGCGCCGGTCCAACCAGAGGACATTCTTGGTCGACTTGCTTGTGTCATAATTACCGTGTGACTGTCTGTTCTGTCACCCTTTCCTCTGAACCAAAGAAATGTTTATTAATAATAATAATAATCCTGGTTGCATCTGATCTAACTCGAAAGACTTGTTGATCCGGGGTGAAGACAATGAAGCTACCGGCCTTGGCAAATGATGCACCGACCACAGTTGCACTTGTGCACATAATTCTAAACCAATGTGCCTTTCCCATAATGCTGTGGTTTTTTGTCTGTTTCACAAGCCGCCACGTGAGGGCGACGGTGAGCCACATGGAACACTCTCTTGCTGGCACGCTGACTTGTGTTTTTGACAGAGGTGAGCAGTCACCGGGTGAGTAATAGATGGAGCAGTGAGACGAGGCCTCCCTCTCCCCTCACCACGCCCACCCACCACCACACAATTAAAACCCGCCCTACAGGTTTCTGCTCAGCCGTGTCCCAGCGAATGGACTGAATGGAAACGAGTGTGTGGTCCTGACATGCTGGTAGTTTTCCACCGAGTAACTATGCGTTACATTCACATATAGAATTCACTTTCAACATTTGGAGCTATAAAAGAAAAACACACTTTGAGTGACAGGTTAAGAGGTGGGACTACACTTTTATTGACATTTCAATAATTTTACATTTTAGGAAAACATCTTCTTTGCTTTCTTTCTGTCTGTCTGTTGAGTGCGAAGCTGGAGTCAGGACATGTGTTTAAACCCAGCTTCCAAGAGTGGAAGTGAGCGGACAGCTTGCCTAGCTCTCCCTAAAGCGAGACACACACACACACACACCTGCGAACGCACCACTAAGGCAGTTTGTGATTTCAGGGTGGGTTTGGTTCTGGAGCAATTCCCTGTCTAAACACCAGCTGGGTGTGGTGACCGCACAGACATCTCGTCGTCAAAATATTTGATGTTTCTGTAATGGTTAATCCACCAGTATGTGCAAGCCAAGCTCTTTAATCAAAATGATATCTTTAATGCTAAAATATAATTATTGTTGTTATCCATGAATTCTCAAATTTACTGTTTTACAAAAAAGCAGAAAAAAATAGTAAAGCACATTATTATTTTTTGATTGAGATGCCAAATTACAGTTATTTACTTGTATTCCTGAACAGAAACATTTGAATGCAAGCTGTTATCAGGGCCAAAGGAGGTCGTACAGAATATTAAGATTTTTGGTTAATATATGTGAATAAGGACTGTTTAGTTGGTCCAGTTTGTTATTTGCCTAATAAATAACAATACAAATTTTAGTTTGAAACAAGTTTTTGACAGATTTCTAAAATATATGTGTTTTCTCATTTTTATGACAGGCGGTCTAATACATTTGATAAGCACTGTATATGACCGAAAATAAGGGAAAGGTTGAATATCCTGTAAACTATTTGTTTCTGCTGCCAAAGTATGATTTAATCAAATGCATAGGGTTACCACCACCACCACCACCACCACCACCACCCCCAAAAGGCCAACCTCTAGCATGCCCCCTGATGTGAGAAAGGATGCCATTGAAACTCAAAGTTTAATGGGTTAAAAATGTTGTGTTTTATATGTTTTTGTACAACAATGATACAAATTAAAACTCATATATGCAAATTGATATTTAATTTCTTTTTTTTTGTTATTTATCAGAAGGTTCAATAAACACTCAAAGTTTCAAAAAATTAGAATTTTCTGGCAACTATTTCATGGTTCAGGCTTTACAGGGTTAAGTTATTTGCTTTGATCAGTATTTGCGCAGCGGGGGGGCACTTGAAAGAAATAAATTTTAAAGGCAACATTGATCAGAATCAGAACGTGTATTATGACGTATTGCCCCCCTCGACAAAAGGCCGATATAGTGAACATGTCACATGCCTTGCGTGGGTCCCCCCACAGTCCAAAGATCCAAAGACACAGTGAAGCAAAACAAAGCTGAAAGACGCTGGAGCCGTGGAGAACTGCAGATTTGACCCACTCTTAATATAAACACATTGACGAGTGCAGCTTTAAACCTTTAATTCCTACACATTTCCTCAGTGGATGGAGCGGCTTCTACAGTGCCTCGGGACGACCAAAGAAATGTCAATACAATACGAGCTAATGAAGCTCGTTGTTAACTAATAGGCCACCACATGTGCTTCCACTGCTGAGATTTATTACACCCTCCACACACACACACACAGTCTTTGTTTTATTTGCTTACACAATTATTATTCATTCGCATTATTCAGAGGGAGAAGCTTTAAATTTAAGGCAGAAGCAGAAGCTGCTACGAGAGCAATCGTGTCTCGTATCCCATATCCTTGTCTTTGTCGCATGTGCAAGAAAAGCGCACACAAGTTGCCAAGTTGTATCCCATCACTCTCCACTGTCTGTCTTCATAAGACTGTGAGAAAATGCCCCTAATCTCACTGTCGGCTGCGGAGGGGTCCAAACTAACAGCCTGTTTTAATTTCAGCCTTGTCATGACAGGAAGTGTGTGTGTGTGTGTGTGTGTGTGTGTGTGTGTGTGTGTGTGAGAGAGAGAGTGTGCGTTTGGAGGAGTGGGGGGACAACAGGAAGCGGAGAGGATGGTGCATGGGAAACAGTTAATGGAGTTATTTTTGCTGGGGATACTGGTGTGAGGAGGGCTGCTTGACCTAGGTCCTGTTCACACTGATGCTAAATATGGCAACCAGGACTAATATTAGTGTTACCAGTCATCTGTCACTGGATGTTCATAGTTCAGTGGCAAGCCAAAGACACAAATAAGATACGAAATAACCGATTATATCAGCGGGAGTGAGGGGGGGGGGGGAAGTGATGTGACATATGAGTTACTGTCTGTGACTGACTTGTGTGCATCAATATGATTAAGTCAGGTTACAGGAAGTGGGATTCATCACAATAATGCAGAGGAACTGGTCAGATTCCTTTTTTTTTTTTTTTTTTTCTTCAGTATTTGGGCTTTAATGTTACACAATGGCCACAGAGGGAAACTGCACGCTTCTGCGAGGCTCGTGCGCACACTTTTTGCAGAGTCACTGTAAATTTAGTTATCAGTGTCAGAAATAAGGAAGACCGGAGCCACGCATTCATGTGTGTTGTGACACGGCTGGAACAGAAGTACAAGTGCGGGCGTGGAAAGAGCCTCTCTTCCTCTTCTTCTTGTTTATGGAAATATGTTTTCAGCCGAAAGATGTTAAAAGGACTCAGTGGCAGCTTTGAAGCCCGCCCTCACACAATGAAACACAATCAAGTAATATTTATATTTGATCTCCTTGGAAAACTTACGTAACAACACACACACACACACACATGCAGAAATAGCACAGGTAACGTACTGGGTAGTGGGCTGCAGCGGGACATTTTGAAGCGTTTAGGGAACAAAATAACAGGAAGTGTAATGTCAGTTGTCCTGCCAGAGAGGCACACATGTCGGAGGAGACGGCAGGGTTCAGCCAATCTGCCATAAGAAGTGATCAATGCGCTCTAGAATGATCCCCTCTTACCTCGCGTGGCCAGACTCGCACACCACACCGCCACACCTGTAGAAATGGTATATGTGCCACAACATTGCGACATCGCTAGAAAAGCCAGTTTCATGCAAACAGGGGATTTACATATAGGACCACAGACAGATTTCTGAGTCACTCAGACTGTTTGTTTCATTGCAGCTTTCGGAAAGTTGGCTCTATGGAGTCACAACGGGAAATGGTAGTTATAGATCATCGGAAGCAGGGTAAAGGGGTCCCCTCTCTCAGCCGAACCTCTGCATTAATGTGTGTATATCGATGTCAGCCTTGCGCAAACGGCTTCCTTGAAACTTACAAGAGCCCCTGAGGGGGATCATAATAAACGCTTATTCATCTGTTTATGCAGAGCATTTCCAAACAGATCGATTTACATACTCATTTGAATTTACTTTGAGGGCTGTAAATGAACAGGTGCGAAGAATTATTGCACTTTCAGTTTTGGCACGGCATCTCCTTAACACCTGATTGATGGCCTTTGAATTCCTACGTTTTCTGGTTTGCCCTATATAAATACAGACCCAAAAAAAACAAATCAATATTATGACACCTGCAATGCAATCAAATTCAGGACTATCGATTATTTTCGCGAAAAATCGATCATTGGGGCTATAAACTAGCAGAAAAGAGTGAAAAAACAAAAAACAAAACAACAACTATCTGTTCATTTTGCTTGTTTTGTTCGACCCAACAGCCCAAAACCCTATCATCTTCAGTTACATAAGATCACATGAGATATTCAGTAAATCACCACAACTGTTGAGAAGCTGGAACCAGAAAATGTTTAGTCTCGGATTAATCAGTCATCAAAATAGGTGTGAGTTAATTTTCTGTTGATCTCGAAACTCGACAGCGATATCACGGGCTATGCGAATGTAACAGCATAACAGCAGCACAAAGACACTAATTGTATTGAATAGCGTGTTCAGGATGTGCGTTCTACTGTGTTCGGGTGTGGCAGAGGCACTGACATTGAAAAGCTTTAGCTCCAGCACACTTGATCTGTGTTGTTCTTCTTTGCTGCCATCGTCTCCCTTTGAGTCAGTCAAGAGCAGAGTATGTTTATGTCACGCTGGTCCGAGCTACAGCAGAGAACGCTGCGCTGATCTGCCATGCATGGTTGCTAAGCAAAACTGCAGTAATTATACCACAAGTAAGCAGGACTGGAAATTCCGCAGCAATTCGTTGCTGCTTCAAGAACGCGTTGCCTAGCGAACCTGCAGTTACTGGCATTGGTTATTCCATGATTTTGCTCATGAATAGTTGGCCCACATTTGGCTGCCCTGGCCCTGGTTCGCCTGTATGGATGTCCCGGGTATACTGTCTATTCACTGTTGTCATGGCTGGTGTCGGTATGAAGAGGGCACCGTAGCTTATGTGCAACTCTTCCAAAAAATATGTTCAGTATATGTCGGTTCTCTATAGATCATGTGTTCACAAAAACTGTGATTGGTCCATTCGAGCTGCTTCATATTTCCTCCACTGTGTTTCCATTGCAAATAGAGTTTGTTGATAGAGAGGACGATATGGAGCAGGTCGCAATCTTCAGCTCCTCAATTAAGCTGGACAAACAAGCTCTTCCTTATCTAGAAAAGCCCATTTCCAGCGCAAACATTCTGCTTGCTACAACTGCTGCTCTGTAACTGTAAGCCTAAGACGACGCCAGCTTGATAACTCTGGGTAAATGCGGCCGCCTTGACTGTGACGGTTGACGCCAGTGCTAAAGTTCCATGTCTGCTACGTGCTAGCTCTCTGCTCTACTGGATTCTGTTCAAAACGTTTCCACTCGTGCCTTGAAATTGCCTATTTTCTTGAGATATTCAGGCTTAAAGGATTTTATTTTGTGGCTCGTAACACTGTGTTCATCAAAGTAATTGTTAAGGTCTCAAACACAGGAAACCATGAGCTCGTACAACAAGGGAGGTTGGGGTGGTGTATGGTCAGTAGCACGTCCGACTTTCATGCCTTAAAATGTACTGTAACCACGTTTATTCCCTAACCATAACCAAGTGTTTTAGTCGCCTAACCCTAACCATATCTTAACCATAGTTTATTTGCATTAAACACCATCCCTCCCAGACCTTAATCATACCCTAGTTTCCATACGCTGATCGTCGATTGTTTCTAGTTTGTACAGCTTCAATTGTTCATCCAACCTCAGTTCCACTCCAGGCTCCTTTGAACCAATATGGATTTTCCAGCCACCTGACAAAGACAATGGTGAGCGGTAAGCCAAAAGCCAAACCTTCCACAGCGAAGAAGTCTTGCTACGCTGTAGGTGAAGCAAGATCTTGATTCAGGGGTATAATTCAAGCTCTGAATAATGCGCGTACTGCGTCGCAGACAATGATCTTATGTTGCAGTGTTTGAAAGCTGGGACTCTCCAAACCACTGAGGTCATTAACAGTAAAAAAAAAAAAAAAAAAAATGAATGCACTCCACTGAAAGACACATTGGATAAAAGTACATTTGAGATTCGATGGATTCTGGCAGCATCGCAGCACACACATTGCGTTGAGGTCAGAAGCGCAAATATTGCTTTGTTACTGCTCCAAATATTCCTCTTCACATTTCCACCAAAGGTCCAGAGCACAATTTGTTCTGTGGTGAGAAGATGGGGAACACACAGAGGTGAAGGAGGTGGAGAGGTGCTGAGAAACTCGCACCTTTCAGTCTGAGAGTCGGCCAGCTCTTCAAATACCTGTGCATGAGTTTGTAAGTTGCATTTTAGCTGTCGCAGATGTTTTTAGGCTAGGTCGCAATGAGACAGCAGAACCATGTTAAAATGATTTTCACAAGTCATCTGGGTTAAATTAAGAGGGGGGAAAAAAAGGATCTGATATCCACTCACCAGTCAATGCTAAAAGGACTGAATGTGGTCTGAGCCGGGCCTTTTACAAGTTCAAATGTGCCCGTGTCAAGTCCCACCCACCTGGGCAGGTAGGGGGATTCTCCTATAGGCGTGGTCCCATCTCCACGGCAACATCAGATACTGTAGTCTTTGGGTTTGTAGGCTGCTTTCATGAAATGACTCACCGGCGTCTGGCTTTGCCTCTGAGACCATCTCATCTTAGCAGCTGGGAAAGGGAAGCATCATGCCTCCCCGTCAGGTGCAGTTTGGGGTCACAAGGTCAGCCTCTCTGTCCTCTCTTCGGCCATGTCTCCATTTTCTCAGGCCCCTTCAGCTCTATTCTTTACCTGAACACCAGATGCCCTCAGACTGTTCTCCTTTCATTCCAGATCCTGCCACGCCCTGCAATCATTCCCCTCCCCTGAGCTTCCCCATCTGCACCTCTTTCCCGACCCACACTCCCTGCATTCCTGCTGCTATTTGCACTTGTTGCCTCACTTACTTACCCGACAACAAGAGGATGCCTTCATTGTTCAAGTTCAAGGTCGTCCACTAAGCTGAGTCTATCTCCTATTGTGATATGACAAAAAAGTGACCTAAAAGACAAAAAAAAGTTGTGTCGTTGTCTTCAATTAAACTACTTGGTCAGGGAAAGGTCATGGTTAAAAGAAACCACTATTGACAGGGAGAGGGGGACAACAATAAAGCTGTCTGGGCAGAATCAAACAAAGAAAGTTGTGATTGCATCTTAACCACTAAGGGGCCACCAGGACAACCTGAAGTCGTGGTTACAAAAGAAACTAATGTTGAGTGTCGAGAGGAAACGGGAAAGGAGCTGCGGTCTCCAGACTCTTTGCATGACCAATCACCCACCTAACCTCAATCCTCAAGCGGATCTCTTCTGCCTTTGCTTCTGAGAGGCATCAATCATTAGTCACGACCGCAAGTGGCTGCTTGCCAGGAAACCGTGAACGTGGGTTGTTTTGCGTTTTTGAATAAATGACCAATGCTGTTGTTTTTCTGGGGAGGACAGTCTCAGAAAGAAGTAAGATGACTTAGGAAATGTCCTACTGCACTTCAGACCTCGGAAATCATCTCGAAAGCTTCTGGTTTCAGCCCAGTGGAAGATTCCTCAGGTGGTTACAGTTTCTGGATCAAAAGAAGTGGTGTTGCACAGCAATTAGTATCATCAATATATATTCTAGTTGTGTGGTCCTGGAACTATTTCCTGATTCTGATTGGCTGGTGTGGATGAACCAACAATAACCAAAAAGAAAGGCGGCTTCTCGTCGAAAAGGCCGTCCGTTAATCACAAGATTGGTGGTTCGAGCTCTGGTTCCTCCTGCCCACATGTCAAAGTGTCCTTAAGTGTCACTTAATCCCAAATTGGCCCTGATGGTCAGTTCGGCGCCTTGCAACTCAGCCATCTACCTGCAGTAGTTTCTCTATATGAGAACAATGACAGCTGTCCCTCCTGGAGGTTTTCAGGTGTGAGATGTCTGACTGACTGACTTGACTCTTTCGAAAAATGTATTCTAAGCGTATTCCCTTTTTATATCCCTAATCACAGTGAGGAGAAATGCGACACTTTGCTCAACATCATCCTGTTTTCTAGCTGGCTTAAAAAAAATGTATATGTGTAATCTTTCCATGGAATCTACTGTATCTTGTAATAAGTGCTGCAAACAGTGACAAAGTTCTGTGGAAACTGTGTATTTACAGTACCGTTCCCACTTCCTTCCATCAGAACTGGTTTGAGTGCGACAACTCTTGGCTCAGTTTCAGCAGAGACTCTTAGATGCATCAGCATTAGTTAACATGTTAACAGCTATGACTCATAGGGTGGAATACACTTTACGTACTTGCAGTGACAACAGGACCAAAGACTTTCCTTGAAAATATGCATGTGTGGGACGATGTATATACTCACCGGCACACCTGCGAGTCCTTATGTGGGTGAGTAGGTGTATAGAGCTGAGACCTCCTCTACAGTAAGTGTGCTATTAAGCTGTAACAGTAGCAACCCTATACACAGAAGTAGATTCGTCTTTTCAGATTTTACTTCAACCTTTCTTGCACCTTTTTTTTTGGCAACTTTGTTTCTGTTGATAGCTGTCTTCTGTAAAGTTGAGTTGCATTCTTGAATAAAATAAACTGCTTATTTTATTATTTTTTTAAATATTGGTGTATAGAGCTACACAGACAAAAGACACCATTTTGTCAAAAAAACATGTCTTGTATTTCAGCAATGGCAGCCATCTGTTCTGATCTGCATGACGAGTCTTCTGCAAGGTTTGGGCGTGGTGTGTAAAACAACACCCAGGGCTATGAAAGTCTTGGTATTAGTGAGAAACACAATAGATGGACTAAGCCCATGCAAATGCACAATTCCCTTCCCTCACACCATGGCCCTGCTCTGGCCCTCACCTGCACCACTTGGAAGGCTTGAATTTCAATCCCGCCGGTGTGTCCACACTGACACCCATTTGGGAAATATTTTGCAAACAGCACTCCCTGGTTTTGAGTTGCCCCTGTGTGTGAAGGAGTAAGCAGAGCAAACAGGTTACAAAACACACTGAAGCTGTGGTCTGACAGCAGAAGACTTCTTCACTGTTGGTTTAAACCTTGCTGACAGCGTGGGTCAGGTTTGGTTACTTTCTGAAATGCACTCTTTCTGTAAAGACTTATGGACTGACCAAGACCGCATGGATGACTCTGCATGTTCGCATGAGTTTGCTCTGAATGCAGGCAGGCAAGCAGCAAAACACATCAATTGAAAATCCTACAGGGACACCCTCCCTCAATTCTGTGCGGGCAAGAAATCCTTTTTTTTCTTCTTTTTTTTTAATTTGACAGTAAGATAATGTAAAACTCCACACTCTTGATATCTCCACACCAGCTCCCACTGAAGACGTCAAATGAAATTGTTATTTTTTTTGGCTTGGGCACCTATGTGTACTGTTTGAGGACAGCTCACACCTAAATACCACCCTGCATTCACATTATGTAGTCCTCTATTTGTGTGATGATGCAGGAATCATCAACAAAAAAAGAGTGTGAATGTTTCAGACACAGAATATAAGTCAAAGAACCTTCTTCCTTTTGTACATTTTTGTGTGATCACAAAAAAAACATTATATAATACACCTACTCTTTACACTTTACACAATGTTGCACTCCATATAACACGCATGGCATCTTCTTAGTGTTTTTAAGTGTGTTTTATGTGTTTTATCTATGCTACTGCTACTACTACTGCTACTACTGTTACTGCTGCTGCTACTGCAGCTATGCTACTGCTACTACTACTGCTACTACTGTTACTGCTGCTGCTACTACTGTTACTGCTGCTACTACTGCAGCTATGCTACTGCTACTACTACTGCTGCTACTACTACTGCTGCTGCTACTACTGTTACTGCTGCTACTACTACTGCTGCTACTACTACTGCTGCTGCTACTACTGTTACTGCTGCTACTACTGCTACTACTACTACTACTGCTACTACTGCTGCTGTTACTACTGTTACTACTACTGTTACTGCTGCTACTACTGCTACTGCTACTACTGCTACTGTTACTACTGTTACTACTACTGTTACTACTACTGCTACTACTGTTACTGCTGCTGCTACTACTGTTACTGCTGCTGCTACTGCAGCTATGCTACTGCTACTACTACTGCTACTACTGTTACTGCTGCTGCTACTACTGTTACTGCTGCTACTACTGCAGCTATGCTACTGCTACTACTACTGCTGCTACTACTACTGCTGCTGTTACTACTGTTACTACTACTGTTACTGCTGCTACTACTGCTACTGCTACTACTACTACTGTTACTACTGCTGCTACTACTGCAGCTATGCTACTGCTACTACTACTGCTGCTACTACTACTGCTGCTGTTACTACTGTTACTACTATTGCTACTGCTACTACTACTGCTACTACTGCTGCTGTTACTACTGTTACTACTACTGTTACTGCTGCTACTACTGCTACTGCTACTGCTACTACTACTGCTACTACTGCTACTGTTACTACTGTTACTACTACTGTTACTACTACTGCTGCTACTGCTACTACTGCTGCTGCTATGCTACTGCTACTGCTGCTATGCTACTGCTTCTACTATTGCTGTTATTATCTCTCCTAATGCAACTACTGCTCCTTATACTACTACACAACTGATGGAATTACTGCTCCTTATACTACTACACAACTTGTACTTGTACTACCACAACTACTACTACTGTTACTGCTGCTGCTGTTGCAGCTATGAGCACAATTCATGTAATTACTGCTACTGTTACTTGTACTAGCCTACTATGTGTACTACAACATACACTGTTAGCCTACTGGAACCACTACTGCTGCCATTACAATTGCAACTACTACTACTACTACTACCACTGCAGAAGCAGTACTACCACTGCTGCTGCTACAACTGCAATTACCACTAAAACGACTAGGCCTACTACCACTACTACTGCTAAAGCTATATTTCTACTACTACTAACACTACTGCAACTACTGCTAATGCTAGTACAAATACTATTATTACCACAGTGAAATACATACATATATATATACATACATATACATTGTTATTGTATATATTTTTTACTTTTATTTTTCACTTAAATACTGTAAATGTGTATATTTTTATTTTATATTTCTTATTTTTATATTTTGTACATACTTTTAGCTCTAAATTTATGCTACTTTCTACTCTTGAATGGGAGCATCGTAATGTACAATTTCCCCCCGGGGATCAATAAAGTATTTCTGATTCTGATTGTGATTACTGCTACACATACCAGCAATAGGCCTTTTAACTACCCAAACTACTGTTACCACTGCTGCTACCACTCCAGCTGTTAGTACTACTACCACTAACAATTACCACATCAATCATCACATACGTTTTAGAATTGCCCAATAAGAATGCCGATCCAGCACTACCGTTATAATCCCTCTGATTTTTATGCCTGATGAGAACCAGATCACTGCTTCCAGACCAGTATGGCTCGAGTGAGGAGTTGACATTTCATCCTGCAGCCATGGCTAAACGCACCGGTCCTCCAGCCGTGATCAATATCACGCCAGTCTTTTCAGAGGTTTGTTATCTGTCATCACTTCCATACAATATAAGGGAGCGGGTAGATGCGATGACCAGTCCCACATTTTGTCCTCTGGTGACAGCATGCAGACAGAGCCACGCTTTGAATATGTAAATATGAGTGTTGCTGTAAGGAAGTGCCTTATTGTTGTTTGATTGGTTTGCTCAGGCAGATTTGTGTACTCTACACCAGATGCTTGCAAGGCAATCTCCCACATATGAGCTCTTATCTGCTCTCCAGAAAGCGTGCTTTGCCGTCGCTTCGGGTGACCATCCCTGTCTTCAGGAGTGACTTCAGGGGGGTGGGGGTGGGGTTGGAGCTGGAAAACTACCCGGCAGCCGGCTGCAAGTCCACACATGCCTGTGTGTAACGTATGGGAATGTCTGTCCCACCTGAGGAGCCTCCCTGTTGGCTTGGCTGAAACCACGTAGCCTGGGTCCTTCAACATGACACAGATGAGAAACGAGCGCAATAAAAGACATGTGCGTTAGGATTTATGTCGTAGGATTATTTTAGATATTATGTTCTCCTCGGCTCTCGGCCAATCAGCGGTCCCACATCTTCGCGTTGTCACGTTGCGCAACCCACCAATGACTTCATGTTTTCCCAGGGCTGGCTGTGTGGGAGGAGAGACTTTACCTGAGGAGGCCAGAAGCACTTCCTCCTCCGCCCCGTCTGCACACAGGTGAGTGGGCAGTGTTACCTGTGCCAGTACCTGCTCTTAGTCCTTTTTCCTTTCTTTTTTTTATACCTTCCACCCAAACGGCATCTCTCTAACTCTGGAGACAAGGTAAATATCCACTTCACATGCTACACATTGCTTTCTCCTTTAAGCCTTGTTTGCTCTTTGATCCACTTGCTCTGGGCGTAAATGGCAGCTGGGGTTTCTGGGGGGGGGGGGTTTCTCCTTATGATCTCTCACGTTTCGTGTTTGTTTTTTTTTGCTGCACTTTAAATAATAGTGACACGGTGACTGTAAAAAACAAATCACGAGGTAAATAGTGTTTGATTACGCCAGGCGACGTAGCCTATTCATTGGTTGCTCTGTGAATAATATGTGGTGGTGGGGTGGGGGGGGGGGGGGGGGGGGGGGGGGGGGGGGTTAGTGTATTAGCTCTGTGGCATCTACGGGATTTAAATGCTCATTTTTCATTCAAACGGTCCCTAAAGGCGGCCGGTTTGTAGCGTGGATGTACCGCGCTCACCGCGTCTTTCCCCTCGGGGCAAGGAGCGCGTCCTCGCCGCTGACAGCGGCCGGTGGTGAGCGACCGGCTGAGGAGAGAAAGGGAATGCAGCCAGTCACTGAGGGCAGCGTTGCTGTGTGGAGGCGATGCTCTCCACGTGCTCGTTGAACATGTACACGAACCTGCGTGTTTGAAGCGCGTGGTGCCGCTCGTGGTGGAAAGTAGTTAAAAATTTCGGCAGGTGCCTGCGCGCCCTTTCTTCTCCCTTCGCCGCGCGCGCGCGCGCGCGCTGCTTGTGACATGGGTCCGCGCGACCACTACAAGCGTTCGCTCGTGGGCTCGGATCAACTCGCGCCCACTGGAAGAACCCAGCGCGAGTGGGCGGCACCAGCTGGCGCAGTGATTCTGGAGAGCTGGAGAACAGTGCTGCGTTCACGTCCCCATAGGAAATGACGAGGCCCGCAAGCCTCGCGGGTGAAAGCAACCGGGGATGGTGTCACTCAGCGTGCGCCCACTGCTGAGCAGCTTTCTATGTGTGACAAGCGATGAAGCCCGCCGTACCCCCATCGTGAGGGACGGTGTGGGTTCAGCCAAAGTCCCAGCCCCAGTTTGTTTTGCTCCATCTCATGGAGCCCGCTGTTACCATCACATCCAAGTATCTGGGAGTGGGACTTCCCTTACTCTCACCACGACCAGCCTAGTGCATCATCAATCATTAGTCCCACTTTCGCTAAAGCAAATGGGTGTTCGAGTCATTTTCGAGCAGTAGAATTACATCATACCAACTGCTTGGAAAACCTCAACAAAGGTGAGATCAAGCCGGTTAAACGTCCCCCACGTAGAGGCGCAAACGTGATCATCAAAACTCCACTCCACAACTCCTCAGCGTGTGTCACCTGGGAGCGGAGGGGTTGGGGGGGGGGGGGGGGGGGGGGTTGTGGGCCAGGTAAGGCAGAAGAAGAAAAAAGAAAGAAAAGCCCGCATGTCCATGTTTTCCCTGTGGGGAAATGAATGCAACATCATTGTAGACCGTTTGGGCACGATTTTCGGTGAGCTCCCTCTCGCGCGTTATCACTCCTGCGTGTGTGTGTGTGTGTGTGTGTGTGTGTGTGTGTGTGAGAGAGAGAGAGAGAGAGAGGGAGAGTGAGTGGATAATCTCATTTAGACGGTGATCGTCCTTCACACACACACACACGCACACACACGGAGGAGACGCGTGTTGAGCGCACGGAGCGGGTCTCATTCTGACAGACGGTGTCATGGAGGCAGCATCTCTTTAGACCTGAAACAGCGCCCGCCACCCTCCCACCGAGGCGAACGCCGGACTCCGTCGTCGCTTCGCTTGGACACACATCAGCGACCCGGAGAAGGATGAACAAGTGGTAGCGTTTCCATGCAAACAGCGCGGGCGGCTGCGAAGCCACGGAGCACACGGAGGGCTAGTGGATGCTGTTGCAGAGAGAGCGGCCGCACTGTAGATCTGCTCGGATCTCCGCGGGAGCCCCCCGAGCGCCCTTTGAGCCGAATGGAGCGACGAGGTGATGGAGGTGAGGCGGCTGGGAGCTCAACGCGGCTCCGCGGTGCGGAGGAGCCCGGTAAGAGCCCGCTTTCAATTCCCGCAGAGGTGTCTTTACCAAGCGTTGGCAAGAAACGCTGGGAACGTGATGATGATGATGATGATGATGGAGGGGAGAAATTTTGAGCTTTGCTTCTGTTTGCACTCTTATTTTTCTTATTAGTGAGATATGTCCTTAAACTGGCTCTGGTTAAGGGACCCCTATTTTATCATTGCATATACACTGACGACCCCCACACCCACAGAAAAAGCTACTTTAGCCTACTTTAGTAGTCTTTCTGTATATTCTGTGTATACATTATACTCATTGCATGAATAACAATAACAGTGCAGAAAAACAATATAACTATTAATTATTAATTAACTACTTTATAATGAACTTAATACCTGCAGGAAGTTTGTGTAAAACTGGCAATGTGTATAAAATAATAATAAATTTCCTGTGGATATTACAATGTATCAGATGATTTTTTTTTTTCTCTTATATTTGTAGGAACACAGTTCTATTTTCTTTTAATTTCACTATCGTACTATAGTCCAATATTTACACTAAATGAATAAATAAAGACGTAAACTTCTAAAATAACCCTTAAATGTAGCTGTCTTCTTTACAGAAATGAATTAAAATGCATGTACTCTTACACCCTTAAAATCTAGAGCGCTTCATGACACTTCATGGGGGGGGGGGGTCACAGGTTCGGAACCACTGGACTCTAGGTGGGCTGTCGCTGCCGATGTAACGCGCATCAGATTCAGCCTTTTTACACGGAGAAGCTGACGCGATGGACTGCCATGATGGTCCTTTGTTGTTTAGACGTTTCCCAGCCTCAACCTCAAAGGGATAGTTCAGATTTTCTAATAGCCTACATGCATAATATTTGTTTCACTCCACGCTGTAGCTCCGCTGGCTTCAACCGGGCCTCGAGGGAAATGTGCAAGTGTGAGTTAGCGTTCCAGACGCTGCTTCGGATCGTATTTCCTCAGCTGTGGCTTAAAGACGCGAGGCTCCTTGCATCGTGTTATCGCAAGAACAAGCTCAGAGCCATCGTGTCTAAATTGAGAAGTAACAAGTGGAACGTAACTGACAGATCTCTGTCAGAGTAAAGTGATTGTGGTGAACAATGTCCGCCTCACCTGATGAGCCAGCCTCTGACTGCGTCAGTGCTGCGCAGGTGCAGGTGCTGGAAACACAAAAAAACAAAACAATTAGCTGAAAGGCTCCATTGGAGCTGAGGGGAACCATAGAGTCGTAATTCTTTGTGGGCGACACCTTTTTACATCGCATGTCGTCATTTCATCCGTTGCTAACATGTAAACATATTTATTAGTGCCGCTTTAAACCCACAACAACCGTTTAAATCAATGTTGAGATGACGCCTTGTGAGCTCATTGTGAGCGGAAGCGCTGATTCATAGAATTGTGCGACACTCTTTTTTTGTCACGTGTGATGTGAGTATTTGTGGTTGACATGTACAAACTGGGGGTTGACGGCAGTGTTGACGCACTGTCAGTTCACATCGCATCTCAGGATCAGCGCTGTCAACAGATGCCATTACGTCCTTTGTTTATTTATTTATGACGCCTTCAGCGTGAAACCTGACCCCCCCCTGTAACGCTGGGCACGGCACAGGCACACTGGAGGTCAGTCCACAGTCCATATCATGGCATCGTACTACACACTGGGTGACAGTCATGGTTTTGACGGTCATGGAAATGTGACCCATGACCAGGTGACCAGGTTAGTCAGTGGGACACCTCCAACGAAAGGGATAGAAAAGCTCTGATCTGCTGCGAGTTTGCATCACAAGGAACCTAATAATGGACCAATACGTACGATCATTAATGGATAGAAGACAAATACTACACATAGAGCCTATATCCCAGTAAGAAATGGGAAAACATTACGCAAGTTTAAACTTTTTTAACAGTGGATGGTTTTTATAATTCCTGGCGTGTTGATCGGTGTCCCGAGGTTTAACACCGGGGGACTTCAACCGGTCAGCTGGATATTTAATCAGCAGGTGTTGAGACTCACTGGATGTTTAATCTCTGCTCTCGTTGGCTCGCACGTCAGAAACTGACGATTTCCAATACCCAACATACCTAACCTGCCATCCATGCTGAGACGCTGATTTTGCACATTTAAGTGGACACGATAGAATAGAATGGCAGCGACAAAATGTGCGCGCACAGCCAAGTCATAGTGGTAAATGTTGATCTACAGTAAAAACATCACGTTGCCAGAGTCAATCCAAGACCCATGCTGGGTGCCGCCTGTCTAGGCTCTCTGCCAAGGCATTTGGCAGATGATATCAAGTCTGGGCTGTGTTGTTATGGAATACCTGTATCTACATGTGATAAACACCATAAATATATCTATTCTATATTAAAACATATGTATTCTGATTGTGGAAACTTATAGGACTTTTCCTGTGGCAGCGCCGCGCAACTAGCTCAGAGCGCCATTACCCTACTGTACCAAGGGCTTCATCTGTGCGACGAAATTTGCGTAATATTACGTAAAATACTGTACAACATGTCATTTGGTGAAAGGTGCGTGCTTGGGTTTGGATGAGGTACGGAGTGCAAGTCAGACCTGCCACGCCAGACATGTAGCGTCAAGCTCGCCTCAGGTATTTCAGTCAGTGCAGAAAGTAAACAAGCCTGTTCTGTTCTCTCATGCTTACTGTACACTTCACCTGAGACAGTATTTCCTCACCCCATCGCTCTCTGTCCTCCCCCTCAACCTGCAGCTTGCAACCGTGCAACAAGCCCCCATACCAAGCGACAGTATATGTTGTTTGTATAACGTTTTCCCGATCTGGCTATGGTTTATTATATTTTATTAGGCAACTAATAAATGACTACCATACACTAGAAGACTTTGAGTTTTAGTCACAGACTATAAGATTTTGCAATGACTGGAGATCTCGCAGGGTCGCTATTTATAAGACTACAACTAGATTCCTACATATATATATATATATATATATTGGTTCTATATACAGTCTATGACTATGACCAATAAAGCTTCTTTCACCATACAGCTCAGTTCAGCAGTGAGTTCAGCATCAAGTGTCGTCTCAGAGTTGACATAACGCATATATTAGGGAGTGCAATTAGCTGATAATTAGCCACCGTCAGTCATGAATACACACATTATTAAAATATTAATCAAACCAATAACTAGCAGCAGTGACTGCCAGACAAGCTTATCATACTTAAGCAGTTACCTAGCGTTTCCGTAGTGGTGACAAAACGTTAAAAAAAAAAAAATATATATATATATATATATATAAAAATATATATATATATATACATATTAGCAGTTTCCATTAAACTAAACCTCCCTGCGCTCTCGGGGGAAAATATTACGCCAAACTCACTTTAAGAAATAATCAAGAACGGTTGGTTGGTGGATCAGATACGCGCCAAATTAAACACTGACTCATAACACTGTTAATTCACCGTCTGTCGTGTGTGTGCGATGGTGTTTGAGTTTTACCAAAGCAACCTCCCGGTTTGCTGCTTCCTGTTTGGAGCTGGAGAGAGTGCGTGCGGTTGGTCGTCGACAATGTTCACGTCAATTAACTTCACAGGACTAAAAACAATAGTAAACAAGTTTGATTTTGATCGGAGCGTCGAGACGAGAAAAAAGACTGACTTGAGACTTAAGCTTGAACTGAGTTTTAAGACCACCTCGCACCAAACGATCCGAGACTCCAGCAAAACAGCAAGTGATTTTATTCCGACATTGGAAATTTGTCTGCGATTGCCTGAAATTGTTTGAAAAGTTGTTTGGTGTAAGGCCGGCATTAAGCAACTTGGGGAAGATTAGGGAAAGACTGTGGTCATGGTTAAAAGAAACGAACGTTAACTGTTGGATGTGGACTGCACATACACTCTGAATCCTTTTCCAGCCTTGTTCCTCAGAGGTTCTTCCGGCAGTATCACAGCTTTGCGCTCCTTCTGCCTTCGCTTCTGAGGGGAGGACAGTCAGAATGTGCGCCGCCACAGAAGGAAAGCACAAACACAGGTCATTTAAGTGTCTGAAGCTGGTGCAGTTTTTCTCTTTCTCTTTTGTCTCTTGGGTTTCATTGAAGGCTTTTGCTTCATCCACCACTTCGGGAGCCTATGCTTGGTCGTGCGTTGCTGGTAATCCGGTGAGGGATCCCGTCTCAATGCAATAGCAACTCCCACTGGCCAACAAGCAGAGTTAGAGGTAGCCTTCTAATGTGTTGGCTCCTCGTACCAGCAGGTTCAAGAACAACACCTTTTTAATTAACATTCTATCGTCCGTGTCTTCTTGCATTAGTAGGACCCGGTTTTTGCTCATTGATGGTGACAATAAAGACGGCACAATCCGGATAAAATGCTGCTGTAATTAAGGGACAACAAGCATGGACTGCTGTGTGCAGTAAACCGATGTCGCTTCTAAGGACTTGAGTATTGAAATTCCGAAACATTCTTTCAAAGATACCTCTTAATGCTGTTTGTAGGCATCTGTATCCACCAACATGACGAAGCTGTCGAGTGCAGCTTTGAAGAGCCACGCAGCAGTGGCGCGGTCGTGTGTTTTAGCCCATTAACTACAAACCACTCCACCAGCAACACTCTTCTAGGTTTTCCTGGAAATTGAGATTCAGACAGTCCTCAACGGATTACCACTCGAACGGTTGCAGCCACTGACATGTAGCTGTGGGATTTTTGTTTGCCACACTGAGGAGAGATTAGATAACTTCTTATCATTAACATCGTACTATTTCAGTAAAAGCAGCAATTGAAATATTTCAATTTGATTACAAAGAGCATTGCAGCAAACTCAAAGCAGCAAAATGCATTTTAGTGGCACTCTGCCTTCAACACCACAAAAGCCAAAAGACCAGCAATACAACAACACTGCCATACTAATGACGAGTGACACAAACACGTATTGTGTTTTATTTCTGAATGATCTTTTCGAGTTCCTCGTTAATGAATTCGCGGTCCTTTTTGTTGATCTTACGACACACACGCACACTACCGTGGGTGCAGTTTAAGAAAAGAATTCCCGCAAATGAAAGGCATGCCTTAAAGGAATAGTGCAACATGTTTGCTAGAGAGTGAGATGATACTTGAGCTGGAGTCCGGATGTGGTTAGCCTAGCTTAGCATAATAACTTGAAGCAGGGGGGGAACAGCTAGCCTGGCTCTGTCCAAAGTTCAGAAATACGCCTACCAACACCTCTGAAGCTCACTTATGAAATAATGTTGTGTTTCATTTATGCAAACGTACTCAAACAGAAGTGTACAAACGTTATGTTGCTTGAACTGAGAGATGTCGAGATACTGCAAAAATATTGGGGCAGCTGTAGAGGTCAGACTAGCCGTTTCCCCCTGCTCCCAGTCCACATGCTAAGCTAAGCTAACCGCGTCCTGAGTCCGTGAACGTCTGTCACTCTAAGGCGGGAAGTGAACAAGAGTACTCATGTTGGGTTATCCTCTAAACAGCCCAGCATCAGGTGTTGTACACCCCCCGCGATCGTCACCCGGGGAGTTCCTTCAAATGAACTCATCTAAAGATAATGATGCAGCATAGAGTTGTCAAGCCAGTCCTGTAAGGGGCATGGTCCCTGTGGACCCCAACGTTAGGGGTTGCCCACCAAACATGAGATGAATATAATCGTCAGGCAACGCCATGAGAGTTGTGCCTCGCAGTGTGCGATGAGCAGTTACTACAAACCCACCCAGATGAGGCACATTAAACTGTGGTCCGTAGGACGGTTCCCTTCTGAGCTTTCATTCATTAAAGATATCCGTCAGAGTTGTTGGAATGATTATTTCCTTTGGGATTCAGACAATTAACTGTGTGCTCTCAGCTTACTGCTGCGTGAGGAAGGCGTTCCCTGTTGAAATATATCCGTGTCAGAGAACACCGCCTTGTAAGTCTTTTGGGGATATTGTACAGTTTACAGAACGACAGCTCACAATATAACAGTCGAGCAAGCGAGGCGTCTTTATCGGTATCCATGGTGACAGCTGTTTCCTGTCAACGGCGGAGAGCGGCGAGTGTGTCCCGCAGCTTTATCTGTTTATTTCTACCCTTCCTTAATGCAGAGAGCCTTCTGCAAGCCGCGAGTGTGGCTTTTTCACGTGGCGAGACGGTCCGTAGTGAAGATCATGGACGAGGAGGGAGCGGAAAAAAGGGCCTCACCCCGTGTTCAGGGGTTGGATCCAAATGTGTGCGTCCTTGTCCAGACTTGTGGACTGAGCTTTTGTGGGGCTTTCTGTCACCCATAGCCTACCGCGATTAGGTTCAAGAACCAAATTGTTTCCATGGAGATGAACTGAAATTCCTGAACCTTACACCCCGTCTCAAAGCCTTTTTTCTGAAAGGTTCGTAACAATATTGATGTTGGCAGTTCGTGCAGGATATGCGGAGGGGACGTAGTATGACAGATACGGTTGGTCGGTAACAGAAGCGTATGGTGTAGTATTGAGTGTGATATCTTTACGGAGTTAGACAGCCTCTTCATCTTCAGCCTTCATCTCCAGCTGCAGTTTGAACCAACAGGAGAGTTCTGCTTCACCTGCACAACGTCACTGCAAGAGTCACCTGTCATTGTTTTACGTCTTCCACTTCCAGTTTATGGGGTCCTCTTTCAAGTCTGGGGGGTCTTTCTGCGTCGGAGAGGGCGGCTCCTTATGGGGCCAGTCGTCTCATAATCCGTGCATGGCTCTGGAAAATGGGCTGTCCTCGAGATAACACACATGGCTCTCTGTTCCCCTCCTAGGTTCTCCTCCCCAGGCTTGTGAGCACTCAGGCAGCCCGCAGCAGGAGGAGGAGCCCGCCGTGATGAGGAGGAGTGACCACTACCTGCCGGTCCCTGGCGAGGAGAAGAGCCTGGGTGTGGACTTTGCCAACACCAAGGCCAGGAGCAATGAGTCCATAGTAAGACACTACATATATGCTACATGCTGCTGGGTTATGGCAGGTGGTGTAGAGCAACGACTCGGCCGCCGATCAGTGAAATGTCTCTAATGAATGTAGCTGAGGTCAAATAATAAAGCATATAGGATGCATGTTTTCCCACTACTGATGACCTGATCTGAACTGATCTAAAAGGGAATTAGATATTAGATGTTTTAATACTTAAAATTCTATTAATATAAGGGTGTGAAACAGGACACATATGGGCCTGCAGAGTTCCATTATACTCCGAGTTACATCCAATTTGCTGTCCTCAAAGGCTGTTGAATAGAGTGCTGGATGTCCACGCCACAAGGTGGAGTTTGTGAGTTGTGGTGATGTTAAATCCTCATAATGAGCTCCAAAACGAAGACAGTACGAGTTGTGTCTGCAGTGAAAGTTGTGACCGTGAAAACAGTAGGAGGAAGGAAGATTTTGTGTGTGTGTGGGGGGGGGGGGGGGTCTTCTGGTGCAACTTTTTACAGCATTCTGGAAATGTTGGGTCCATAAGTGGTCCATCTACTGAGGTAAATAGGAAACGTCCTGCAGGTGAAAATGCATGTGTGTCGGCAGCGCGCCTTCTGGCTATGTGGTGTGTGTGCGATCCAGGGGTCATGGGAACAGGGGGCATGCTGACTGTCTGACTGACTGACTGACTGACTGACTGACTGTAACCGCTCGAGGCGTGGACAGGCGTCTGCCGCTTTGACAGTCGCCACAAGCACATTCATGCCTCTTTGGGAGAATTTTCTGTGCGGGAGCCTGAGTCGTAACTGCGCTCTCAACTTTAACCATAGGCAGTATATAAAGATGGCTGACTCCCTAAAATCAGCTTAGGTCCATTCGTCTATGAAAAGGTTCCTCCGGTCTAATCTGTCAACACATGCAGTATATTACACATATGCAGCTTTTCGCAGTATGCCCCTGCTTGGACTGATGGTCTCGTAAGAAGTAATTACAATCCAAGGGAGGCTGTTGAGATGGATTTTAATTAAAGTTTAGTGCCTGTTAGGGAAATGTATTCATTAAAATCTCATTGACCCGTACTGTGCACACACTGTGCACTGTACACACACACACACACACACAAACAATTTGTGCACCTGCTTGCACAGCAATGTAGCAAACAATAAAAAAAAATCGAATGATTTCCTCAAGAAAACCCCCATTGACAGCAATTGTATCATCCAGTCCATTGCGTCAGTGTTGTCCACGCTGCTTTGGGCTTTTGCATGTGCTTTCATATTCACCCAGCGTCAGGAGGGGGGGGGGCAGGAAGTTATTTGTTTGACATGTTAAATGAGCTCTTGAAGAATAGCGATTGTGAAGAGTGCAGCTCTTAACTCGACAGCGTTTCCATTATCATGACAACCAGCACAAGAAACAAGACTAATAGTTCATACCATCTCTGCTGACCCCTAAAAGCTGCAATGTTCATCCCACCTCAGGTTTGTCCTGAGGGCCGTGCCGAGAGGAAAAGTTCACGGGATTACTGAAATGAAAAGCGTTTGTCTCCTTGGGAGCTCGAATGTGCTCTGCAATTGAAGTTAGATCATGAGATATCGCCTGCGCAAAGCTGACATTTTGCCTCTGGTGTGGTGCTAGACAGGAGTGTCCAAAATGGGAAGTGTCCGTGGCAAAGTTAAATGCGGGCCTTACAGCTGCGCTGCACCACGTTTATTATAGCAGCTTTATAAGCTGATAATAAGTCATTGCATTCCCTTAATCACGACTAACATGTCTCACCATCCTCGCGTTATCTAGTCTTCGCGGTCTATTCAAGTCTGTTTGATAATGGGCTGTCATTCTTGGCCTCGAGGGAAAGGCGTCACGTTGAATTTAAGTTTGATATCTTTAAACACATAAATATGAGCACAATACACAATCGGCTGACTTGAGACAATATGATCATTAAGGTGAGTCATGTGTGCTCAAATTACAGGATAATTAAATCGTGATCTTGAGATATATTTGTGTAAGTTTTGGTTCCAGTTTTGGGACGGTGGGATCACTTACTTGGCGATGTAAGGAAGCTGACCATGCAGGCATTTGTGGTTTTATTATTACTGTGAACAGATGTCTTTGGAAACACTTTCTACTGAAGAAATATAGTCACTATGAAAACGGTTGACATAGCTGTTGCACTTTTTTTATCAAGTTTTTTTTAATGTTGTGAGCATCACGAATTAAATTCCATGCACCTCCATAGATATCTAAAAACTCCGCCAAATAAAACCACAACTGTGAGAATTTTTTTTTTTTTGGGGGGGGGGGGGGGGGGCGATTTGGGTGAACCCACCCTTTAAGTTACCATTACCCTTCATGTTGGCTTTGGGAGAAGCATGCCAGATTTATTATCGGCGCCGTGGCCTCACAGGTTTACTGAAGTCCGAATTCCACAGCAACCTGCAGAAACGGACTGTTCCAGCTGCTTCATACAGCTGACTGCTGCTGTGGAAAACATTATTGACTTGAAAACTGCTGGGGTTGTCTCAGCCTTGAGCTTATTATGGCTCAGAAATGTGTGTGTGTGTGTGTGTGTGTGTGTGTGTGTGTGTGTGTGTGTGTGTGTGTGTGCGTGCGTGTGCGTGGGTGGCTGTGTGCGTGGAAGCCCAGAGGAGAGGAGAACCTCATTTCTCCCGGGTGGCTTGGTGAGAAAAGAGTTCCTATTGGTGAATGATGCATACACCACCACATCCTCATGCACCCTCTGAGAAATGACCTCCGACCCTTGCAGCTATGACTACTTCCTGTTGCGAGATGGCTGAAGATGAACTTTTGTGTGTGTGTGTGGGGGGGGGGGGGGGGGGGGGGTGAGGCTGGGGGCTATATACAGTACACACCAGCCCCTCATGATACTTCCTATCACACACACACAGTGTTCGGTGGCTGTAAAGAGGAAAAAGCTATTCATTTCAGTGTGACAACGCAACCACTGTGTCAATGTTAGTTTTGTGATTCATCGTTGATCTACGACCATGAGGGCAATTCACCGCCTGAGTTTATGACTATTTTTATGGACAGCGGACTGTCCGTACCTCAACATGTATCGCCATTGTAATTGTCTCTTTATCACCGTGTAAACATCAGTGTTGGATATCAGTTGCCTTTAATGCTGCCATAAATTCCCATACGCTGTCTTCAGACTCGCATTGCTCTCATTACGCACTGCATCTACTATCGGTGGTCACCTTTTTTAAGAACCTGTCCACACGTATTTTGCATCGTCTGTCTGACTGTTTCAACAAACAAACAGGACATTCAAACAGCTGATGAATTGTCTGTCTTTAACAGTTTATCTGCTCGGGAGCTCAGGGGACAAAGAAAATGTGATTCTCCACACTCTCTGTGCCTTGTGTGTATGTACCCTGCCGATTAGTAGTAGTTTTTATTTCGGCCACATTGGGGCAGCAGAACAACCTGTGAACAGAGCACTGACATCACCCGAGAAAGGGCGCTAGGGCGAAAGTGTTAGCAAACAGCTACCTAATTACACATCCGGAAGACACAGAGCAACACTGGCATTCATTTGGAGTCGCGCTTCTGTCCAACAAACGTCCAGAGGCCAACATTCACTCTCTTTTAGCTCTGTTTTTGGTCTCCACCAGCTCCTGAGAAACATATCTGGCTCTTTAGCTGCTAAATGTTCATCAGCTAGTCTCTAACTGAGCCTGTCCGCTGTTTGGTGCTCCAAAAGGCCGCCAGATAAATGAATTGTGTTACTTTGTGGTCACAAACCAAAAAGACTTTCGAACCACTGGTTTAATATATAGAAATGCACCGCATTTTAAAAAACGCAGCCAATATTTTGTATATAAAATCTTCATCTGAAGGTCAACTTGTCAATCCGTCTGTCAATGAATCAAGTTGTAGTGAGTAAGTAACGTAAAGTGGAAATACTCAATAAAGTACAACAGTGCGATTAGTAGTATCGTAGTAAATGTTTGCTACATTCCACCACTGCATCAGGTTAACACGGTCCCTGTGAGATGACTAGCATGATAGCCACTAGCATGGACCTCAACTTGTGTCTCTCTTTCAATTAGGTTTACTTGAAATGGAGCTAATTCAATTTTGTTTGGACATGAAATTCTACAGGAGGCTATTATGCAGCACATATTTCATTTTTAGATAGATGTTGGTGTTTATATAAGCCCACTGTTGTTTGGAGTCTATTTTTATGTCTATGCTCTATTTTTCCGTGTTGTGTTGACCTGATGTGATTTATCTGTTAAGAGTTTATGCAGGGTGATAAACAGCTCGCCTTTTGTACTGTGTGTCAACGTGACGGGGGGGGGGGTCAGAGGACGCAACTGAGGATCTGTGTGTGTGTTTGACGCACTGTCTGCCTCATGGTTAGACTGGACAATGTCAGGCAGAGGGGTGTCTTTTTCTGCAAAAATAAAAATCCAGCATTGTTGGTCGTGTTCCAGAGTGTTGCAGTGATGTAACAAGAAAGAAATAAACAATGAGTGTAGCCAAATATCCGTATTTCAGATAATTATGTATAAATATAAATAATTTAAAAAAAAAAAAGCAATGTTTTGCGAGGGTGTAGTTCTAGTCCTAATTGAATTCTAGTCTAAACCGTGCTGCAGCTGTCTTCAGCGTAGTAGTGGTACAGTACGTTTTGTGCTTTGAGCCCGTTCTGCGCATAACATCTCTAACCCCACATTCAGCCTCATGAGCAATAAAAGTGTACTGATGTATGAAAATAATGGGACGAGGGCAGGAAATGTGATCTCCCACTGTTCCAAATGACTCTTCCTCCTCTTCCTAAAGTTTTAATAAGCCGGACTGTTGAGAGCCCACATTTACTGATCGGGACGGTAATAATTGTGCCATCATTAACGTCTTGGGTGTGGAGGTTCATTCTTCATATCTGCAATAACATATTCTAAACTCAGGGTTCACTTACTGAGCTATTCCCCAATGACACCAGGGGTCTACGAGCACAGGATGTCAATCATCTGATGACATTTTTATCGCTGGCCATTAATGTCCTCTTCTAATGCTGCAGTATTACTTTGATTGACAGATTTTAAGTTGGTGGATCCTATCCTGTCACTGAGACACAGTGGAATGTTTTTGTTTTTTTTACTGTAGAGGCTGCTTGCAAAAAGATGGCCAAGCAATAGAAAGACGACTAGATTCATGCAGCTTCAGGATGACAGAAGAAGAAGAAGTATTGACAATGCAAAAGGACCTGCATGTGCATGCTTCGTCAAGAAATGGTTCCTCAAACAGGAGGAGATAGTTCATTTGTGCAGGGACGCTGCATATCAGTATATTGCAGGCTTTATAATCCGCAGCGTTATGATGGCATCGCCGAATATAAATAGACAGTGTAAGATTCATATCACTCTGTAGACGCTACTGGCTCTGTAGGTTAAATATTTCATGATACAGCAAACAGCGTGATTCAGGTATAGAAGCACATGTTTGTTGTATGTTGCTCCCTGCTGAACGAGATGCTGTTGCACTATGGCCATTATGTTCCCACTCAGTGTCTCTGAGGGCAGTAAATGGTGTCACACTGCAAGCGCGAAAGCGAATGGTCCATCAGGTGAAGATGTTGTCGAATATGTATAGCATGAAGTCAAGCATCAACTATTATCTGTTATCTCCTTCCCCCCTCCCTACCCACTGCTCTCACTCTGCCTATCAGCCTCCATCTTTCATTTTTCCCCACGTATTTCCACGACTACCGGCCAGGTCATCGCCATATTTGGTGCAGACGCAGTCTTCGTCCTCGGAGGATAAACCCCAATTCCTTTTTTGACCCCCTGACCTTTCCTCTCGCGCCACCATCTGCCTAACATTTCCAGCTATACACACAGTATATGTAAAGCAAAATCTAATCTAGGCATTGGATGGAGAGTCCAGTGATATTTATGCAGCATATTTAAGCTCCCCAGAGGATTAGCCCCATAACATTGTGGATGCACTTTTACTTCAGGAGAAACATTATGTTTTTAGTCCGACTGCTGGCTTAAAAACTAGCTAAATCATTCCAGTGTTCATCTCTTCAAACACTGTTGTGAGGTGTAATGCATATTGCATCCTGTACTGGCTGCTAATGGGTAGCGTCTTCAGCCTCAGATGTATTTGAGATTTAAATCCAATCCTTGGAGTTTGATTGAATTGAGTTTGAATTGTATGTTTATGGGTGGAATATGTCTCCCTCTGGGACAATAAAGGCCGGTCACCAACAGGCTTGTCAGTCTTAGTTACCCAAAATATGTCTGATAACCCACAACTGCCAAATGCACGTGTGAGTTTGAGGAAGTTATGCTGGTAAAAGGCTCTCAGGTTGAATTCCTCAGAAAGGGACTGCAGCCATAGTGATCGCCAAAAATGATTGCATGTGACAGAAAAGTCCCTATCTGCAAAATCTGAATAAACTGGCACATCTCACAGTGTTTCGAAACATGTGCAGTGATCTATGGTATTTTGTCTTGCTTCTAGCCAATGAAAAACCTGTACGCGGATGACGGCTCGCCCCTGCATCCGCGGCAAGGCCCGTACTTCTCTGATGGGCGGCGGCGGGTCGACTACGTGCTGGCATACCACATCCAGAAGCCCAGCAGCATCCGGCGCCGGTCGTCCAGGTTCGGGGACAACAACTTCATCCGACGTCTCCGACGCAGCCTGAGCATGAGGAGCAGCCGGGCCCCGCTGCAGCCAAAGGAAGACCCGGAGGTCGCCGCCCAGGAGCAGCGGGCTGACTACCATGAGGATGACAAGCGCTTCAGGCGGGAGGAGTTCGAAGAAAACCTCCTGGAGACGGGGCTGGAGCTGGAAAAAGACGAAGGGGTGAGAAGCGGGGAGGGATTTAGAGTAGGAAAACTGTAGACCTGAATGTGATGTTGTGTTTTGATAAATGACATTAGCAGCCCTCACGACTTTATAATTCTTCTACTGCAGTGTAGAGCTAGAATTCATTCTTTTCATTCTTCATTCAAGTCGCTTTTTTTGTGGCGTTTTTCTCACAGTCGACATAGAGCGAGGCAAAGACAGGACAAGACAAAGCGAGGTATAATGTGCAGCAGGTCTCAGGGCAGGTTCAGCTCCTGTGACCGATAGTGGGGGACCTGAGAGTGACAGGACCGGTCCTCCTGGGGATTTCAATGTCCGTGTGTGAGAGAAAGATTTCAGTTCCATTTCTTTTTCTCCTCTGTCTCATGAAACGCTTGAGTTCAGCTTCGTTCCCTCTGAAATGCGGCTGCTGAACAGATCAATAAATCACTCTATTACGCTATTATCCCGAGCTCATGCATCAGGTGCATTTAGGATCGAAGTCAAGCAACAGTGCCAAGCATTGAATGTACTATTCTGTTGCTCTTCAGTGAGACCTATGTTGTCTGTCCACTGCACCTTTAATAAATGGGGGTTAAGCTGTATGAAAGGAGGTGAGAATAGTTCATTATGTTGTACATACGGGCTCAGCTTGAAGCTGCGCCTCAGTGTGTGATGCTGGGCACGGTCCCTAACAGAAGGTGCTCAGTGTGTTACATGAGCCTGTATGTGTGTGTGTGTGGAACTACGGAGATGTAAATCATTTCATCACTAAAACGAGTAAGAAGTCACGCTAGCAGCTCTGCGAGAACATGTCTAAAAATGATAGTGCTAGCAGATTGATGTCGAGCAGATATAATAAACCTTGTTGACCTTGTTGCTTTAGCGGGTTAGCGTGCAAACATTTGCTAATTAGCACTGAACACAAAGTGCAGCTGAGTCTGATGGGAATGTCATTAGTTTTGGTTAAAAACCGTAAAAAAAAAAAAAAGAAGTACGGGCCGCATTATATATTTGACCTGACGATGGTGCCAGATGTAAAAGTCAGCAGATCGAACGTATTCATACACTGGGAACCGTGAATGCCAATCCATGTAGTAGATCAGTCTTGACCAAAGATCTGAAACAGCTCCGAGGGAAAACCCAGCTGAATCTGGCGTGCATAGATAAAATTTCAAATAGAAAAAGACCCACCTCCTCACACCTATTTAGATTGTGGATGTCCCGATCAAGTAATTTAATTATTATATTTGATTAAGTATCTGATACCGAGTCCCTATCCGATACTTGTATTATTTTCCTAAATAATACAGTTGCACAGTGTACACTTCGAGTGCATTAAAGTTATTCAAATCAATCCAGTGTATGTGCCTGACAATTGAATAGTACGGAGAGCCCGAGTGGCCACAGAGAGAAAATGAAAACGCGTTCATTCTAGAAGAACTATGAGTTCGCAGTTGCCAAGCACAGAGGCCGTGTTGTGCGTGGCTCAGCTTACGGCTGTGTTGTTCTCGTGGTTGATGTGAAGAACAAACAGCCAATTATAATATTTTAATAATAGAATAACATCACATATGAGATTTATAAGATATATTAGATTTGATTTCAAACTGACTGATCTAAGTTGGTTATCTGTTGACAATCAGCTAATTGGTTTTGTTTAAGTTAATCCACATCTTTGAAGTGACTCCAGATCATTACTTTGACATTGATATGTTTATTTTTTTATATCTTTATCTCATCTAAACATGGATGTTTACAACACTATATTCCTGGTAGCTCTTGGTGTCATTGCTGTGTGTTTGCTGGGAGATTTGTTTTCATTAATGGAGGACAGGAGCTTTTGGTCATTTCTTAGTCACTTTCCTGTAGAGAAGGCGCATGGAGACAAATTGGCTCCTCACACAGTGAATCATCTATTAAACACTGCATGAGAAAACTGCAGCTGGATTCTTGACATGTTCTGATAAAGGCTTTTAGCAACTCACAGTGTAATAACTCAACATGTCACTGTCATTTAACCTGCACCCTATGGACGGTCTACGGAGGCTTTAGTGCACCTAGATCATTTTTACTTTCTCAGTGAATTGTTACGTATGGAAATAATGGATATGCAGTAATTACGTTTCCCTTGCCTAAGTCTATTATTTTCTTCTATCAGTACAGCATGTTTTTTTTTTGTGTTTTATCACAAAATACCATGGCCACCTACCAAAAGAAACAAAAAGCAGGAAACTGTGTTTGCAATTTTTGGTTTAATTGTCTACCGTATTGAACACTGTGTTCGGGTTTTTTCTGTGTGGACTGTTGGAGCATCTGCCAACATCAGTAAGCCACCAGAGTAGGTCTACAGTTATGCACATGACTAATTAAGTAGGCAATCAATAAGATAATTACTAATGATATTTTAAAATTAGTAATAAGGTATACATATGTCAGGTAGTAACAACCCAGAACAACTAATGATTAATCACAGAAGAAAAAGTAATCTCTTCTGTCCCATTCTATAACATGTTATATACAGACAAAGCTAACAATGCTGTATGCGTGGGTAAAGTAACAGAATAGTCATGCAATAAAGCATAGCTGAATTTAAATTGATTATGGACAGTGTATAACAGAGCAGATCAATAACAAGAGTTCTCATTAGCCAGCAACATTTTTTTGCAAATCCATTTAATGAACCGTGAATGTATTTACCCTTTAAAGAAATGAGTCACTGACATTCCCATATAATGGCTGTTTTTCAGTTCATAAATAGTTTCAGTCAGGATTTAGACCAGGGGTCATAGCACGTTATCTCTTTTTAGGACGGGATTAAGAAGACATTAAAAGGTTTGAAAGCTCTTGAAGAGATTCTGAGTTTTTAGTGGTTCCAAGTCAAGTGCTTTTAAGGTTAGCGAAGGTGTCCCGCAAGGGTCTAGTCTTGGTCCTCTTCAGTTCACTATATATACAATATGGCACACTCCAGCCTCCATATATTCAAATGAAATTCCTGTTTGCAGAATGTGAAGTACGTTCCGTACTTTTTGCCTGTTGTTGCCTGTTTATGTAAACCCCATTTGCCATATTCCTCTTCACAGAACATTTTGTATCACAGTCCTGCTGCAGCAACAGTTTCACTTCGTCAGCCATTGTGTATAATCAGCAGACGGAACAGACCATTTGAAGGTTCTATATTGAAATACATGGATTGCTTGTTATGTATTTCTGTATCCAGACGGGTCAGTGTGCCGGGCTGAAAGGTGTGAAGTGAGTCTGGCATTGTATGAGTGGTTTTACATAACAGTAGAGGCAGCAGAGGCAATCTCATATGCAGCAAAAAAAAAGACGCAGGTTTGTGCTGAAGTGGATGCAGAGGATTTTCCTGGGACTCTACCAGACAGACAGAGTTGCTCTGCCGGCTGGAATGTTTGTCCCCATATGTCAAATAATAATGTATTTAATAATGTATCGTCTATAGGGGTGGTTGATACGTTTTGGAAATGCATGAATCGTCCCATGTTTCTGCAAATGGGTTCATAGAGAATAGTATTTAAATATCCAAACCTTGGTTTTATTTCAGAGCAAGATCCCTGGAATTGGATTCTTGAAAATCCACGCCCCTTGGAGCGTTCTGTGTCGAGAAGCTGAGTTCATGAAGCTCAAGATGCCGACAAAGAAGGTAAACGGTCCTTTCTGTCAAATGCACGTTTACTGTAGCTTTTTCCTCGCCCAGAGGCGGACTAAAGCTGACTCTCAGAGCTGCAGTGCGGAGTGGTGAAAAGTGTGAAGATGAATGTTTCCTGTTCCTCTGTCCTTTGCATTCATGTAGCGTTGTAACACCCCAAATGAGGCCATTTTGTGATGGCAGCTCTTTCAAGCTTTCCAATGAGATTTTGACAGTAATCCAATGGGAATTCAAAATGCATGAGCAACCATCCGACATTTGCTAAGTGAGAGACTGTGCTGCGCAAACCCCACAGCAACAATCTACTTTACTAGTTAGTTGTTGAATTCAGAGGTGTCCGATATTGGCACAAAACATCTGCTGAAAAATAGCAACCGCATTGTTTGAGAGTGTTCACATGGGACTCTGCCCTAGAGTCCCATGTGAACTCTTAACTGCTTGTCTCCGGAGACAAATTGCAACCTCAACAGTCAGGATTTAGACCAGGGGTCATAGCACGTTATCCCTTTTTAGGACGGGATTAAGAACACATTAAAAGGTTTGAAAGCTTTTGAGGAGATTCTGAGTTTTTAGTGGTTCCAAGTCAAGTGCTTTTAAGGTTAGTGAAGGTGTCCCGCAAGGGTCTAGTCTTGGTCCTCTTCTGTTCGCTATATATACAAACAATATCTCTTCTCTTAATCTGGCCATTGTGAACCCACAGTCTGCTTTTGGTGCATTTCGAATCACTCTCATCAAACATGAGCTTGTTTTAAATGCTGACAAAACAAACTGCTATTTTAGAACTAGAACACAGAAGAGAATCCTGCCTACTGCCCGCTTTCAAACCTTTCGGGGCTCTCAAAGTGCCTTATAGATCAAGTCTCTGCTGGAAAAACTGGTACATTACCACTGCTCTCAGGTCACATGTAAATAACTGTTATTTTAACTCAATGGGCCCGCCTGTAAATACAGGATTAACTATATTCAGAGTCTACTCTAATTTACAGCTAAATGTAGTTCTTTTGCCTCCTCTGCAGGTTTACGATGTGAAACAAGGCAGTAATGTGGTGGAGAAGATCCGACTGTTCATTCACAAAGTCACGGCTCCGCTCCACCCGAAAGTAGACGCCAACCGGCCACAAAGCATGAAGTCCCTCTCTCACCCTTTCTCCAGAGAGAAGCAACATCTGTGAGTGAAATCTCGACCGACTCCCTGCTTTCAGTTGCAAAGACAAGACGCCTGAGCTGTTCAGAATTTTGACTCGGACACTAATCATTTGACAATAACCCAACCAAGCAAGCAGATTTTAACATTCTACATATTGCATTCCAGTCCACAGTATCTCATGTCAAGCTTTGCTAGCGCTGATTCTGCCATACTCATCTGTTTCGCCACGGCTGCTGTGGCCTACGCACCCAGCGAAATGCATTTAATCATATGAATCACGCATGTACACTGGGTCGACACAATCACACCCTGCAATCAACATATTGATCAACGGTACCACCACATCCCTCAAACATGCCAAGTCAGTCCTTTGTTTGTTTGTTTCGGCACTGATCAATATTCTGATATTCTGATGAACTGACAGACAATTATCACCCAGCCCTCTCTATGGCGTTCTTTACCCCCTCTTAGCTCATTGTTTTGGTTTTTCTGGCCTGCACTCCAGCAACAGCAGGCAGCGTCGCGGATCTGATAAACACCCACTGCACTCGGCCGGTAGACTAATAGCGTCTCTCCGTGAATGGAGACATTCTCTGAAATAAATATGGCCATGTGTTCAACTCAACCCAATTCAGTTTTAGCTGTGTCGCGCCAAATGATAACAGCCCATACGGTTAGCATGTGTGCTCAGAGTCTGAGTTAAACCATCAGTGAGCAGCAACATCGCAGACATGTGCCATGTCACACCTCACTCGAGGCATATCCAAGCGAACACATCCCCTACAACTACCGTAATAATCCCACAGCGCAGGGAGATATTTCCTTAACATACACCCTTAAGCGAGAGATCAAGGCGGGAAAAGCATCCCCAGCTGTTTGATGTAAGTTACTTCTCTGATTTTTTGCAAATCTGAAATCCGACAGAAGAAACCTTAAACTTTGCGAGCATTTTGTAATCGGAGCCGATGTAATTTTTTCTGCTTCATATCCAAGTTGAATTGGAAGCCTTTACCCGCAGAGGGGATTTCATTATTGAGACAGCACGGAGAAGTAACAACCACAGAGGTGTAAATTGGACTGAAAAATCACCCCACGCAAGCCTATCAAGCTGTCTGACTCCAGCATGGCAGGGAAGGCTGAAGCGTGACTCTCCTGCTGCATTCTGCTGGAGCTCCGATCCCTCAGCTTTCTCTCCCCCGAGGAAACGAACGCAGCTAGCCTGAATCACAAACGTCATTTGCATTTTTCTCAACCCCGTGTTGGAGGATTTTGAAAACAGCAAAAAAAAAAAAAAAGAATAAATAAAGCATGCAGACTGACTAATTGGATTAACTACAGACAGAAGTCATGGCTTCACCGATGCGTCCTGTTCAGCCCCAACAAGTACAACCACTTTCAAAGGCAGTGATCGCAGAAGAAGAAGAAGAAGAAGAATGTCTTTGCATAAATGTCAGCCTGCTGGGATGTATGGAGGAGAGAGTGGGCAGTGGGCAGCTATATTTACAGCTCTGACTAACAGCTAGCAGGGAGATCTCCCTCCACATCTTCTCCATCACTTAGTCTTCATCAGTTCCCTGGGATTAAGCCTAGTTACAGCTCACAATGTGAAGTGGTTTTCAAACCCACGTTAACTCAGTCTGTGGATATTAGACAGGATTCTACATTTAGGCGAGTCTTGAATTGAATTGTTACTCCGGGACTAAATAAATGACTAAATGAACCCCCAGGTCTAACTTTCAGATTGACGCTGTCTGTCAGGAGGCTCGGAGGACTGGTTTTTTTTTTTTTCCCACTTTTTCAGTGAAGACCAACAGGCACCACCAGCAGCACGAGCAGCCAGTGACTGACAGCAGCTGCCCACTCAGTCATCTTGATGAAATGCTTAGGGTTAGAAGTGCTTCTCTTCTAACAATTGCATTCATTCGTTCATTCGAGTGTTTCTTGTTTTCAACTCAAGAGGAGCAACTTGCGCTCTCAAATTTGCTCGTGCACCCAGGTGTTTTTGTCTCCCCGTGACACCTGCAGCCAACATATGGGACAGTAAATTAACACTGAACACATCACCAAAACGCTTCTCCTGCAATATCTGCCAATGGCGACAAGTCAAGTCAATGGAACACTTCGCCTCAAGGGGCTCTACAGTCTACTTTAATTTGTCCTTTGTTCTTACTGTGTCATTTATTAGAACTGAGGCAGCAAGTCTATTGTGACATGAAATCTTGTCTGGCGCAGCTTTAATCTCAGTTTGCTGTGTACCCGGCGGACGGCAAACGCCACGTTAGCATTATATTAAGAACATTAACAGTTTTGGGGAAAGGCAGTTTTTCAGCCAGCCCTAGTTTTATATAATCTATATATATAATAATATCCTGGAAGTTTATTATGTATCTTTTACCCAATGATGCCAAAATAAAACGGGCTACCCCAGCTTTAACTCTGCACAACTCTGTTATTCTTTCCAATGAAGTAAAGAAAGGCATATTATTAAAAGACACGCTGTGATTTTCAGTCTGCACTCTTTCTCTGGATCTGCAACATGTTTTGTTCTTTTCTTTTTTTTTTTTTTGCCAGATTCGATCTGTCGGACAGGGACAAGTTCTTTGACAGCAAGACCAGGAACTCAATAGTAAGTATTGGTTTCAGTGGATGAATGGGTGGCTCCACAGCCTGTGTATGATGTTATGATATTTCTGCATAGACCGAACAACACAGACCCGACACCCTGCGCTCTCCCTGAGCAGTAGGACCCCTCCTTCCGTGTGACTCTGGGAGTGGGCCCCATGACAAAACGAATACATTCTGTGAATCTGCGTCACACACACACACACACACATACACCCACACAACCACGCTTCGCGGTGCTCGACTAATGACTGGGTGATGTGATTGGCTTCTCGTTATTGGATGGAGCTCCCTCAATCAACGCAGTCGTCGGCTCCCAGCGGAGCTCCGGCTCTCATCAGCACAACTCTGTGTTTCACACTGAGATGATCAGCAGCAATGTTATACAATAAGACATTCCGCTCCCCCTCCTCCCTTATATTCTCGTATTTTATCGCTTATTGGCGTAGGAGTTTCTAATGTTTGTGTTGTGTCGTCAGGTCTATGAGGTACTGAAGAGGACAAGATGCACCAGAGCCAAATACTCCATGGGTAAGACCTCTGCCTGGATCAATCAATATGCAATTAATGCGGCTCCTCTTTTCATCGGGGTGTGGCGTAATTTACCACCACAGAGGAGTGCAGGGTGTGGGACCGTCTGTGCCATCGTGCCAAACGTCGGCTACCTGCATGCAACTGTGTTATCTATGCAATACAGTGTAACTGGTGGGGTTATTCATACCATGGCTATGTAACTGGCAGCTGGAGAAAATGTAAGGAATCTGTGCACGTTTTAAGAGGAAACGGAGCTCAAGGAGTGGTGGAGAGAAAATCAAGTCAAACAGACGATTTGTCGTAGTAGACAGCGTGCACAGAAGCGTTGCGGAACATTAAGCAGGAAAGGGAATAGTTCATTGGAACACGTCAGGATTTGATCAAGTCTAAACTTTTGTTTTTACGGGTCTTCGGGAGCTGAAAAAGGGTCGGATCGCGCGCAGTCGGTCAAAATGCACGTGCAGATATATTCCGTACAGTACAATGTTGCTAACAGTAGCGTTCTTTGCGTTTTAGCTTTTAAAGCATCATTCTGGTTCATCGAAAACGTAGGTCTTATTTTTTGTAGTTTCGGCCAGTTAGTGGCTGAGATCTGGAAACACGGCGACATCGTTAAGAAGAAATCAACAAAGCAAATCGTGAAATTATTATTAACTGTCTGTTGTAAACCTCCACCGTGCCCTGGTTGAACTCATATTGACTCTACTTGCTGTAGTTGTGCGCACGCAGTTTTCCTGTACAGTGAGTGATTATTAGCAACATTCCTGATGCACTTATTGTCAGTTTAACCACCAAATAAAGTGGTTTATATCTGAATATGTTGTGTTAGCAAAAAAATAAAAATAAAACCTCAATTGTAATAAATCAGATTCATCCTTTCGGGTATGTTTCACGTTTTTTTTCAGTTACTACAAGAAATACTAAAATGAAAGTGATGGAAAGGTGATGGAGCTACATATGTGTCGGGGAAATCCTTCTACATGTAACTCTTCAGCAACGTTGTAATTCAGCCACCATGAAGTTCCAAAGAGGAAATGTAACGTCAGTCATTTCTGGGTTTAGCTTTGGGTGAATCGTCCTCCAGAGCTCTTCTTCTGCTGTGTGTGTGTGTGTGTGTGTGTGTGTGTGTGTGTGTGTGTGTGTGTGAGTGTGCGTGTCTCCCCCCTGGATTATAATCCTGTTGAATATGCCTTTTTACAGGGATCACCAGTCTGCTAGCCAACGGTGTCTATACGTCTGCATATCCTCTGCATGATGTAAGTATTACCGTCACATGTTGGGGGGGGGGGGGGGGCTTTTTACTTACAACGGAGAGAATTATCCCAATTCAGTGAGTTTCCAATATGAAAATATTTGTGACAAATGGCGACTCATCGTTTTGTGTTAAATTGCAGAAGTCATTGAAGATGAAACAAACTGTGTGTGTTCGTGTGTGTGTGTGTGTGTTACAGGGAGACATTGAGGGGGTGAATGCAGAGCCTAACGACAGGAAGGTGAGTACTGTGGAGCAAGTCCACTTCAACAACCTGAAGCTACACTACCCTGCCTTTTATTTTCAATAAACCAGCCCATATACTTATACTAAGCAGACATTGCAACAAACCCAGAGCAGTGGAATGGCGTTTCAGCCAATCACATGTTACATCCTGTCCAGGTCGACTTGTCCAGATTGCTCAAAAGAGTCCTGGGAGAACTGATGGCTACAAGAAATGATCAGGACATCGTTTAAATTTAAATTTTCATTCTCCAGCTTGTCCACCAATTTGAAAATGAAAAGCGTACATGCACATCTTATCTCATCCAGGTGTCATTATGGTCTTTGGGCCACACTGAAAAGCGTTTGTCAGTTCAGATTTCATTTTTATTTCAAATTAAAATTACAATTATAAACTTTCAATTTGATTAAATTAGGTCAAGAGATACACAAAAGGTGCCTCTGGTAAAACAGGTTGTAGCCAGTTGCCTCGCCAACTAGCCAGCTAGCTTAGCTTAGCTTGGCCGGAGGTAGAATCCTGTGCAGTTACTGAGGCCAGCTAACCCAGGGGGGCTAGTTGCTGCATTTACCTCTGGTCCAACTCAAAGCCAAGTACAGAAAAAGTACAAAAATGTTCCTTCCTTTGATACTGAGTAATAAACCAGGACAGATCAGCATGCTAACTGTGAAAGTCCAGGGCCCCTGATATTAAAATAAAATCATTTAATCAAATTGTAATGTAATTCGTTCCCTAAAATGTCATTTCCCATTTGGGAATGAATCAGTGGATTAGCTTCTGAAAATGTGGTTTTATTTTAAATGAATTTTGACGGGCTTGTCCTGAATGCAACGCGGCAATACAACATCTAGACTGAAACTGAAACCTGTCACTCAATTAGTGGTGTCATTAGGGATTGTTTTAGATAAATGAGGAACAAACTGACTGAGACAGCGTTTTTTTTTTGGGGGGGGGGGGGGTTTGCATTTCTGAGCCTTTTACCTCCCACTGTACAAGTATAACATGAACCAGGCGATTGGAAAGTAAGAGCTCATGCTGAGCCTGAAGTCATCTCCTCCCCTGCTAACACTCTCCATAATTACACTGTAGGCTGTGTGTCACTAAGGCAACAGCCTAATAATTCCCCCCGCGTTGTTCTCCAGCATCACAAACGCTTTGGCTTGGTGCCTCCACAGCATCATAATTATACATGCGCGCGCGCGCGTACGTGCTAAAGAAATGGGTTTTTCCTCGGCTCAAGAATGTTGAGATTCCAGGTTGAGCATGAAGCGATTTGTGTGCCCTTTGCCTACGAGTGGTGGGAGCGGCTCACGGACGCAGTCAGCTGTTTGATGATGATTGTAAATCATGCATCATGCAGCAGGGATTTGCATATAAATGTGTTTGTTAGGACTGCAAAAAAAGTAGTTCTACATACATATAAATATATTAAAGACCTGATTTATAGCATGCGTGCAGATATGATCACTGGCATATTTGCATGTACAGTGCTTCTTTAGCGCATTAGAGAAGTGACTCGCTGATTTTGTGATACTGATGAAAGGGACAGACTTGCGGATAATGCCTCTAATATATAATGTAACGCATTTATGGTAATCACTGACCCTGCGTCTCTCCACAGCTGCTGTACGAGGAGTGGGCCAGCTACAGTGTCTTCTACAAGTACCAGCCTATCGGGCTCATCAGGTCAGACCCATAGCAGTGCTCTGATGTGTTACAGGCCTCACGTCTGCCACGGCCGCATTAACTGCCTTCAGCAGCCTGCGAGAAAAACAAAGGCCGATGAGGAGCAGATTAACAGAGGCGGCAGTCGTGTGCTGAGCTCAGTGGGTTCCAGGAGCTGAACCCGACATAGTTAAACCCCTTTCTGGTCAGGGACTGCAGCACTGATGTAACGCATACACATCGTGGGTTAGGGTGTTAACAAGCAGTTCGTTGTCGTAGTTCATTTGACGGCGACGTCCCGTAAATAAAGCCTTTTCGGTATCTCCTCCCGCAGGAAGTATTTCGGGGAGAAGGTTGGACTGTATTTTGCCTGGTTAGGAGTCTACACCCAGATGCTGATCCCTGCGGCCATCGTAGGAGTCATTGTGTTCCTCTACGGCTGTGCCACTGTCGATGATAACATACCGAGGTACACACACACACACACACACACACACACACACACCTTTCCCCATGCATGCATTTTCTTTTTTCATCCACTGCCAAATGGAATATCTTGTAAAAGAATGTGGTCCCTTTTTTCCCTTTATACTCACAGTCTAACAGCGTCAGCGTGTATCTCGCATCCAGCAGGGTTTTAAACGCAGAGCTAACAACATGTCGATGGCCGAAGAGCAAAACCTCCTATCAGAAAAATGCACTTTTTTGAGAAACCAAAAAAAAAACTTGTTGTTTTCTTGCAGAATGCTATTTGTTAAGGATACCCAACACATAATACACTGTTTTGGGACTATATTACTATGTTGTGTGTTAACAATACCGACAAGGTATTAGCGCCTCGCAAAGTGAACAACAGGAGGTTTTTCCCCACTTTTCCTGGATCATTTTGCAGATAGGAGGTTTTTTGCGCTTTGTGCTTAGATCCATTCACCTGTATCTTAAGGTGGGCTGGGTATTGTTATCGCATTCCTTTTCAATACTGACTTTCAGTACCAAAATAATGCTTTTTTTTTTGGACACCTTTACTTTTTTGATACTTATAAACGCGCTTTTCCTCAGAACGCTTTTATTATGATTGAGATCAGAAAGTGTCTGATCAAAGAGCGAGTGGACAAGACCAGGGATCTGACCGGACATTTGATGACAGCTTTTTCAGACGGGTTTCCGATGATGCACATTTTTGGTAGGCACCAAAAAGTGTTGAAGCTATTTCCAGGATGGGTTGCCTCGAACTGTCTTGTCTTTGGCTGTGGTTGTCTTTAATCCGACCTGCCAGCTGACTAACAACTGGTGTTACGAGGCAAAATACATTGACTGAGCTGCAAATATCCACCGCTTCACCTGCTCGGGGTCACTGCGCTATGATCTGTGCCAGCACTTTTACAACTTTTACAACTTTTACAACCTTTTTTGTCATTCGTCATTTGTTAAGTTTTGGTTCGTCTCAATTGGGCCAAAGAAAGGTTGCGTCCAATACAAATGAAGTTGTCTAAAACGTTCTAGGATCGAGTGCCAATTTGATGTGAATCTTACTCACTTAATTACTTTCTAAGAATTCTTAAAACCAGTTGATTTGAAAACAGGGTTAACGAATCATAACCCACTGGCTGTTTTTTTTCACTTGCAAGCGGGCCACACGACTTGTTAATGGCGGATGGAGACCTGTGTGCGCGCACCCCGATGGTAAACACCAGGCTTAGACCACACCCTCGACATGACTCCGACTGTTTACATAAACACGAGCTGAAGCTTTGGGTCTATTTCCACACCGAGTCATTACGGACTTTACGTGTACAGCGTCAGTTAGTGTTTGGCAATGTGACGATACAACATATTTCGTGAGGTCATAGAAATTTCAGCCATCAGAGATTTGGCCATACCCTTCATGATGAAGAAACTCTTCCTTCCTCTTCCTCCATCCCCAGGGGTATTAGGCCACAAGGCTGCAAATCAATGAGCAGGGCTGTTTCATGGCTAAACTAGATTCAGACACTGTGATAGATTCATTTATCCAGATCAGTGTAATCAATCTGAAGTCCTTCATATCCTAAATACCATCAAAGGTGGATGAGGTCTCGTTACTTTGATCTATTTTTCGTTGTTGCCGTGTAACCTGAATCTAAACTCTTGTCATGGTCCCTCTGCGCCATTCTTTTGCCGTCTCCTACCCCTTTCCAATATTGAATCGCTTCCGTCCATCCCTGTTTTGTCAGCATGGAGATTTGCGATCCCAGGAACAACATCACCATGTGTCCGCTGTGCGACCGCGCCTGCAGCTACTGGAAGCTGGTGACGGCGTGCGGTACAGCCCGAGCCAGCCACCTGTTCGACAACCCTGCCACCGTCTTCTTCTCCATCTTCATGGCCCTCTGGGGTAAGGACACGTTTGCTTTCCAGTCATACAAACAACAGCTCCAGTTAATAGACCGCACCATTTAATCCTTTCGGCACGGGTTCGGTAGAAAACGTGGATACTGCAACTTAGGCGCGCGTGAATTTTACAATAGGAATCCACAAAGTAACTCCTGAGTAAACACAGAGCCTGTCCTCCTCAGATGTCCTGCCAAACCACACTGCCATCTGTTAGCAACAGCAGGGCTTCAGACGAAAGCCTGATATATCTTCTTCCTCTGTGCCATAGAAACTATTAAAACACATCAATGAGCCACGCTGTTGCACTGGGTGACATGTTCCTTCATCACCAGGACACACACACACACACACACACACACACTGCAGTTTATTTTGACTCAAATACTCACTACAGCAACCAAATGTGTAGCCCCCTACTAATTAACTTTTTCCTGCTTGTGAAAAACAAAAAAAAGTGAGCAGCTGTTTTAGAAAATTACTGAGCCTTTTTTTTTTTTTTTTTTTTTTTGGTAAATGAAACAATTATATGTGACCAGGTACGGGATTTGCTGACAACGGCAAAAAATGGAATATTGTCAATTAAAATTGCAAACACTACAATCATCTAGCTATGTATATAGTGAGGAGCAAGCTGACAAGTAGTCACAATATTAGTTGAAATGTCAGAGTCTAAAATAATTCTGTGATATCATGTTGGAACCCTACATAGTCTGCAAGTGGCCACACACTAAATCTGTACAGAAGGTGTACATAAAAAAGAAAACACATCACCTCATCAAATGTAGTCACTTCTCAGCTGTTGATTGTATATGTTCATGCGCATAACTTCGTGTTCATTTGATCAATTGTGTTAAATTTCAGGTGCCATGTGTAAAGAAAGATGGTGGTGTTGGTATATATACAGAGAGAAGTGCCCAGGGACATGCAATGAGTTTGAGCTTGAGCCTGTGTTTAGTTTGCTGTGTACGTTTGGTTTTGTAGCCGTCCTCTTCATGGAGCACTGGAAGAGACGGCAGATGCGACTCAACTACATCTGGGACCTGACAGGCTTCGGAGAGGAGGAGGAGGTGAGACAACGCCACACAGAGCTTTTCTATATATATATATATATATATATATATATATATATGTTGACAGATAAACGTCCACGAGTGTATGGTTGAAAACAATAATTAAGATAATAAGACATTTTGGGAAATATCCCCTCTCATGTCTGTACGCTAAATATGAAGCCGCAGCCAGCAGGCCATTAGCTTAGCTTAGCATAGAATAAATACTAGAAGAAACAGAAGCTAGCTTTCACTATTTCTTCAGTGTGTTCCTTTTCGTACGGATTGAACAAATTAGATATCACGGGATAAGTAGTGAACTTTAGAGGTGCCGTTAGGTTTCCAGTCTTTATTCTATGCTAAGCTAAGCTAATGGTCTGCTGGCTACAGCTTCAGGTTTAGCGTACAGACATGACAGTGGTGTCGATCGGCTAATTTAACTCTTGGAAAGAAAGCAAATAAGCGGATGTCCCAAAATAAAATAAAACAAATGAATACATAAAACCATTCCTTTAACCTAATATTTTGTCATTGTAAATTTTGAAGATACTCAGCTAATTATATTATTAAAAGGACCATATTCATGTTGATTTTAGTCCTGTAGACTTAGAATTAAGGATTACAACATGCTCCCAGTAAAACCATTGGTTTCCGTTCATGGCAGTATGCTGCACGACAACTCGAAACTTGCCTGCTTGTCTGCTTTATTGTTTCAAAAGTAACATCTCTGCCGCGTGGCGGACGCAATGTAGCCTCTTCAAATGAATCTGCACTTTCAAATGCATTATCACGCAACAGCGTGGAGACGTGGTGTTTTGGGATGGATCAACTAGTCAGTCACAAGCCTCCGCAAGCTGATTTCCAGCACAGTGAAATGAATGGAGACAAATAGCTGCCTGGGAAAGTGACAAAATGTATTAATAAATTCTGCGTATTGTATAGAGTTGTGAAGTGGGAGGAGCAGTAAAAGCCCCCATTCATTCTCCCCATAAATGGTGTTACATGTTCCAATCACAGAGCTTAAAACGTTTAGATTCTGGGTCAGTTGTGGGTGAATTCACCAACTATTGTTCTCCAGTGCAACAATGACGCCTTTTGGAATGTGCTACCCCCCCCCCCCCCCCCCCCCCGGTTCGCCCCTCTGGCTGAGGCTCATGGTTATGGCGGTGTTTTGAGCCGTCGGGCCATTCCAAAAAAAAGAAAAATGACAGAAAGAACACTCATTTTCAGAAACGGAGTTGAAATAACTCAAACCGGTGGTGTGTTTCTCATGTTCAGTAACACTGAGGCGTACATTTGAAACGCTTGTGGAGCCCGCTCCCACTTCCTAACTTGACACGAGCCTCTTTGTCTCCATCCATTGCTATCGTATGTCTCCTAACTCCCTGTAACAACTCATAACAACACTTTCATATAACAAGCGTCACAAAATGAAGGCCGACATGAAGGCTCAGGTCGGGGTGTGCAGCGCACTGAGAAAGATTTTGTTCAGTTCTTGTGGTTTTTCTGTATTGCTCTAAGTGTTTTAATTTTCAGAGACAATGGCTGCTGACTGACATCTTCTCCTTATGTGTTTGTGTGTGTGTGTGTGTGTGTGTGTGTGTTGGTGTATTTTACAGGAGGAACATAAGGTTTGGATCCAACTCGCTTCGTTTCTCGCCGTCTCTCGTATTTCAACCTTACCTTTCTCTCTCTCTCTCTTCACTGCTTTAGATCCTTTTCTCCCTCAAGGTGTCTTAACAATCTTCTCTCTTGACATCTCCTTCTCGTCTTCATTTGCTCCTGTTTTAATGGGGTTTTTTTTTTTTCTTTCTGTGTGCTGGCCGTCCCCGTGGACACAATACTGTTTGTGCCTAATGACGGCAGCAGAGTTGACTGGACAGTCCATTGACTCATAGCTCCCGTCTCTCTCTCTCTCCTCTTTCTTCCTTTCCTTTCCTTTTGAAAAGATGTCCTCGTTAAACAAGACACAACTGCGCCCTCCCCACACACACACACACACACACACACACACACACACACACAAAGTGAAGAAACACACACCTTTAAAGTCAAACAGAAGAGGTGGTGCACCTTTTGTTAAACACTGTAAAAGGACCAAAACAGGTCCTGCCCCGGTGGTTCCGGTGGCTCCACGCAGCAACTACTCCTAAACCTCAGCCTTATTTTATATATACACGTTTTTATTTCGGAGGCGGTATACTGAAACAATTTCAAAGTCTCCTGACTAGAAAAGTGGAATATGCCACCAAGCCACAGTAGAACTGAGTGTAACTCAGCCACTCTGCATGCAAATGGCTTATTATAACTTATGTAGCTGGTATAATTATTTCAGCCCTCGGTGACTCAAGTTCCCGATAGGTTGTTGAGTAATGGCCCGATGAAAGAAGTGGTTATCAGAGGGGGGACCCTTTTGTCCAATGTTCTCCTCGCCCACAAGGCCCACACAGTCATGTAGGGCCATGTATAAGTAGCGCCTGATATTGAATCCATAAAGTATGAGCCCCACATTGTTTACACAGTTCCAGCCCAGGCTCGCTTTTTAGCCCTTATGGGGCCTCACGTGGACATGCGGGCTGGGAAGACGGTGGTATGTCAAACCCATAGATTTCTCAAAAAGCCTGAAAATATGTTCCAAAATCCACGCAACCTTGGAACGGGGGCCCGAAAGAGATCCACCACGCAGGACGGCTTGTTCTAAATGTCCACTCATATAAGCTTGAATCAGTGACAATGGGTCACTAAAATTGTTACCGAGCACTTTAAATGCTTTTTTTTTTTTTTTACACTTCAAATCAAACCTTTGCCTGCGGGCCCGAGTCTACGCTCGTTTGGGTCTTTCTCGTCTGTCTGTTTTCCATCTGTACGTTAAGCTGGACACACGGACCTTCAAGCCAAGAGAGACTTCTAACCCTCCGCTTTGTTTTCTAGTGATCCAGTTTCCTCTTCTGCGCATAGTACAGCACCTCTTCATGCCTCTCGGTTTACTCTATTGCTGTTACATGGCTACACACACTCAGTTCTGACTGCATTTTGTTTTGGGGGGGGGCGTTTACTGAGCCATATGTTAGTATTCTGCTAAGCTGGCCTGCACTCGAATATAAGCACACCACTTTACTAAACTTCATGCTAACAGGCTGTTGTCTCCCTTCTGAGCGGATCTCCTCTCCTACTGCTTACTAACAGACAGCGGCATCGGGGGGGAACTGCTGCAGACTAAACTCGATTTCTCTTCCAGGACCACAACCGAGCGGAGTACGAGTTCCGGGTCATGCAAAAGACGATGAGGCAGGAGCATTCAACCCCGAAGGTAAAACTGGTTTAGTTTGGTTTTTTTTTTTGCTGATCAGATGAGATGAGTCTGAAAAGGCAGCGGACGTCGTCTCTCAGAGGCTTTTATTGTTTCGCGTGCCTCAGTAGTTTATGAAAATATGTAGCATAAAGAACATTTTATTCTTGATCCGAGATCACCCCCTCATTCACCTTATCTGATTGCGTGCTCATCGTATACATTTCTCTTCTGCTGATAACATCTTCCCTCATTGTCATTGTCCATGTTACCATGCTGTGTTTGTTGTTTTGGCTTCGTAAGTATTACTTCATTTAATCCATTTGGTGGCTGATTATTGATCTATTGATTATAGTTTCTGTCAATATCACTTGAGACAAGCTTGCAGTAAAGGACAAGCCTGAACTAATCCAGTTCAATCGACGAGGATCTAATAAAAATGACAGTGTCACCTAATCAGCTGTATGCCATATGATATATTTACATCATTTTACGTCCAATACCAGTGGTTTTGCCACGGTTTAGCACCGTAAACTGCATTCCATCCCAAGCACGCCGTTCGTTCCGTAGGCATTTCATTTTTAGGCAGCCGCTCAGGTTTCAATTCATTTCAGTTCGCTTTGGAGATCAACTTGCAGAGACAAGAAACTGAGCTCACCCATCACCGTAAATATTAGAGAGGTGACAGTAAGCAAACGTGGAAGCTGTGAAATGTATAATATGATATGAGGGTTGATGTTAAAGGTGCCCTGTGGAGTTTTTTGTAAACAAGTTTCAGACCAAATCCGGCATTCCTGCCGTTCCGGCGGTCCTCCCATTCATTTAGAATGAGGCTGCGTTTAGAGCAGCCCGGGTCAGGGGGGGTTAAAGTTCTTCTTCTTCTTCTTCTTCTTCTCTTTTGTTGTTTAAAGGCAGTTAGCAAACTGCTTTCAAGCGCATTACCGCCACCTTATGGATTAAAGGTCACAAACGGGCCACGTAGCGTCACTCCGACGCCGCCGCACAACCCCGTGTTCATTTCACCAAACAACACACACACGTGTGTGTATCCTAGGAGTCCGACAAACGTGTTGAGTGAATTTCCTCCCTCATGAAACATTTGCAGAGTGGATCTTTTGAACATTTTCAATGATCAGAACAGTGTCATATATATATACGTGTGTGTGTGTGTGTGTGTGTGTGTGTGCGTGCGCAGTCAGAAACAATCACTGTCCATCAGCAGCTTTCAGGAAACATGCAATCAGCGCTGACCGGCGGAGGAATACAATCTAATGGCAGCTTCATCAGCACTCTGAAGAGGAAGTGCTGGTGAAACACTGAGACATGTTTATATTAAACACGGCATGTAGTGGAGTCCTCCTGACCAGGTTCATCATAAGCCCTTTGCCTTTTGTCTTGAACCAAGGTCATGTCTTTCCTATCAAATACACAAGAAGAGGACACACACACACACACACACACACACACACACAGTCGCCTGAGCTTTCTGACCTAATTCTCAGTAGGTTTGAATGTGACATGATCGCTCAGGGCGGCGGAATTAGCTGTGCTCCACTGCAGCTCCACATTGTGTGTGTGTGTGTGTGTGTGTGTGTGTGGATGTTTATGGTGTGTGTGCTGTGTGCATCTGCATGCCCAGGGCATAAAGAGCTGCTTCTCGCTGAAAGACATGAGGTTGTGGCAGCAGCAACACCCATATCAACACACACACACACACACACACACACACACGTCTGAACAGATGGAGATGCCGTTAATGTTTCAGATATGCTGTGTAACTCTGTGTCCCTCACATGACTGTGTGTGTGTGTGTGTGTGTGTTTCAGGGCGAGAAGGTGAAGCTGACCTGCACAGACAGACTGCCGGCCTACCTGACCACTGTGGTCATGATGTGCGTCATGGTGAGTCCCTGCCGTGTTCACGTCACCAGCCTTTGCGTTTCTGACACGCGTTGTGACAATAACACGTCATTTTTTGTAATCGCCTCGATGACCTCCAGATTCAGACAACACAACAGTACGGGGGTGGGGGGTGGGGGGTGGGGGGGAGTAGGGTTTCTTTGAGCTAGTTGCAGGAAAATTAGTCAACAAAATATTTATTTCAAAATGCATCATCACCTCCACAAGCCATACACATGGATACACAAGCAATGAGAGGGAAAAGTAACCTTTTCCATCATGTAAATCTCCATTGTCACATCTATTCAGTAATTTATGGTAGGTCCAACGTGCACCATCCGTATTTTTGGTCAAAGCCTTTCTCCCTGCTGCCATTAATATTATGTCATATACCCATTGAATATTTGTCTCGTATTTCATTTACACAGCTGGTTGCTGTTTGGTTCCTGCTTGGCAAAATACCTGAATACCCACGAATTAGCTTGCCAGGCTGATTCAGCACATACTGTAGGTTGGGCCCTCCGTTTCCACACTTACATGACAAAAGTGGCCGACACCTTGATTTGTCAGGACTTGTCGGGTTGTGTTCGGCAACAGAAAGCTGTTGTGTAACAACAGTTGTTGTTATGCACTCGTTATGCATTCGTTTAGTAAACGCAGGCTGAGGGGGGTCATGATGCGTGTCAGAGCAGCCTCACTATAGTCACTGACAGACAGCTGTAGACACACGCGTGGCATGTTTCAACGCGTGTCTACTCCGACGTCGACACCGCTAATATCCAAACAGGCAGCCTCCATTGTTTTGTCAGATTACCAGCACTGTTTTGTCAGATTGGGTGTTCTCCCTCGTCTCCTCGCTTTCAGATCCTCGCGACGTTCGCCATAGTCTTCGGGGTCATCCTGTACCGGATCAGCATTAAAGCGGCGCTGCACATGAGCAACTACCCCGCAGCACGGTCCAACATCAGAGCCACGGTCAAAACCACCGCTGCCATCATCAACCTCATCGTCATTATCATCTTGGATGAAATCTACGCCGCCATCGCCCGCTGGCTCACCACACTGGGTGAGGCACACTTCGCCGTTGACCCCTTAAAGGCACGGCCGACACTCGACCAAACGTTAGCTTCACTGCTGAGGGAAAAAAAACGCTTCCCCGAGCTCCCCTTAAATCTAGAGTTTCACAGGATCTTGTGACATCGCAACTCGTCTGGAAGCCGAAACGAAAATTCTGGATTTGTCAGATTGCGAAAAGCAGTCGATGTCATTTAAAAAAAAAAATGTATTAAAAAAATAACACATTGTTCCTCTTACAAATGAAAAGCTGAATTCATAAGCAATAAAACACTGCCACAGCCTTACTTGGTCCGATACGACCGGCCTCTCGTGGTGGAAATTGCAGTAGAAATGAAAGATGAGGAACCAGGAACAGCAATGGATGAACTGGATGAATTCTTGTTGTGCGTGAGGTAATGAAGTCGCGCGCCGTCTCTTTTTCAGAGGTTCCGAAGACGGACAAGAGCTTCGAGGAGCGCCTCATCTTCAAAACGTTCATCTTGAAGTTTGTCAATGCCTTCACGCCCATCGTCTATCTGGCCTTTTTCAGGGGCAGGTAAAACAATGACTTCATTAGTCACACACACACACACACACACACACACACACACACCATGAGCATTGTTTGGACTGCATGTAGTGAACATGATCACCCTGTGTATATTTACCAGGCTCGTTGGGCGGCCTGGGAACTACTTGTACGTTGTCGGATCGTACAGAATGGAAGAGGTAATTCACGCTGAAAGGTTAAGGCTGTTGCTACTCCGTGTTTTCTTGATGTCGGTTAGTCTGTGTTTCGACAGTAGCTCCCTAGGAACCTCAGCCCCAAGCCCAGCGGTTCCTAGTGACGTCATAAACCTTAAGAATGTGAATGCCACCGATATGATACTGTAGCTTTTAACAAACATTTACTCGAACAGGAGGAAATAGAACATTTTTAAATCCACATTTGGTGCTCCAGGATAGAATTTGACTGAATATTTCTTCCCCTTTTGTGTAACGCGGAGCTCTCGCCTCACGTATATCGTATATAAAGTGGCTGTGGTCTGTTTCCTCCTGTTTTAGCTTCACTTCAGTTTCGATTTCCTCTCGCTCTCTTGACACTTCCTCTCTGTCCAGTGTGCCCATGCAGGCTGCCTCATGGAGCTGTGCATCCAGCTGTGTATTACCATGCTGGGCAAGCAGCTCATCCAGAACAACCTGTTTGAGATCGGCATACCGTGAGTGCAGAGCGTACGCCGTGCGACAAGCTCGAGCCAGCCAGACGCTTTCCCATGACAGAGCAGCCACACACACACACACACACACACACACAGGCTGAACACTTCCAGCACAGATCAGTACATGAGTTCAGCAGGCCAGCGGATTCTGCCCACCCACTCAGCTGCACTCATCATCTGAGAGGAATCATTTAAATGCCAGTCTGGTTTTCAGACACATTTAACCTGCCCACCAACACACCTTTCTGCACTGTCTTTGTCTTGCTTCATCCTTACAGCCCACTGCAATGGAAGTCTGTAAGTTCATTGTGTTCATTGTGTCATGAGATGACTTTCGTTGTGATTTGGCGCTGTATGAATAACACTGAACTGAATTGAATTGATATTAGGCTGTCATATAGGTAGCCGATAACTGACATTCCAGAGATTTTGTGTCTGTTTACGTTTGTTATGCGTTTATGTAACAGCGTAGGTCAGGCTTTAGCCAACAAGGCTAAATGTGTTATTTCCATCATGGGCCTTTGGGGTGCAGGAAGCTGAAGAAGCTGCTCCGGAGGAGGAAGTCAGAGTTGGACTCGAAGCAAGAGGAGGAGCTGAACAAAACCCTGCAGCGTCACGAGAAAGACCACATCCTGGGACCTTTCGTTGGCCTCAGCCCCGAGTACATGGAGATGAGTGAGTCTAAACACAAGGCGGCCGCGAAACAAACGCACAAACACACGCGCTGCTGCGCTCCTGCGCTGTCGAAAGTCACTTAGCCATTTGATCGTTCGCCTGAAAACGAATTCAGTGTGTGCCGAGGAGCAGTGCGTAGTTTTACCCTTGCTGCTCTTCCTCAGTAATCCACATGCCAGCTCGCCTGATCTTCATCTCTTCTGTTGAGAGGGGAGGTTTTCCCGCCCTGATCCAGAGCTGATCCCTGAGAAACGCTCTTGTGTAAACATCGGCCTTTGTGACGCGCTAACCTTCGCAGGGCAGCAAGTCACGCTGAGGTCAAAACTCCAAGAGCTTAATGGCTGCGACCACAAACAAACGTGCTCAGCTTCTATGTGTGGCCACAAACACGTCAACCACCTCCTGGTTCCATTCATCCGACAACATGTTAGCTGCATGTAGTGAGGTAGCATATTTAGCTTTACGTGCGCCACAGATTTCTGCGCATGCCTGCGTGCATGCCACTGGACACTACCTGCAGACGCAGTTAGAGACGAGCCGCTGAAGACAGATTAGCATTTAGCGGCTAAAGATACAGCATTTGTTCTCAAGATACCACTCTTTCGCGTCCAATACCGACATTGCAACCTCGAGTGTCTGCCGATACCAACCCGATGCCGTCTTTTCCCCCTCTCTAGTAGAAAGAAACAACTCTACTCCCCTAAAGGAAGACATACAGAGCTCACAACGTGACTCAGTTGTGGACAGCTACGGTACGCATGGCATCTGAAGGCGCTCACGACTAACAACTCTCAAGCTAGCTGCTTTGACCGAAATACGCATCCAAGGGTCGAAACAGCGCGAGCTCGAAAGTTTCTTTCACATGTAACCTCTGGGGTGGAGCTGTAGTGTGTTTAGTCAGGTTCAACTTTCCAACGCTGCCGCCGCCGCCGCCAAACCCCTTTGAACTCACTCGCATTGCATAAATTGCACTCTGCTATTTCTGCTTCCCCCCCCCCCCCGATGACACATGCTGCTCACCTGTCGAGCCGATACCAATGCTGAGTTTTCGGATCGGCACATCCCTATCATATATCCACGATGACTCAACATGCAAACAATGTGCAAACTCGAGTGTTGCAGCCCGGCGCAGGTCAGCCGTGGAGCACATGTTAGCCCGTGCGAGAGAGTGTTAGAACGTGGTTACGGTACACACTGCGTACTGCATTTGTCAGCAGTATGTAGTAGGCGGTTCCGAAAGAAAGCCAACGTGTTCACTCGGTGACCGCTGCTCATTTCTGCTCTCGTCTCCTGCCTTTAGTCATCCAGTTTGGGATGGTGACTCTCTTCGTGGCCTCCTTCCCTCTGGCTCCGCTCTTCGCTCTTCTCAACAACATCATCGAGATTCGCCTGGACGCCAAGAAGTTTGTCATGGAGCTGCGCCGGCCGATCGCCGCCAAAGCCAAAGACATCGGTAGGTGTCCACTACCGCAAATTGAAATAAGCGCAGAAAGAGGATGACATCCACAGTCCTTGTTCTGTGTAAGTTCAGCTGAAGATAATGTGTGGCTTCAGCAGTCTGAACCAAATCAAGGGGGTATCTTCCAAAGTTAAAATTCCCTAGTGTTAGAAATTGTTAGTCCGGCCTTTAACTGAAGGTGCTGTAACGACCCTGAAAGGACGTCAGAGCGTCCTTAAACGCGGCAGACATACTGCGTATACATTTGAGTAGCGCTGTTACAAAGCAAAAGACAAAAACACAAACATTAAATAAGCAGAAATGATCGGCACAAAACAAAGTAGTAGTAGTTAAAAGTGACGGGGCACATAAAGACAGATTAACGCTGGATGGAAAGTGAGATGAATTTCAACAGGAAGTCTGCTGCAGAGAGTCTGGGGGCCTTGACAGCACATGAACGACCTCCTTCAGTTGGGGGGGGGGGGGGGGGGGTGGGGGGACAGCATTAACTGTTTCAAGGCAGTTGATATGCAGAAATGGACGGACACAGGAGGCCCGTGGTCCGGGTCGGCAGTAACATTCCTACAAGAGGACAGACATCCAGCTCCAATGCAGCGAGTGCTTGTGCCATCTAGTGGTGGCTGGTACTAACTGACCCCGTACAGTATTTCCATGTGGAAGCTGCTGCTTTCTGCCTTAATGACGGCTCCCCTGTCCCCGCAGGTATCTGGTACAACCTCCTGAGAGGCCTCAGCAAGGTAGCAGTCATCGTTAACGTGAGTCTCTGTGTGGTTTTACTTCCCCCAAACGCGCTGTCACCTCATGAAGTCCTCGTCTTCTAAATGCAGAAATGAGGACAGAGTTTTCGCTGGTCGTATGATTTAAGATAAGCTGCTCTCTCTGCCCCCCCCCCCCCCCCACACAGGCCTTTGTCATCTCCTTCACCTCCGACTTCATCCCGCGGCTGGTCTACCAGTACATGTACAGCCCCGACGGCACCATGCACGGCTTCGTCAATCACACTCTGTCTTACTTCAACGTCAGCGACTTCCAGTCAGGGACGGACCCTCTCCAGCCAATGCACCTGGGCTACGAGGTAGACGTATGCAGGTAAGGTTTCGCTTAATTTAAAGTTTAAAATTGACCGTCCTCATGCCGAAAAAAAACCTCCCAAACGATGACTTATCATCTATCTGTCGTGGAGCCATAGATGTGCGTCATACAGGGGAGTATAACCAATGGAGAAAAAAGGACATTCTGTCAAATAGTGCAGCATCAGGCGAAATCTTTTTAAATGTGTTTAAATCACATGTCGAGACTCTTTACGCGTCTTTCTCTGTCTCCAGGTATAAGGACTACAGAGAGCCTCCCTGGTCCGGCACGCCATACGAACTCTCCAAGGAGTTCTGGGCCGTTCTGGCCGCCCGCCTCGCCTTTGTTATTGTCTTTCAGGTTTGAAGCAACACACTGCATGCATACTGTCTGCCTCTGCATGCTTTCGCTCACTGATTCCTGTTTTACGCAGGCAAAGTGAACAAAAAGCCGTAATAATAATGGCGGGTTCTCTTCAGGCGTGAACGTAATGGAGTATTTGAGAGGAGTATTTGTCCGCTTCTCCTCTACTCATTAGAATTTCCCCGATTGGATTGAAAAAAAAAGTGTATTAGGATATCATGTTTATAGTTACAGCGGGACCGATAAATCTAAATATGTAATATATATCGGGATTTGGTGTATTTCGGCTGATGTGTAACAAGAGATGCCAAACTAAAACTTTGAGATCATTTAGAAACAGTGTCACTACACAGGCTTTGTCCCCCAGAAAGGTTGATTTTTACACTATGAAAAGTCACACTCACACACACACACACACACACACGTATCCTGACCACAATACACAGTGCTTAACAAATGTATTAGACCACCTGTCATAAAAATGAGAAAACACAAATATTTTAGAACTCTGTCAAAAACTTGTTTCAAACTAAAACTTGTATTGTTATTTATTAGGCAAATAACAAACTGGAACAACTAAATAGTCCTTATTCACATATATTAACCAAACATCTTAATAATAACAATAATTATATTTTAGCATTAAAGATATCATTTTGATTAAAGAGCTTGGCTTGCGCATACTGGTGGATTAACCATTACAGAAACACCAGCAATACTGTTCATTTAGGGCAGCGGGGGCAAACACCTCACACTGGGTGGTGGGCTAATACATTTGTTAAGCACTGTATGTATCATATCATTGTTCTTATGTGTTTTTTTTTTGTTTTTTTAAATACTATATATACTCTATATATAAATAAAAAATAGCGAGACCAAAATGTTGATTCAGAATCTCACAATCTCACATTTTCATCATAAAAGTAAAACGGGGTGTAAACACAGTTTGCAAACTCATCTGTGGCTCTCAGCGAGATGTTCATTCTGCTCTCCTGTTCCCTCTCGGTTCTGTGCAGAACGTGGTGATGCTCATGAGTGACTTTGTGGACTGGCTGATCCCGGACATCCCCAAGGACATCAGCCTCCAGATGCACAAGGAGAAGATCCTCATGGTGGAGCTCTTCATGAAGGAGGAGCAGGGCAAAAGGCTTGCGGCACGGGACAGCCGCAACCATGACAACTGCACCTCCCCCTCGTCGGCCAATCAGAGCCCGCCGCAGCCCCGCTCGCGGCCCGTCTCGCACGCAAACTGCTGTTAATTAAACTGCCAGTGGCGGGGGTCTGGGGGGGAGTGCAGTAACAAGCAAACACAACACCTTCATACAAACTGTACATAAGTTAATCAGCTGCTTAAAGCTAGCTGGTTCTCCATTAACGCATGGCCAGTTTTAATAATCAGCAAAGCTTTTGCTGCATTCATGTTGTTTGGGAATATTCGCAGGCATGACCTGACAGTGAAACACCTAAACTTTGACGCACTCACATTAGAACGCTTTTCCCCACGTCGAGGCGTTAACGCCGCGTCGTCAGCAAGCAGTTAGACGATACTCGTAGGATTTATTTATCCCAAAACATTATTTATTGGATGTATTTGAAAGGAACAAGCCATTAGCTTCATTGTTGATGAGGTCGTCATTCAGGGCATCGGAGAAAGCAGTGCCAAAGCCCCCCCCCACCCCCCACCCCCCACCCCTGCCTGCAACCTCACGTGAATCCCATTTTCAAGCCGTAACGCTCGCGCCTGCCACCTCTCCCCCACGGGGACCTGAACGCAGCTTTTTGTATTGAAGACGTCCGTCCAAACGGTCCTGCTGAGAAGAGTTTTCCTCCCGGTATCTCACTGCGAGATACGACACACAAAACGTGTAAAGCTCAGACAGGCCTTTCTTTTCTTTCTTCTTTTTTGCACAATTGTATACAAATGCAGGAATTTATTATTATTATTATTGTTGAATATGCAACATGGTCGGGCACATGTGCTTTGGTTGTTGCACCTCCTCTGTGTCAAGCGGCCTGTTGTTTTGTACTACTCTCTTGTTCGAGCGCTGTATTGCTCGTTGTTACATGTGTTACATTTGGAGTATGAACAAACTGCCTGACAGTGCTCGGCGTCATTATAACGGGAAGCACGCGCACCGATCTTTATTCATTCCAACCAACTGGAATTCTCACAGCTGCAATTGGCCAGATTTACACTGTAAATGCGAAATGATGTCATGCTTGCACCTCACCCCGCTGAGATGCCGTACTGTAAAAAACTTCAATCAAAACCTGGGGTCAGGTTTGTTTGTTTCCCCCCCCCCCCACACACACATGACGTTGTGAAGTGAAAATAATTCCAATGGTGTTTCTTGAAGCTGCATCAGCTGAGGTCTCGTTTTATTTTGTTTTCCTGGGCCACTTGTGGGGCAGCAGAACAAGCTGAAAACAACAACGCGAACAAAACGGACACAGAGCGGCATTAGCATTCATTTTGAGTGTTTCTGGCTGCTTTTAGCTCGAGCAGCTCTAGATATTTTTCCCTGGCTCTTTAACTTGTAACAAGCCAATTTGTGGGCCGCGAAACCAATACAACGAGCTAAAAGACACTAAAAAGCTCCGTAGAGCTGAGGGGGAGCTGAGGGCTCGTCGCTTCGAGCGACACCTTTTGCATTAGACATAGTGATGCGATACGTGGTTAATATTATAAAGAATGATTAGCTGCAGGAATTAACACGACCCCAAATGAATGCTAGTGTTGCTCCGTGTCTGCTGGATGGGTTTGCTCACAAATTCGCCGCATCATCTCCAAATGGCCACAAAATCAGCCAGTGCAGGTTTAAATAACTGCAACCAGGCTCTCCATTTCCACTGAGAGACTCCGGCATTCCACCTTTTGTCTTGTTCATTTTGGTGTCTTTCGGGTCGCCAACAAAGTGCAGTTTGCTGATGTCATCTCATGGAGTTTCCTCAGACCAAATTCCTGCAATTCTTGACAGAATTCTTCCATCAATCGCTTTCGAACCACCAGTGGGAAACGCTGGCCCCAGTGCAGCTTTAAAGTACCCCAAAGGAAATACTTTTTTTTCTCTGACTGGTTAAAACCATAAAAGCCATTCACACCTTCGCGTATGGTAAAGATGCTCAGCTTTATTTATTTGAGGGTTTCGCTGAGTAAAACCGTTCAAATTTAAAGGGTAATTCCTGTATTTTTTTTTTTTTTTTTTACATGTTTTGGGGTCTAAATGACATAATGATAATACTTCAAATAAAGTGTCTGAAGACAGAAGTCTCACTCAAGGGGAGGTCTCGCTACTCTTTAACAAAAAGGCCCGTCTCTGTAGGGATCCTCTCCGTGATGTTGTCAGACACTTGGAATGAATAATAGAAACAAGCACTTTTTGTGGACCTACTTTGACGGGCGCAGTTGCCCACAAGGATTACGTCGCTGGCTGAGGCTGAGCTACTGGCCCAATGCCAAAAGGTCTTCTACCTGTTAGTCATTTAGACCCCAAGATATGTAAAAAAAAAAAAATTTTTTAAATGGGTTTAAAAATACCAGAATTTCCCTTGAAATCTGCATCTTCTTGATGTCTGCAGCAGCGCCAGTGTCTTGCTCAAGGGCTGCCACAGTGGCAGCTCCACTGACTCTCTTAACCCTGCCTTATGCTCTCCCCGCTGCGTCTTGGGATTCGAACCGCCAGCTGATCGTCTTCTCCAAACCGCCGCTGGCTCGTCTGAAATGCTCCATTTGGCCGTTGTCATACAGAGGGACACAGTGTAAACACCAGGAAAGGGCGGCACTGTTTTTAATATCATTATCTTGCCTTACATTACCCGTGTCAATCATTTGGCCTTTTTCTAAAGCTGCAACTCTTTAATGGTTCAAGCACAAAGACTGAATAATATATATATATATATATATATGTATTTTTTTTTTTTATTTATCCAATTGCAAAAACATGTGGGAGTGACTGAACATCACTTTGTACTGTAACGGCTGGAATGCGCAGTCACGTGCGCGGTGCGATGTGGTCAAAGTGTTGAGTCCTGCCCCCTCCTGTAAATATATTGAACTACAACCAAATTGAAGCCCTCACAGCCCAGACTGATAGAATGTATTGTTACATTTTCAACTTTCGGTGACGTAAAATCACGTTTAGGTCAAAATGCTGCATATCTGTTTTCTTTTTCTTTCTTTTTTTTTTTTAGTTTTCATGACGAAAGCCTTTCTAAGTATATCTCACGTGTTGGAAGGGTTTTGTCAGCCCACAGGGGACCACTGATCACTCAACTAGAGACTGTCACAACGACAGGGATAGACTTTTATCTTACATTGTCTTAATTATAACTCTTTATTTAATGTACAAGACACCTTCAATATGGACCTATTTAGCTGCCTCTGGAAGGATGCCTGGGAAAACATCTTCCAGTGTCGCCTACAAAGAGGTGACTTCTTTCTGGAATATGACTTGCTCTTTTGAGCCAAACAAAAAAAAAAAAAAAAAAAACTGCACATTTTATTTTTTACCAAATCTTAATACTATTAATACTGTGTATGTAAGTAGGGTTGGTGTTGATATTCAGTGATAGATTGCGTGCTGCCACAGGGCTGCGAAGCCTGTTTTAGCTAGAATATTTTATTTTTTTCTTCTTATAACCTGATGTCACATGTGAAGACCCTCCCCCCCCCCCCCCCCCATGTCCCTCATGAGATGTCCTCCCCCTGCCGTCTGTTGCCGTGCTGTGTTCACGACATCGACAAAAAAAACACTACAAGTTGTGACATGCTAACGTCTATAATAATGTATGTCAAGGCACATTTCACAACATGCGTGAGTGTACGTATATGCATGTATAGCCAGTTTGTCTGTCTGTGATATTTTGAGTCTCATTTGTTCAAACTAACTGCAAATAAATGAGAGATGGACTGCCCGAGTGTACACATTTATTTTGGAAAAACCCAGCGTTTCACTTTGTTTTACTTTGTGCTTTTATGAATTGCACATTTGTACCATTTGAGTACAATATCAACTAAGGTGGGTCTTGTATTATTTGCTTTTTTTTTTTTTTTTTTGTGGTGATGTCTTGTAGAGGGACCTTGTGCCGTCTTTAAGCCGAGTGGCGTGCACCTTGATGCCACCATATCGCTTGCCTGATGGCGGCGGTGGCAATAAGGCCAATGGCTGACTGCTGCCTCTTATTTTGGGAGGCCCAAAGTCAACCAAACCGCACTACTCAAACCTCCTGTGAGAACACGTAATATAGCACACTGATAGAAAGGCCTTCTTCAGTGCAGTCCGTGCCCTCGGACCGGTTTCAGAAACCTCTGACGCCGAGGAAGTTTAAAAACCATCCAAGACCTCGACAGGTGCCGCCGCCACCGCCACCACCAGAGGTCAAAGAGCACTGTTTTTGGTTCTTTGGTTCTGTTATCAACGGCGGTGTCATCTGCAAACATACGATACTGTACCTCGGTTGTTCTGATATTCAGCGACGCAGTCATACGTGAAGGCGCTGTAAAACCGGTGGAGTGAGACAAGCGCGGCGAACACCAGTGGAGGAGTAGTTATTTCCTACTGTTCCTACTGTTTGCAACCTCTCTTTTAAGAAACCAACGCTCCCCGCGCAGCAGGCTGCATCACACAGACTCAGCTGGCTTCTCTGGCACACCGGTGTGAAATGCTCCAAGGCTGAGCGCAGGGCAAAAGAAACCTTAAATCCTTAAGACGCGTCACTGTGGATTTTCTTAGGGCACAGGCACGATGGATGGAGGTCAGCTGGGCAAACCTGATACACACATTACACTTAGGTGTCAGCAGGGCCAGAGGGGGCACTCAAACAGAGCATAGGAAGCTCTGGTCCAGGTGTCAAGGGTGTGATCCTCCAGTTCATCACTGTGAGGTGAAGCATATTCTGTGTATGTCACCTGCAGCTGTTACCATGAAAGTATTTCATGGTGACAGTGGTGGTGTCACTAAATGTGTACTCAAAGCAACAACAGCCACACGAAACAACAGAATTAACGACTCCTGGATCCGCAGCCTGGATTCGGGTCTGACCCACGAACCAAAACAAACAAGACAAACAAGCGGAAGTGAGCAAGCGAAAGTAAAACCGAAGCGTTTCCTACTTTCCGGACAGAACCCGTCGGCTCGTCCCTCCAGACATGAGCGCGTTACGCTTCAACAGCGTTTTGCTGGAGATTTCCAGCCAGCTGTCCGCCGAGCAGCTGGCCGGCATGAAGTTCCTGTGTCGGGACTGGGTCGGGAAACGAGAGCTGGAGAAGATCGGCACCGGAACGCAGCTGTTTCAGGTGCTGACGGAGAGGGGCAAACTGGGGGCCGACAGCACGGACTGCCTGTCCCAGCTTCTCCGAGACATCAAGCGACCCGACCTCTCAGACACGTTGGACCGCTTTGAAAGTGGAGACACCGACAACCAACCGGACGAGGCCGAGAGAGGTGCGTTACAGCGCGGACCCCGAGCGCCGGACAGTCACGGGCGGTGCTTAGGCACGAGCCGAGGACTGCCATTAATCTTGATACAGCTAGCCTGCTAATACTGCTGCTAATACTGCTAGTATTACTACTACTGCGACTACTACTACCAACACTACTGCCACTACAAATACTACTAATACTGCGACTACTACTACCAACACTACTGCCACTACAAATACTACTAATACTGCGACTACTACTACCAACACTACTGCCACTACAAATACTACTAATACTGCGACTACTACTACCAACACTACTGCCACTACAAATACTACTAATACTGCGACTACTACTACCAACACTAATGCCACTACAAATACTACTAATACTGCGACGACTACTACTACTACTACTGCTGTTGCTAATACTGCTGCTGCTGCTAATACTACTACTACTGCGACCACTACCAACACTACTGCCACTAAAAATACTACTAATACTGCTGCTAATACTGCTAGTATTACTACTACTGCGACTACTACTACCAACACTACTGCCACTACAAATACTACTAATACTGCGACTACTACTACCAACACTACTGCCACTACAAATACTACTAATACTGCGACGACTACTACTACTACTACTACTGCTGTTGCTAATACTGCTGCTGCTGCTAATACTACTAATACTGCGACTACTACTACCAACACTACTGCCACTACAAATACTACTAATACTGCGACGACTACTACTACTACTACTACTGCTGTTGCTAATACTGCTGCTGCTGCTAATACTACTAATACTGCGACCACTACCAACACTACTGCCACTACAAATACTACTACTACTGCGACTACTACTGCTGCTGCTGCTATTACTAATACTGCGACTACTACTACCAACACTACTGCCACTACAAATACTACTAATACTGCGACGACTACTACTACTACTACTACTGCTGTTGCTAATACTGCTGCTGCTGCTAATACTACTACTACTGCGACCACTACCAACACTACTGCCACTACAAATACTACTACTACTGCGACTACTACTACTACTGCTGCTGCTGCTATTACTAATACTGCGACTACTACTACCAACACTACTGCCACTACAAATACTACTAATACTGCGACGACTACTACTACTACTACTACTGCTGTTGCTAATACTGCTGCTGCTGCTAATACTACTAATACTGCGACTACTACTATTACTACTGCTGCGACTACTACTACCAACACTACTGCCACTACAAATACTACTAATACTGCGACTACTACTACCAACACTACTGCCACTACAAATACTACTACTACTGCGACTACTACTACTACTGCTGCTGCTGCTATTACTAATACTGCGACTACTACTACCAACACTACTGCCACTACAAATACTACTAATACTGCGACTACTACTACCAACACTACTGCCACTACAAATACTACTAATACTGCGACGACTACTACTACTACTACTGCTGTTGCTAATACTGCTGCTGCTGCTAATACTACTAATACTGCGACTACTACTATTACTACTGCTGCGACTACTACTACCAACACTACTGCCACTACAAATACTACTAATACTGCGACTACTACTACCAACACTACTGCCACTACAAATACTACAAATACTGCGACTACTACTACTACTGCTGCTGCTGCTATTACTAATACTGCGACTACTACTACCAACACTACTGCCACTACAAATACTACTAATACTGCGACTATTACTACCAACACTACTGCCACTACAAATACTACTAATACTGCGACGACTACTACTACTACTGCTGTTGCTAATACTGCTGCTGCTGCTAATACTACTGATACTGCGACTACTACTATTACTACTGCTGCGACTACTACTACCAACACTACTGCCACTACAAATACTACTAATACTGCTACTACTACTACTGCTACTGTTGCTGCTGCTAATACTACTAATACTGCGACTACTACTGCTGCTGCTACTACTAATACTGCGACTACGACTACTACTGCTGCTAATACTACTAATACTGCGACTACTACTATTACTGCTGCTGCTACTACTAATACTGCGACGACTACTACTACTACTGCTGCTGCTGCTAATACTACTAATACTGCGACTACTACTATTACTGCTGCTGCTACTACTACTACTAATACTGCGACTGCTACTACCAACACTACTGCTACTACAAATACTACTAATACTGCGACTACTACTACTACTACTACTGCTGCTGCTGCTAATACTGCTGCTGCTGCTAATACTACTAATACTGCGACTACTACTACTACTACTACTACTACTACTACTACTACTGCTGCTGCTGCTACTACTAATACTGCGACTACTACTACCAACACTACTACCACTACAAATACTACTAATACTGCGACTACTACTACTGCTGCTGCTGCTGCTGCTACTACTAATACTGCGACTACTACTACCAACACTACTGCCACTACAAATACTACTCATACTGCGACTGCTACTACTACTGCGACTACTACTACCAACACTACTGCCACTACAAATACTACTAATACTGCGACTACTACTACTACAGCGACTACTACTACCAACACTACTGCCACTACAAATTCTACAAATACTGCGACTACTACTACTACTACTGCTGCTGCTGCTGCTGCTGCTGCTGCTACTACTAATACTGCGACTACTACTACTACAGCGACTACTACTACCAACACTACTACCACTACAAATACTACAAATACTGCGACGACTACTACTACTGCTGTTGCTAATACTGCTGCTGCTGCTAATACTACTAATACTGCGACTACTACTACCAACACTACTGCCACTACAAATACTACTAATACTGCTACTACTACTGCTGCTACTGTTGCTGCTGCTAATACTACTAATACTGCGACTACTGCTGCTGCTGCTACTACTAATACTGCGACTACTACTACTACTGCTGCTGCTAATACTACTAATACTGCGACTACTACTACTGCTGCTACTACTAATACTACTACTACTACTAATACTGCTGCTGCTACTACAAAACGAGTACTACCAACAGACCTGTGGTTAGTTAGTAAGTTAGTTAGTTGGTTGGTTAGTTAGTTGGTTAGTTAGTTAGTTAGTTAGTTAGTTAGTTGGTTAGTTGGTTGGTTAGTTAGTTGGTTGGTTAGTTGGTTGGTTAGTTAGTTGGTTAGTTAGTTAGTTAGTTAGTTAGTTAGTTAGTTAGTTAGTTAGTTAGTTGGTTGGTTAGTTGGTTGGTTAGTTAGTGCACTGTGAGACTAACTCAGTCTGCGTTTACCATCAGCTGTTAGAGGCACAAGCTGCCACCCATTGAGGGAAACCAGTCTCTGTGAACTTGCCCTGGCTCGTGCTCATTGGGAGCTCCCAGTTGGAAGGCCCCTCAGCAGCGACAAGCCCCCTTACCGGTTGTAGCTGGTGTGTTTCCAGGTCCCGGCAACGTGCGGTACATTTGGCAGCTATCTGTTGTGTAACGGGAACAGGACTGTTTCAACTGGAAACACGCCATGCAAACACGTATATATATATCTCAGTGTGTGGCATGTAAGTGGACTAGCACTGTGTCATTATCACCAGAGGCCAGTCACTAGATATCTTTTATGACTAACTGTCAACAAAGCTGGAAATGTGTGATTTAAAAAAAAAAAAAAAAAAGGAAGGAACTAGACCAAATGTTACCTGTCAAGGCCAGTCAAGCTTTTAATTGTTATGTTAGCGCTAAATGAACCTTGGACATTATTGAACTGTAGCATTTTGATCTCGAACAGCTGACCTACATATCCAGAGGGGAAGTGGGATGGGCCTCTATCTGAAATTAGCCATGGCCCTTGCTGTCGCTTTTTTTGCTTCCAAATCTCACCTTGTTTCGCAAAAAAAGAAAAAGGAAAACGTTTCTTGTTTCCTCTGAACACTCACTCACTCACTCCTCCTCCTTCAGCCAAACTGGACATTGCAACAGCGGTGATCGCGGCGAACCTGGGAAGGGCTTGGCGTAAACTGGGCCGTAAACTGGGTTTGAAGGACGTCAAGCTGGAGTCCATCTCCAAGAAGCATCCCACGGACCTGGAGGAGACGGCGGTGGAGCTGCTGAAGGAGTGGAGGAAGAGCCAAGGAGCCGGGGCCCGAACAGAGGAGCTGCTAAAAGCCCTGAGAGCCTGCCAGTTGAACCTGATGGCCGATAATGTGGAGGACAGTCTTCCGACCCTAAGGTCTTGATGGAGATTTTACAGAGCGGATGAGACTTAGATTAACTTTGGGGATGAAAAAAAGAAAGCTGTGATTGAATGAAATCAACATTCGATAAAGTTACACGCAGTGACGTGAAATTATGTCAAAAAAAAAATCATTGTCGAGGTGAATTAATCAACTTTTCTGAACGGCGTAAAACGTGCGCGGGGAGAAAGAGACCTATTTAAAGGACTGATCAGAGCTTGTGTGCAGTATGACAAGCTGCTGTTCAGCGTCGGCCAATATTGGTCGTGTGTCATGCTAAAGAAATTAACTGATTCATCAAATAGTGATAATGCCGGAATGGGGGCACGTTTACATGTCAGCAATGTCAAGAAGCTGCTTAGAAACACCTGTAAATCACCTTTTTACGTTGTATTACGACGCAGATTGTATCCACGTGTGCCATTTTCATCCATGCTTTTTAATTCGATGTCGTCGGTGCCATTAGGAAGACGGCAGAGGTCAAACTATGAACTGTTGGCCTTCCTTTTCCCTTTTCAAGAAAAAAATGATACAGAGAACTGTTTGATACTGATTCCAATATGAAAAGGCGGCGCTTCTGTGTGCAATATCACCGCTTCAAAGTCCTGAATATAGAATATATATATATATATATAGAAAACCTTTGGACAGAACCAGGCCCGCGGGTCCACCCTGTATCCCGTCTTTGTGCTAAACTAACTGGCTTACCGGACAGACACGAGCGTGATACTGATCTTCTTGTCTAACTTTCTGTCAGAAAATGAATAAGCAGTGAAAGCAATAAATAAGTCAAACCATTCCTGAAAGATTGTTTTCTGATCAGAAACTTATCAAACTGTTCACACAAATGATTGTTTTGGGGGGTTTTTTGATTGTTTTTTTTTTTTTTTGTGACATGAAAATAAAATGAGAGTCTACAAAGTGTCTGTGTACTTCATTTCATTAAACAGTCAGGCAGCAATCAGCTGTTTATCAGGTTTATTGTTACAGGACAACCGCAAACTGTCATCGGCCAAAACCCTCATCTCCCTCCTCCATCGGTGCAGGCAAATGTAAGCAGGGCAGCAGGTCACGTGCAGTTTCTGAAAAGAAATATATCAATAATATATATATATCAACATATCTTCATATGGGGAAACCTTTTGGAGGGGGGGGGGCGTGAAGGCAGCAGTGGTACATATTCCATAAAAGAGGCAAGGTAGGACCAAACATGGGATATGTACGGGGGGCTGAAAGGAGCTAGATTGAGACGTCCAATACTAAAAAGGCCTAATAGAGATTGAATGTGGTTAAGGCACACGATGTGCTTTTTTTTTTGTGGCTAATTTAAGCAATATGAGGGGGTGGTTACGGTCAGGGTCAGGGAGTGGTTAAGATCTGGGGGTCACCTGTGGAGAAGAGTGCAACGCCAGGACGTTTTGAACGTTAAAATAAAAACAAAGAATTGAGGGACTCTGGTGTTGAGACCCGGACCTCCTCCCTACGCGGACTTTAACAACGTCACCTGCTCCCATCATAATTCCTACGGCCACGAGACGGCGCTGTCTCTTGAACTCTTGTCTCTTGAGCCAGAAACAACTGATACCGTCATTCCTCTCGGGGAGGACAGTCCACCCGGGACAGTGTGTCCTCGCTGAGCTGCAGTGGACTGATAGTGACACAAAGAGGGAATTTCATACTAAAAACGGCTGTAACTTCAGAAGATCCCCCACTTGATTTGTGAAAGAAATATAACCCGTAACCTTTAAACCTTTCTGGTTCGGTACGTCATCAGACCAGTCAACACTCTCCACTCGTCCACTTTTTTGGTGTATGTGGTTCTATTCAAAGAACAGATAAGCGAATGTAGAAACCAAGCATATTCAGCCTGAAGCAGATAAACCCGAATAATCAGCACATCTACACGGTGGTCAGAGAAACATAATGAACTGGCAACTTCAGATTTTCACCTTAACATGAATGAACTTCTATCACTTATAGAGACACTGAGCAACTGAAGGTCCAACTCTCCTGCTCCTGAACTGTCTCACAGAGCGACCTCAGTCGTCACTGATCGGTGGCTGTTGAGACTTTCCACAAAGTCTCATTTTCGCACCGAACGAGGACATCACTTCCATAGAAAACACTTCAGGAAGGGATGTCATGTTTCTGATTATCGTTTCGAGACAGACCTGAAAAGCTGTTTCACTGTATGGGCCCAATTAAGAGTTTTGAGGGACTGCGAATGAATGAACTTGAATGCTTTTGTCAGTTTGTGTTTGATTTAGCTCAGCCACTGTTATGGAAATCTGGAGAGAGCAATGGTCAACTCATCGGTGAAGGGAGTGGTCAGGAGCCTTGATGTCTTGTGCTGGGAAGTATTTACCGAAGCTTGGCCGAGGAGAATGGAGAGATGATCAATACAGTGGTTACTGCCTGAGGCCTCCTCGATTCTGAAGTTCTGTGGTCAGGCCCTGACATCTAGCGCTAACCTAGTACTGACCTCAAAGTTCGGTTCCTACCCTAGTGACCCCTAATTCTGACCCCCGGAGGCCACGGATGTATACTTACAGCACTTGTACAGCCTGTTCAGCCTGTTGATGTCATTCTTGCTCATCTGGGTGGCCTGGCCGAAGGACACGTTGCTGTTGGGAATGGGCACCATAGTGGGACGGTTGTTCTTGGAGAAGGCGTACCTGGAGAATCACAGTGCAAAATTGGTTGAGCTTGGGTTTGAAACAATCCCTGATGCTCCTGGTGATTTTAGTTCTTTGACGTTAAAAGCAGATTCAATCCCCCAGAGTACCCGATTAAACAACCCCCTGTCCAGGCCAGTCTGTACAGACAGTGGGAGTCGACCAGTAAAGCTCTGAGTTAGCTGAGCCTCCGGTTTGGCCGCAGCAGTAGCTCATATTGCAGTTGCAACGGGGTAAAGTATAGCTGAAAATGTACTGAACAAAGCAAACAACACAAGCATGAGCTTATCCATACTTCTCATATTGCATGACAGAGTTGTAGTCATAAGGAGTTCCCTGGTTCAGAGTGTTAATCTTGTTAAAGTTGTACGCCATGCCTGCAGAGGCGAGAGAAAAGAAGCATGTGAAAATCACATTTACAGTTAGAGCTCCCTCCTCGGGTAAAAAAAACAAGTCATGCAACAGACAGGTGGAACTGTCTAACCGTCGATGATGTTTTCCCAGTACACCCTGATGGAGCCGTCCCTGTCGGAGCGAGTCTGCTCATGGTTGAAGCCGAGGGCGTGGAGCAGCTCGTGCTGGACGGTGCTGTGGTACAGGCAGCCCTGCCGGCTCAGAGACACCGTCTGACCTCCACCCTGACGACCCACGTAGGAGTAGCAGCTGTCGACACACACAGACGCAGAGCTCATCTTTAGAAATCGCACGACACGTCGCCATGTAGAATTTTGTTCTCTCCGTAGCCAATGAAGTGTAGATGTTTCATCAATGAAAGGATGCTTCCAAGCTGCAGTAGGCAACTTACAATTTCCTGAAAGAGGCCTCAAGGCAGAAGTTTCATCCAGGCACAAGACTGTTGGAAGGTGTAAATTGTTGGGTGTGAGAACATAAAAACCCTGCCACGGAGTCGTGGCGAACCCACAGCCAGAGCCTTACCCGTCCCTGGACTCGATGCTCAGCCACTCATGATCACCGCTCTGGTAGGGTCTGAAACGGATGCAGGAAACCGAGGAGAAAGACTCCAGCCCTCGAGTGATGATGGCCATCTCACGGGAGGCTAGCAGGGCAAATATGGCAGGCTGAGAATATCTGTCGCAGTGTAGCTTTCTCCAACACCACTGTAACCTTACACATGAATGTTGTGTTGAGCTATGTCAAGTATACTATTATTTTAGACTGTTGTAGAATTGTTGTTGTTGTCTTGTTTGATTCTAAAGCAGCTCTGGGTGCTGTATAAATACTGTGAAAAGATCAAAACGCTCAGTCCATGGAGAAATGAAACACAGCCCGTATTCAGACACTGCGCCTTTAAACGAGCCGTCGGGACTTCCGTATGGTTGTGATGTCACAACCATACAATCGCCGCACTCGTAAAGTTGCCAGTAGAAGATAAACAAGGACTTTTTATGAACTGTGAATCATGCAAAGCCGCTCGAGTGGAGTCCCAGAATAAAAAAAAATTAAAGCTGAAATGAGCATCATATAGGACCTTTAATTATGTTACATACTGTTGGCTAGTTTCATCTACAGCAATGCAACATCATGCGTAAGATCATCATAATGATTTGAATGTAAAATCTTAATTTGTAAAGTAACCAGTGACATGTGGCACTGGTCCGCTCTGTGAGTAAAATGTGTCCGTCCCTATAAAACAAAATCTAATTAAAACAATGGGCTTACAGTAGTGGTTGGCGATGTAGTAGGGGATGTAGACCTTCCCGTCAGTCCACTTCTTCCACAGGCAGCCTCTGGAGGTGCAAGGGTCGGCATTTCTGTCGGCCTCGGACTTGATGGCGATGTCTCCTCCAATCAGGGTGGGCTCATCAAAGTCAGGGTCTGCAAGAGCAAGCGCAGGCGTGGGGGCTGAGTATATATATATATATATATATATATATGCAATAAATTCAACAGACAACCAGCTTTCACTGAGAAATGCTGCGCTGCTATCAGGTCATGCGTAAAAGTCTAGAGCTAGTGTTGCGACCGCACCTGCAAAACAAAAAGTCGCACTCAGTGACAGCGGTTTTTCAGTCTTTCGTCAACAAGGCCTGGTCGAGGTTAAGGGGATTAAAACAAAACAGTCAAGGCAGGGGAAAAGCTCCACTCACTGCGGTCTCTGTTGGCCCTCTCCAGCAGTTCACCAACAGAGAGCTCCCTGGATGTGTCCTCTTCTAAGGCAGCCGCCTCTGCACGACACATACGTATGTACATGACACTGTGTGAACCATACCGTCATTTGTGAACGCACGAGCTCGACATGAGAACGGCTTTTTTTGTCCAGTAACACAAAAAGGAAATTCCATAACAGATATGGAAAATCTTATCAAACAATTCTCCTGTTTTGCTCAGTTGTTATTTAAAGCTGGGTTATAATTTCCTTCTTACCTTCCTGTATCCGCCCGCAGTGTCATGGAAAAGGAGAGCAAAATGTTATGGACAGTCATTCGCAACAGACAAGAACACCTCAAGCTTCAGGACATTTGAACCTGCAGGCAAAATGGCTAAAAATGTGCTTTATAACAAACAAATAAAGATATAAACTTATATAAAATAGAGTTTTGAATTAAATGCATGTCTATTATATTTCATGGTAAGATATAAAAATTCTTACGCCCTTGAAATCAAGAAGGGCTTTCGAATTGTTTGCTGTTCTGGCAAACAGGAGCTAGCCGGCTAAAGCTGGCGGCAGCTATTGAGCTTGCTGAAGAGACGAACATCAACATCAGCTAAAAACGGAAGACTTTTGAAATGGGGCTTTTAAAGTACAAACGAACTCGGTATGAAAATCTGAATTGTTTTTTTTTTGCGATAAGGAATACTACGTATTTAATATTGATCACTTTGGAGCTGCACGTCTCTCCGCCTATAACGTAGCAGCATGGATGAAATAAATTTAAAAAAAGGTGGTTTTGAGGAGTTTTCTACCTCAGCCCAGGAAGAGGACACCAGCAGCAGGGCAACAAGAGACCAAGAGGAAACCAACATGGCTGCGGCAGACCAGAGAGAAAGAAGAAGGTGTAAACGTTGCTTTTAAAAACAAGTGTGCATCCAGACGTTACAGATGTTGCTGTGTGTGGCGGTGAAGGAGGACGGGGTTCCTACCTGAAAGCCTGAAGAGAGAGTGAGTGTCCCGCTGTTGCCCAGCGGGAGTTTTTATACTGCCCAGGTACTACGAGAACTAATAAACAACGGCATACATCAAAATGTGCAAACACAACAGCACACCTTTATCACTGTAGATGGAAACTTCTGTGTGAAACGCTGCATCTGTTGCAGGTGTGTGTGTGTGTGTGTGTGTGTGTGTGTGTGTGCCGGTGGGTGTGTGCAGCACAGTACAGCACTGCCTAAATGTTCTTAATCTCTTTTGAAGTCAAAATAAAAGGCTACGCTACACATATATGATTGTTTTTGCGAAGCTCATTCCCGCCGCTCCAACAGCCTCCACTCTCTGCCGGCTTCAGTCCTTCCACCAGATGCTGAACCAGCTGCAGGGATTTTTCTCCCCTTCAGACACAAGAGCACCAGCCAGGTCCAACAGTGATGTTTGGGTGATGAGACCCGGAGGTGTTGAAAGGGCCGTCCCCAAAACTGCGGTTTGAAGTAGGAAGACAACTACTAAAATATCGGTTTGCTGAACATTAAGATTTCTATTACCTATTAGCAACAGACCCAGAGTAAAAGTGCACAAACAATATGTGCCCTTTAAACAGGGGTGTCCACATGCTCTTGGCCGGACAGTGTGCATTGCTTTTGAGTCTGAGTTCTTATTCAATCTGATCGTCTTTTAACTGAGAAAGCAATCTCCCCTTGGCTGCTTCCGGAGCTTTTCAATATCATCACACGGTCTTCATCAACAGATTTGTCCAGTTGTACAATTATATTGCAGTCGTTCAAAAAAAAGACCATGTGATGTAATAGAAATCTACAGAACAGCAATTTGCTGAGGCTGTTTTCTCAGCCGTTCTCCCTCCTGGCGACCGCTAAAGTCGCGTCTAAATTCACCGTTGATCACTCCCAACGTTTAACACTATTGTGGATATGTGGTCCTGAGGTCGTGTCTTTTGTATTCGTGGCGTTTCATCGTCGTCCGAGTCAGGCGGCGTAGCTATTTTCAAAGTCGTGTGTTTTGAAATACAGCAGTGAGCTGGCTGTGTTTTCCACCTCAGCAGTGGGGGTTAGGGCAAGAAAGGCTGCGTCGCTACATGTTATTTTCTCCTGAAGGTTACAAAGATTGGTAATGTTGCTCGGACTCTGCACCCGCACCTCCACGTCTTCTGATTCAGGGGTCAAGTACTCAAAGACGGTGTCATTTGATGAATGGGGCCACTGGTTTTGTAGCGCAATACCACAAAATCATAATGCATTTGTCAAATGAATGACTTAACAGTAACGTAACAGTAATGTATGTATGAAATACAATACCGAGCAGTAATATAATGACATAAATAATGCATTTGTTCATTATGGGGCTTAAAAGTAGATGTTTCTTGTAACACTTAAATAGCATGTCAAGCTACTTTTTTTTTCTGAGAAGCTGCAACTTTCCTACAGTTTCATATTTTTCACATTTTCATATTCATATTTATTTGCGTGTGTGTATTCATAAAAATCTACACCACCATGTGTTCACCATGTGTTCACTTTTTTTTTTTTTTTAAAGGAATGTAACTTCCCATGGTTGGCGAAATGCCAGGATTCCCAGAAAAATGACCAAGGACGTGTCCTCAGTGCCCTCAGTGTCCTCAGTGGTAGCTATGGTTACGCCATACAATTACACATGGTGGGTCTGATTCCTCTTCTTCTTCTCTCTCTCTCTATATATATTTATATATATATATATAAATATATATAAAAGCTCTTGTATTTCCTCCACCGCTGTGGCGTGGAACTTGAAACTTGTGCTTGTGCTTGAACTTGTGTTTGGAACTTTGGAACTCAAAGCTTGTGCAGTGAGATCAAATGAAAGAAAACAGAATTCAACAGTTACATTTATACAGGTGACACATTTAAAAAAAAAAACGCTTGTCTTAGTCATCAAGTTTCCATCGCTTGCTACAGCACATTCAAAAAGAACTGGCGCTGCACCAGTAGAAATAAAAAACAGGAATTTAATCTGCGTTTCCTCAAAACTGCAGTTTTAGACAAAAAAACATTTTGTTGTAGTCATAGTTGCGAGAACGATACTGCCTCACATTGACGATTGTCACTTTGTATTAATGATGCAGAACAGACTTGTCACGCATACAGCTGGTGCTGGCCGAAGCTGAGTTGAATTCAGCAGATAATTTTTTGACTGATGAACATGTAACAGATGAAAAATGAAGAATATGAATGTGTGTATGCCTGATAAGTATTTTCAATAAAATGTGTTGTAAAGCATATCTTACTGCAGTGTATTAGAAGTGACTAGTGTTGCATTGGGGAACTATGGGGGACGTGTGACGTCTAAAAACCCTGCAATTTTCCTGGCAGTCTCGGCAACGTTGTCACTGAAACCCTCCCACACCCACGACATGTTGTGTTGGAGAGCTTGTTTGAAACATCTGTCATCTGTGTGAGAGAAAGAAAGAAAAAAAAAAGAAAAGACCCTCCCCTGCTCTTATCAGTGTGGGACATTCAACACACTGTTGTCCATATAAACCCACCCACGGCAGGAAACTGGCCAGTCATTCAGATGTGTAGCAAATGTGTCACACTTAACGTGCCTGATATATCAATACATTCATTGATACAGGCTGATTTTAATGTAACGTAATGTCATTATAACATATCAACACAATTTGTATCATTGTAACATACATGTGTTTCACTGAAACGGAAACCCCGGACCGAAACGTTCAGGCATAAAATGGTGAGTGAAGTACACGTGTTCAGTGTTCCGTAACACGTAAAAGCCATTAAAGGAATAATTTATGTAACATTTTTGTAAACATGCACTTATTTGGGCTCTTTACAAGAGTAAGATGAGAGGATCGATGTCAGTCTCATGGACGTGCGTTGCAGCTGGAGTCCTAGCCCACCTATCTAAAGCTCACTAATTCACAATTTGCTCACATTCACATTGCATTGACTCCAGGACGCTGCACACACTCACTGCGAGAAATAGTTCCAGCATGTAGCAGCTCCCGCTCACACCACAAACGACCATGTTCCACAGCCTTCCCGTTGGGTGGCTGGATTCTTCGGTAAAAGCAGAACTTTGGCATGTTTGCATGTGTAACTTTACTGTCACACACAGTGTGGGAATTTCGAGTGCTGAGCTTTATCCTGCTTGGAATCTGCACTCTGAGAAAAGTGCTTTTTAGAACATCGGCCTTTGTGTGACTGTATTTGTGCTTTTTTTTTTCCAACTAAAAACAAAATCTTTATACATTTTTCTTTATTTTGAGTATTTGCAAAGTGTGAATTTCCAACTACAGACTTTAGGATTGCATGTGTCCGTGGTCATCGTGTCAACAGAGACAATCTCAGACAGACGTACATGAGTCTTCTGGTCACAGTCGAACCTTTATGTTGTTATTAGTATTGTTGAAACTATTGTGGTTAAACACACCTTCAATACAAACATTGACGATTAATAAGAAGATAAGATAATGAGAAGCTGTCATGAGTTATCATGAGGGAAGCGATGCCCCCCCCCCCCCCCCCCCCACCCACCCACCCAAAGGACACTGCCAGTAACTACAACTCTCCCCATACAGCACTGGTAATAATGCTGATTTCACAACCAAAAACTGTTTCACAAGAAAACTCCACAGGAAGATTTTAATAGTACAGGTATAAGGTTTAAATACAGATAAAAGATATTCAAATCCCATTATTGTTGATAGAAACACTGAAGTTACTATAAAGTTAAAGGATTGCATTCTGAAAGAATCTGAAGTATTACATTAAACCTTACTTGCTGCCTACTATCTACCTACTTATGATGAATTGAGATCATTCTCTTACATCTAAGGCTCATCAAATCCAGTGACTATAAGAGGCAAGTTGTAGTACAGGTGTATATAATAATATACTATAATACTGTAGATCTGCTGTATATACATTTACCATCACATAAGATAAAGTCACATATCAAGGTTTGTTAAACGAAACACATAAACTACCAGATTCTCAAAAAGGAGAGAGACTTTCTCGGTGCACTGCTCGGTCGCGGAGGTGTCAAAGTGCGTGAAGGTGATGAGAGCATGAAAAGAGGGTGCCGTGTTTCAGCAAGAAGTGACTTTATTGTACGATCATTGGCTGCCGAGCTGATGAGTTCAGGTGTGCGGCTTCTGTTGTTCAGCGAGCACGGGGAGACAATCTTCCCCCCTCTGATCTGTCAGTCAGCACATCCAGACCGGCCTCCTCTGTAACAGTGAACAGCATAGAGGTGGATTAGGGACAAACTGTGTGTGTACAGCATATATCCGTAATGTGCTCGCGTGGACACTCACAGCACTTGTAGAGCGTGTTGAGCCTGGCGATGTCATTGCGGCTCATCTCCTTAGCGTTGCCAAAGGACACGTTGGAGTTAGGGATGGGGACCATGGTGGGCTGGTTGTTCTTGGAGAAGGCGGTCCTGCAGCAGGACACGGAGAAGTTAGACTGAACCACAACACACACACACACACACACACGTATGATGACACACAGCAGGCACGAAGTTAAGCCAGTTATTCTCACCTGTGGTACTGCATGACAGAGTTGTAATCATAGGAAGTGCCCTGGTTGAGGGTGGCAATCTTCCTGAAGTTGTGCTCCATTCCTAAAAAAGACACATGAATGAAGTTAACATTTGTTTGCTTATAATTCACTTTGACTCGGAAAAGAGTGCAACTGCTGGAGAACGATCCCAACGAGCTGCAGAGCTGCATGGTTTGGTACTGATGCGTTTATATTCAGGAAACAAGCTTCTGTTTCATGTAGGATCGGTGTTTTGCCAAAGTTGTGATGGCCGTGTGATGTTCAGCCTCTTTTTGTCCACTAGGAGGCACCAGGGAGCCACCATACAACAATCCCACAATAACAATGCTAACCGAGGTATTATATTTATCATGTTCACCATCGTAGTTTAGCGTATTAGCCTGAATCCCATCATTTGTATGGCTATAGGGTTGTATCATCAGTATATTAGTTCACAGAGTTCAGCCATGAAATGAAGGGAAAACGAATCTATTTGAATGTACTGTCTGCTGTGTACTTGGTTCCCATTGTGAATAAGAAACAGCTCCATTACCAGACTGAACATTCTGCAGCAGGACTCTGATGTGGTTGTCCCTGTCAGAGCGGGTCTGTTCATGGTTGAATCCCAGAGCGTGGAGCAGCTCATGCTGGACGGTGCCATGGTAAAGGCATCCGCGGCGGGCCAGAGACACCACCTGCTTGCCACCACGACGGCCAACGTAGGAGTAGCAGCTGGACAGGATCGGAGACGAGTTGAAGTGAACCGTGAAGTCTGAGAAAAGCTTTCAACTCAAAGGGTTGATTAATACCACTTTCTTACCCATTCTGGGACTCAATGCTCAGCCAGTCGCGGTCGCTGCTCCTGCTGGGCCTGAAGCGGATGCAGGAGAAGGAAGAGAAGGACTCCAGTCCACGGGTGATGATGGCCTTCTCACGGGAGGCTGGCAGGACGACACCGCACAATGTTTAGCTTTTTACCATCCCACAGCGCAAGAGGAACAGCCAACGAACGATCAGTCACACAGCTACGTCTGTCTTAAGGTTTGTTAACAGTTCTGATTCCGATACATGAACAGTTAGACCTCTGCTCAGTCTCACTCTCACACCTTTTGTCCAAACCTACTGAAACCTACTGTATGAAGACAGTCCCCACCCCCCCAGGCCTCTGTCTGACACTTACAGAAGTGACTGGCGATGTAATAAGGAATGTAGACCTTCCCATCGGTCCACCTGCCCCACATGCAGCCTCGGCTGGTGCAGGGGTCGGCGTTTTTCTCGGCCTCGCTGTCGATGGCGATGTCTCCTCCGGTCAGGATGGGATCATCGGCGGAACGGACTGAAACGCATCACGCAGCTACTTAAAAACATGCCGAAGTGCTACTAATAGAAGAAGAAAATGAGTTGAAACATCAGCGGCAGCCTTGAGGAACACGGTGACCGCTGCAGCTCGCACTCACTCAGATTGCTGTTGGCTCTCTCCAGAAGTTCAGAGACAGAAAGCTCCCCTGAGTCCACCTCTGCAGTGTCCTCTGCTCAGGGACACCGACAGCAACAACACAATTTAACTTTGCATACAAATACACTGAGCATGTCAATGCTATGGGTGTGATCATCAGAATAGATGACATACCTGCCTGCAGGATCAGCGTGGAATTAGGGCAGAAAAAAACAAACGTATTAGAAATAGATAGAACAACTAAAAGTTCACACAATCTTTCAGCCAAACAATCAGACTAAGTGGCAGAAAGAACAGGTTCAGAGACACACTCTCAGCATCACACAACCTAAAGCTTTGTAGGGAAAGTCAACTGTGTCACCCAAACGGTCAAATCATCCTCTGTGAGAAATGATCCAAATAGAACCACAAAAGAGTGAAAACTGGTGCTTAAAAGCTCGACTGAGGTGTGAATAAATGCTCCAACAGAATCTTTGAGATGACTTCATATGAGAGCATCAAGTTTGAGGTTAAACATGCATTTGATAACATCTAGAGGTGTTGTGACGCAACGGGACGCGGATCACTGCTCGCCTTACACTATGATCCTACCTCATTGTCGGCCCGACAACAGGCGGACAGCAGCAGCAGCAGCACAGCCAGAGCTGAGAACCTGAAAACAGACGTGCGAGCCATCCCAGCAGACCTGCAGGACACAGACGGGAGGCAGGTACATGTGTGACGGCTGCATCTTTGCACACGCTGAGAGAAAGTGCACGCTTTCCCCGTTCCTGAACTCACCTCGGATCCTCTGTGTGGACTTGTGCAGCTGAGGTCTCACTGCAGGTTTTTATATACGTTCGACTGCCCAAATACGGATTATCTGAATACTAAGAAACCCAAAGAACCGGCTAAACTCGCAGGCTTATCAGTCCACACTGATAAGTCCATGACATCCATACTTACACTGCATGGGTGGGATGTGGACAAATTGAGTTGTCAGCATCCACTGATACGTCTGATTTGAGAGCGCACTTCGCCTTGGTAGAGTCTGGAGATATTGGAGGAATGATTGTAAGGTGCACTGTTTCCCACGGTGATCAAGACGGTTGAATGAAATAACTGCCCATCTGAAAGCGGGTCAGGTTGAAAGTTAAACCACGTATGTGTAGTTGGGGGGGGGGGAAACAGGTAAGAAAGATTTTGTACAGATGATATCTTCCAAACGGATTACACTTCTAACCTGTTTCCGTTTCTTTGTTTCAGATAAAAAAGGTAAGTCGACTATGCATTTATATAATGCAGAGAGTGCAAGGCTGCCACTTAATTCACAGCCCAATTTCTTTTATATTATCTTTATATTATCTATTTTTCTACATCATGTATCTGAGGAGAACCTGTACAGTGTGTGAAATAAAAGTCTTGTTTCATCCTATATAATATAAGAGCTTATACTTAGCAGTTTTGGAGCAATGCAAGTCAGAAATGTTTATAATGAACTCATTTGTATTTAATGGCTCACTTCAACGGAGCTGTATCATCCTGCCACATTCCCAGAATGTTGCAGCAGCTAAAAGCCATTTTGCTAGCTGTACTGTGCATATTGTACACAACTGGACTCTTTATGTAATAAGTACTGAGAATATAGGCCTAAATACCAAAGGCCAGTAATTTGCTCTGAAACAGCAGAGTTTATTGACAGGAGGAAAGTATGTAACTGGCAGATCTTAGGAAACAAAACACAAATACACTGTATGTTCCACAAAAGTCCTCTTCAAACACAAGGTGTCGCCGTAGACGTTGACTTTTAAGGAAGGGCAAAATGATATGTGAGGCAACTCAAGGTGCTTTACATAGCCACACACAAAAAAAACAAACATTAGAATACATACAAAACAATAAGCAATAAAAACCAGTATAAAATCAACTAAATTAAACTTTTGAAAAATAGTTCAAATGAAATAAAATGCCATTGCAGTGCAGTAATAAGTTTGTCAGTTGCCCCAGATGCAACAAAGGAAATAAAAGTGCAGCAGAGGAACCAATCAATCGACAGCAACATTTAGATTTGAAAGTGGCTGAACGTTGGCGCGCATTTGAGATCATCAGGAAGCTGCATTCGTATTTATAGCTCTGGAATCAAGCTGAGCAACAACTTCACTTTGTTCCTCCTTGTTGCCAAATACAATGGTTTCTGTCTGGTCTTTATTTCAGTGAGGGAAGTTTAATTGCATCCAACGGTTCGCTTGCTGTAAGCATCGATAGAGAGTCCCAGGGCACAGTGCGTTATATGGTTATAGTTGGTGTTTGCACTTTGGTTGAGCTGGTTCGTTGTCCCTTTGATCCTGAGTGTGTTGAGTGAGTAGTTTCTTCCATTTGTGTGTACGCTTTCTTTTAATATGTAAAAATGAAACCACTCAATGGCACCTGACTCAACTGAAAGAAAAGATAATACATGCTTTAACTGGAACCTGCTGACTACTGATCCTCCTGTGCTCATCTCCAGTGAGTCCAAATCTAGTGCACTCCTCACAAAACAGTTCAATTACAGTAAATTCTTTGCAAAAACACACACACAAAAAAAAATACACATTCTATTGCTGAATGTAAAATTAAGGCAACTTTTTTTTTTTTTTTTTTACTGCACAACATTAAATATAATGTAAAAAAAAACAAAAAAAAAAACGGTAAGACGTCTGACAGCAAAATTCACTTATTGTCAAATGACAGCAAAAAAAACGTGAGTTATTCTACAGATTTGTGGTTTTAAATACAGATATTTTCTGTAGACATTCTCTGCGTTTTTTACAGTCCAACTGTAAATTTCTGCACAAAAAAACGAAACATATTCCAGAATTACCTTTGAATCATCTCATTTAAATGAAGACGGATGTTTTCATACAGTTTAAATTCATAGGATCATCCAATCCATCCACAACACCTCCCCATCAAAGTGCAGATTTCTGGATGTAAAACACAAAACAATTCTGTGAAATTACATTCAAATACCTCCCTGCAACTTAGCTGCACGCTGCATGGAGCTGACGTCGGTTGCTTCGTAACACTAGCTGATGAAGTGATTTGCAAACGGCAAGCAAGCCAATTTACCAGCCAAATCATCCTCAGCAGTCTGGATGAATTAGCTGACATTATGCACCATAGGGGAGGAAAGAAACCCAGGACAGGTGATGTATGCTGAAGTAATCTGAATGAGAAGAAATAAAGACATTCCATGATTCAATTTTATTTATATGGCGCCAAATCACAACAAAAGTCATCTCATGACACTTTACAAAATAGAGCAGGTCTAGACCGACTCTTTATGATGTTATTACAGAGACCCAACAGTTCCCACCATGAGAGGCACTGTGGAGACAGTGGCAAGGAGAAACTTTCCTTTTAAGAGGCAGAAACCTCGAGCAGAACCAGACTCTATGTGGGGGGCGGGGGGGTCATCTGCTTTGACCGGTTGTCCTCCACATGTCATGATGATCAGAATCAGAAATCAGAAATACTTTATTGATCCCCGGGGGGGGAATTATACAGTACCGGTGCTTCCATTCAACGGTAGAAAGTAGCATACATTTAGAAATAAGAGCATGTGCAAAAATAAGATATAAAAAATATGAAATAAAAAATATGCACATTTACAATATTTAAGTGAAAAAAGTGGAAAAATGAAAATAAAAAACTATAGACAATAACAATGTATATATATGTATTGCACTTTATGGTCAACAACATAGCCTGTGCCGTCAAAATATGACGTGAGCCGAACGAGGACTGTGCCACATAATCTGATAATATTAGGCATATGCATATCCTAACAGCATATATACAACTGTATATATTGTTTTTATTTTAAATACTGGTCTATATGTTCTGTGTGTGCAGCATGAAGGGGCCACCACATTCATTTCGTTGTGCAGCCCTGTGTTGTAAAATGACAAATAAATGAACCTTGAACATTGAACACTTGCTCGGTGGCTTAAAATGAAAAGTCACCAAAGTCGGTGGGATTCATCTTCTGGGGACCATGAATATCTGAATCAAATTTCATGACAATCCATTTAATAATTATTGAGATATTTCACTCCGGACCGAAAGAGGTGGACCGACCAACTGACCATCCTTAGAGCCACTAGCATGGTTAAGACCAGTTCTACAACTTATCAATAATTAAATGGAAGTGCAGAGTAAATTGTATGTTACAATAAATGTGTTTTGCACATCTTCTGATCTTGATCTTGATTTCTCAGACACGCAAACACAAGCGTTAGAATAGAATTAGCATTTTGTGTAGATTATAGAAGAAATACAAGCCTGGAAATGTCAACCAGTTGTAGATTCCCTGCTCTTTTCAGTTCCTTCAAAATGCTTTATACTTGGAAAAAACAGTCTGTAGGGGGACACAAGGAAAATATAATGGCTATTTCTGCCCTCTCACACACTACTTAAATCCGTCAATCCATCAAACATGCATAACTGTTCGTTTTTAAAAAGCCTCGCCGACACGAAGCAAAACTGAGACAAATCAGTATGTGAAGATATACAAGACAATATTGAGACATTTCTCACTAGTTCTTACATCAGTGGGCATGCAAGACAAGTCTGGTTTGTAATGTAACGTTGTGACATAAAACCCAGTAGACCCGCGAATCCCGAGCTGAAACAATTGCTCGCCATAATTTAAAATGATAATTAAAAAAAGGTCCAAGTCCACCGTTGGTCGTTTCATTCCCTTTAGCAACAGCAAATGTGTTTAAATACGCTTTTTAAATGGCATAGCGAGTATGTTTTTGTGACATAAGTGATTTTACAGAAGCCATTGTTCCTGTTTTTGCAAGACTTTGCCGCACGGTGTGTAAATCGAACACGTGTAGCAACTGTGCCCGCAATATGGAGAAGTCAGCAACACAAAAAAGGGCTTTTTTTTGCAACTCCGCACCTCTATTTCTAACCCCCACGAAAGGGGGAAATGGAGCGAAAGATGCAAAAACGGTTATTAATGACAAGGTCCTCAATAGTAGTAACAGGGCCTAATTTGACCAATGTGAAAAAAAAAAACCCATCAAGCCTGGCTTAAGACAGCAACAATTCGGAGCGCACTCCTTGACTTGCCGTAGGATCTTACACGAGCTTCAGTTGTTTGAAAGTAAAATGGCCGTTCAGGGGGCTACAATAAGTGATGTCGCAGGTTTTTCGTACTTTCTAAAGAGCCGTTATAAATGTTAAGGCGCATAAAAGGGTTCTTGGAATAATCCATCAAGTCTGCCGTGAAAAACTGTTAGTATAAATATATATATATATATATATGTACATATATATCGCTATTCTGGAGATACATGCAAGCGTCTCTGCGGACCTACACAGCGATGGGTGTTGGGTAACCACAGCTCACAGAGGTTCGCAGACCTTTCATTCGTTAGCTTCATTTAGCTGCATTTTTGGGGGAAATGTATGTAAAATGATGCACAATTCATGTGGAACACTCATCTCCCATTTGTGAGAGATTTTGTTTGATTTTTCATGTGGCTGCTTGTCTGCGTGTTTTGTGTTGCAGATGTCCAGTAGGTGTGTGGTCAGGTCATCGGTTATTGGGAACCCTTTTCTTATATATATATATATATATATATATATATATATCATTGACGGTTGCGATGTGATGTGCAGTCTGCTCCTGCTAACAGCAGAAAAACAAAGACCCACGTCTTACACAAACCACACTCCGGTGTAAGCAGCAACTGCCACTTCCCAGCGAGCTGAGTTTGTCAATAAGTCTTTGATCCGCAGTTTGCCATATTAGGGTGAAAGTCAGCTGGCTTTCCCGCCTATATAAGTTGGAACACTTCTGTTTCCCCGGGGTATTTTTTTCTAGGTCTGCTGCTACTGCTGCTGCTGTCCCATAAACAGCCATGATCCTCCAAGCTGCCGTGCTCAGTGTCCTCTTCTGCTCTGTCTACAGTTTTACCCTACAGGTAAGCACCAGCAGACACTTGTGTACTTATGTACGTCATTACGGACCGACAGACCCTTCATCTGGCACTGATAGATAACGCACATTTTCCTATGACACCATTTGAAATTCCACGTGAAAACCTTTGACATTTTACAGTCCCAAGTTCAGTCTTCCTTCAATAAGATACAACGGCCAACAGCAAAAGGACGCGTTGCGTTAATATCGACTGACAATTGGATGAATTGCAAAAAGCAAAATGTGATTTTGTCTTTCATTTTATACTTTGTAGTTTTTTCGACGGCACATTACGCGCTTTCTCTACCTTGAAGGATGTACACATGCTCTCTCCAGTCTGCCCCCAATTTTCTTCATATCGCCGTGGCTCCATGTCCATTTAACCAACCTTGTTTCACTCTGTGTGTTATTACAGGGTTCCTTTGAGAAGAGTAATAAGTACCCCGGTAAGACAGTAAAACTATGTAAATACGTAGTCTTATACCTTGTAACTGATACGTGAACAAAGTCTTTCTATTCCACAGGCAACCTTCTCGAAGACGACGAGTTCAGTGTCTCCACGCTGATAGAGAAGGCCAATGTCAACGTTGGTATGTTCATCTCTAACCTTACACATGGGACAAAAACATTCATTAACACAGCAGCAGGAGGAACTTTATTCCAAAACGGAGCCGTCAGTGTGGACGGAGGTCTTGGATCGGACCCACGTTTGTCCCGCCCTTAACATCCCTTGTGTCGTTTTGCAGGGAAGAACTTGGATGAGCCTCTGGTGATGTTTGGAGACATAGCAATACCAACAGGTCTACAGAACGCTGATCCCTGCACAGCTCGAAACTGCCTGTGGCCTAAAGACGCCAATGGCAACGTCAATGTACCCTTCCGCATCTCCAACCAGTTCAGTAAGTCTCAACAACCAGTCTGCTTTTGAAGGCAGGACTTCTGCACTAGTAAATATAACTCACAAAGCTCATAATTCACCAATCTCACATGCACCCTTTATACATATTCTTAGTTGTAGGCTAGTAGTGGTAGTAGTAGCAGTGCAGTATTACTAACAGTAAAAGTAGTAGCAATAGTAGCGATGGCATTAGCAGAAGTAACGGTAGTACTAGTTGCAGTAACCGTCGGGTTTCGCTTGTAATATGATGGCAGAGTGACAAAAAAGTCGACAGCAATAAACTCACTAAACTCGTGTTTTGTTGGGGTTTTTTTTTTTGCCGTCAAGACCAAAGAGAGAAAGATACCATCACCCAAGGTCTGCTTTCATTTGCCGAGTCCACCTGCATCCGCTTCATCCCCTTGGACAATCAGGAGGACTTTGTAGACATCCAGTCTCTCTCAGGGTACGGAGCGCACGATGCACATGCCACGTAACGCACACTTACTGCTGTACATTGTAGTTTTACATTTACTGCTCTCTTCCAGGTGCTTCTCGTTCATTGGGCGCCGTGGTGGCGCCCAGACGGTGTCTTTGAGTCGCCAGGGCTGCGTCTTCCGGCATATCATCCAGCACGAGATGCTCCACGCCCTGGGCTTCAACCACGAACAGACCCGGTCCGACAGGGACTTGCATGTTAGAATCCAGCTGGAGAACGTCATTCCTGGTGGGTCGCGTTAAAGGCGGAAAAGAAAAGCGATTCAGTAGCACTTTCTCTGATGGTCATGACTATAATGCGTTATAAGCTCATTCATAAACAAGCAGGCTAGTAGTAGCAGGTATATAGCAGCTCTGGGTGTGAATGACGTGCTTATCGAGGCCTCTGGAATGAGCTGCCGCGCACGCAGAAGCAATGACGCAAGTAGTTTCCTGGAGATGTTGCTATTCATTTGTTTCACTCACTGCAGGAATGGAGCACAACTTCAGGCTGATCCGAACAAGGAACCTCGGCACTCCCTATGACTACAACTCTGTCATGCACTATGGAAGGTAGCATCTCAGTTCACTCACAACAATAAAGTCATGAAATCATGTCATATATATATATATAACAATTTATATAACACAACTAAGCGCTTTTAAAGGACAGGTTCCCATTTTGTCAAGTCTGAATGCGAAATCATTATTTTTTAGAATTAATTAACTGATTTTGTTTCGCCACGTGGAAGCAGTGCAACAAGGTGTAAACACACATGCCATATTATCACCTCATAAAGTCGTTGTGGCAAACGTGTTAGCAAAACATTGTTGTTGCTCCGTTAACTGCTGGATGTGTAAATAGGCAATTGCTTGCTAGCATGTTAGCCATGACAACTTCGCAAGGTGATAATACGTCAGATCACGTGTTTTCACCTTGACATTGAGTTCTTCTGCCCCCAAGTGGCCAAAAGATTCCTGATGCAGCTTTAATGTTGTGGACTGTCCATACGTCAACCAGCTCGACGGGGAAAACATGATCCGAGCAGTTTAGAAAGAAAAAAAACTGGTGGCAGGTACAGTTTAAACCTCTCATCGCCACTGTGTTATTTGCATCGCAGGTTTGCCTTCTCTAGGAACACGATGGAAACCATCGTTCCCATCCCTGACGCCAATGCAGTCATAGGCAGGGCCAGGCGGATGAGTCCGACTGACATCCTCCGGGTGAACCTCCTTTATGGCTGCAGTACGTACCTTTTTACCTACTGCCTCCGCAACTAAATGACTTTCTACTTTCTCTATCTATGTTTCTTTCTATGTCTATGTTTCTATATCTATCTACAGTACATTTCTTCTGAGCTACCTACATTCTCACCTTTCTTCCTGCCGACCTACCTGGCTACCCTCTAGCCTACCCACCTACCGACAGTACTCTCTCATATTATCTTCCTACTGACGAAATGGGCCGGCTAACACAGACCTACGATCAGAACCTATGTATGCTCACGTACGTTGTAGCAGTGCCACTAAAGCAGCTTTTACAGACTTTGCTGTCTTTTTGAATTCACTTCAGATTCAACTCATTCCGGATTTGACCCGAAACCTGTGCAAAGAAACGACTTCTTCTAGAAATGAAAGTAAGGTTTGGATGTTTGTTTGTTTTTCTAACTTGCTATGTCGACACAATCATCCCACGTGATCTAAAGTCTAATATTTAGTTGAACCTAGCTGTACATTCTATCTTCAGGTGGAAGTTTCCATCTCTTGACTGTCTTAGTAGCTGTAGTAGATTTCGTCATACATTATATAGTGTATAAGATAGCGACAGATGTAGACAGGAAGCATGCAAACTGCAAATGTCCATTTATGTTTCCTTTTACCCGGATATCAACCCATGATGTTCAGTATTTGTTCATTTATGAATTAAGGCACTATAAAATTGCTTCCTTTAGTTAGTAAGAGATTGTAAGCAAAACCTGTGGAGTAAACAAGAAACATTTTTCTCCGCCCCCCCCCCCCCCCCCCCCCCCTTTCTCCGACAGGAAGTCAAGAGGAAATGCGGCCGATTGACTCTTCTTTCTATCTACAAGCAAAACCAGAAATGCATCTCGTGCTTGATTCGATGAGCTTCTGTGCTGTCCTAATGAGTATGCGCCCGACGACATCATCACAAATTCACGCTTGTATGAATCACTTGCTTGCGAGCTTGACCGAATACGAATAATGAATAAAAACGTCAGGTCAAAATGTCTTCAGGCCGGCCTGGTTCTGTTTGCTACTAGCCGTACTTTCTTTTTTTTTTTTTTGGAACGGTGTGCAGAAAACTGATCAGCAATATTCACAGCTTCTGTCCCGCTCACATCGTTGGCCTCCGTGAGCAGGGCCCGGTGAACCTGTCTGAGGTGATCACACGTAGCACATGCAGCAGTAGATAAGGCTTCTGTCTGGCCTTGTTCTGAAAGCCATGCTCAGCACGTACAGTGTGTCCACACACACACACACACACACACACACACACACACCTGTGGGAACGAGTCTCTTTTTAATTCTGAACAGATTTAGGGAGGACAAAATAACAAATACACCCTCTGAAATGTCATACTCTCCCATACAGTACCTCAGAAATCAGATCAGAAATACTTTATTGATCCGGGGGGGGGGGGGGGGGAATTATACAGTACCGGTGCTCCCATTCAAGAGTAGAAAGTAGCATAAATTTAGAGCTAAAAGTATGTACAAAATCTAAAAATAAGAAATAGAAAATGAAAAATATACACATTTACAGTATTTAAGTGAAAAATAAAGTAAGAAAATATATACAATATACAAATATATACCTTTGATGAACATTACATTTGTGAAAAGAGGAGCTGATTCAGCCTTATGGCAATTTCAAGTCATTTTGTAATAGACTGCCTTGCGTCGTCAAGTGCTCCTTTTATTTTGTCCATCCTCTTTTTGTATATGAGGTGGACAAAATTCATTACACTGAACACTACGCTTTTATTTTGTACACCTGTGTGTGTGTGTGTGTGTGTGTGTGTGTGTGTGTGAGGTGTCATACTCCAGAAAAACCAGCTGAGGTCAACTGAACAATTCACTTAATCCATCACTCTTTTTTAGCCTGTGTTGAATCAATACAATCCATGAAAACAGAGGAAAAAGATGAGAACAAATCAGACCAAACAGTGACTTTTTCTAAATGTTTCCATGTGTTTTGTACTATATGATGTCAAATGCAACAAGTGTCCTTTTTCCCACCCTGAGTGGTATGGAGGTGTTTCTGTCTGAACCATAAGTGACTGATAAGCCTGCGAGTTTAGCCGGTTCTTTGGGTTTCTTAGTATTCAGATAATCCGTATTTGGGCAGTCGAACGTATATAAAAACCTGCAGTGAGACCTCAGCTGCACAAGTCCACACAGAGGATCCGAGGTGAGTTCAGGAACGGGGAAAGCGTGCACTTTCTCTCAGCGTGTGCAAAGATGCAGCCGTCACACATGTACCTGCCTCCCGTCTGTGTCCTGCAGGTCTGCTGGGATGGCTCGCACGTCTGTTTTCAGGTTCTCAGCTCTGGCTGTGCTGCTGCTGCTGCTGTCCGCCTGTTGTCGGGCCGACAATGAGGTAGGATCATAGTGTAAGGCGAGCGGTGATCCGCGTCCCGTTGCGTCACAACACCTCTAGATGTTATCAAATGCATGTTTAACCTCAAACTTGATGCTCTCATATGAAGTCATCTCAAAGATTCTGTTGGAGCATTTATTCACACCTCAGTCGAGCTTTTAAGCACCAGTTTTCACTCTTTTGTGGTTCTATTTGGATCATTTCTCACAGAGGATGATTTGACCGTTTGGGTGACACAGCTGACTTTCCCTACAAAGCTTTAGGTTGTGTGATGCTGAGAGTGTGTCTCTGAACCTGTTCTTTCTGCCACTTAGTCTGATTGTTTGGCTGAAAGATTGTGTGAACTTTTAGTTGTTCTATCTATTTCTAATACGTTTGTTTTTTTCTGCCCTAATTCCACGCTGATCCTGCAGGCAGGTATGTCATCTATTCTGATGATCACACCCATAGCATTGACATGCTCAGTGTATTTGTATGCAAAGTTAAATTGTGTTGTTGCTGTCGGTGTCCCTGAGCAGAGGACACTGCAGAGGTGGACTCAGGGGAGCTTTCTGTCTCTGAACTTCTGGAGAGAGCCAACAGCAATCTGAGTGAGTGCGAGCAGCAGCGGTCACCGTGTTCCTCAAGGCTGCCGCTGATGTTTCAACTCATTTTCTTCTTCTATTAGTAGCACTTCGGCATGTTTTTAAGTAGCTGCGTGATGCGTTTCAGTCCGTTCCGCCGATGATCCCATCCTGACCGGAGGAGACATCGCCATCGACAGCGAGGCCGAGAAAAACGCCGACCCCTGCACCAGCCGAGGCTGCATGTGGGGCAGGTGGACCGATGGGAAGGTCTACATTCCTTATTACATCGCCAGTCACTTCTGTAAGTGTCAGACAGAGGCCTGGGGGGGTGGGGACTGTCTTCATACAGTAGGTTTCAGTAGGTTTGGACAAAAGGTGTGAGAGTGAGACTGAGCAGAGGTCTAACTGTTCATGTATCGGAATCAGAACTGTTAACAAACCTTAAGACAGACGTAGCTGTGTGACTGATCGTTCGTTGGCTGTTCCTCTTGCGCTGTGGGATGGTAAAAAGCTAAACATTGTGCGGTGTCGTCCTGCCAGCCTCCCGTGAGAAGGCCATCATCACCCGTGGACTGGAGTCCTTCTCTTCCTTCTCCTGCATCCGCTTCAGGCCCAGCAGGAGCAGCGACCGCGACTGGCTGAGCATTGAGTCCCAGAATGGGTAAGAAAGTGGTATTAATCAACCCTTTGAGTTGAAAGCTTTTCTCAGACTTCACGGTTCACTTCAACTCATCTCCGATCCTGTCCAGCTGCTACTCCTACGTTGGCCGTCGTGGTGGCAAGCAGGTGGTGTCTCTGGCCCGTCGCGGATGCCTTTACCATGGCACCGTCCAGCATGAGCTGCTCCACGCTCTGGGATTCAACCATGAACAGACCCGCTCTGACAGGGACAACCACATCAGAGTCCTGCTGCAGAATGTTCAGTCTGGTAATGGAGCTGTTTCTTATTCACAATGGGAACCAAGTACACAGCAGACAGTACATTCAAATAGATTCGTTTTCCCTTCAACGCCTAATTATTTATTTCATGGCTGAACTCTGTGAACTAATATACTGATGATACAACCCTATAGCCATACAAATGATGGGATTCAGGCTAATACACTAAACTACGATGGTGAACATGATAAATATAATACCTCGGTTAGCATTGTTATTGTGGGATTGTTGTATGGTGGCTCCCTGGTGCCTCCTAGTGGACAAAAAGAGGCTGAACATCACACGGCCATCACAACTTTGGCAAAACACCGATCCTACATGAAACAGAAGCTTGTTTCCTGAATATAAACGCATCAGTACCAAACCATGCAGCTCTGCAGCTCGTTGGGATCGTTCTCCAGCAGTTGCACTCTTTTCCGAGTCAAAGTGAATTATAAGCAAACAAATGTTAACTTCATTCATGTGTCTTTTTTAGGAATGGAGCACAACTTCAGGAAGATTGCCACCCTCAACCAGGGCACTTCCTATGATTACAACTCTGTCATGCAGTACCACAGGTGAGAATAACTGGCTTAACTTCGTGCCTGCTGTGTGTCATCATACGTGTGTGTGTGTGTGTTGTGGTTCAGTCTAACTTCTCCGTGTCCTGCTGCAGGACCGCCTTCTCCAAGAACAACCAGCCCACCATGGTCCCCATCCCTAACTCCAATGTGTCCTTTGGCAACGCTAAGGAGATGAGCCGCAATGACATCGCCAGGCTCAACACGCTCTACAAGTGCTGTGAGTGTCCACGCGAGCACATTACGGATATATGCTGTACACACACACACTCATGCGTGCAGTTGGTACACTCAGTTTGTCCCTAATCCACCTCTATGCTGTTCACTGTTACAGAGGAGGCCGGTCCGGATGTGCTGACTGACAGATCAGAGGGGGGAAGATTGTCTCCCCGTGCTCGCTGAACAACAGAAGCCGCACACCTGAACTCATCAGCTCGGCAGCCAATGATCGTACAATAAAGTCACTTCTTGCTGAAACACGGCCTCTCATCACATCCTTGTTTGTTTTCTCACAAGTTAACTTTGCATATTCTGCCCTAATTCCACGCAACAAGCAGTTGGAAGCAAACAGTAGGACATGTAGCCAGCAGGCAAACTCTAAACCTAATGTTACCGAGGAACGTTGACATAAACATAACCATGTCATCTGTGCCTGGAGCAGAGATACCATATAAGGACATCTGATGTCTATCTGATGTCAGATGGGCATGGCGGTTGAAAAAACTGAAACAGAGCGTTCAGAGCAGTCTGAAGCCTGAGCTTTTTGGCTCACATGGATACATTTACCTCACTATTTGGCAGCTTTGGCAACGTTTAATATGAACATCCGACATTGTAACATTATATGCATATGACAGAAAATAAGGAAAAGCATAATAGGTCCTCTTTAAAGGTTCTATATGAAGATTTCCAAACGTCATTGGTTTTGATGACGTACACTGATGACTTACAATCATATTTAGCGTTACTATCTGTAATGTTTAGAGTTACTGTCTGTAAGGTTCCTTTGTTTTATTTGGACCATTGGCTCCGCAATACAAACTAGCTTACTTGCGAGTAACGTCATCAGCTAACATTACGAAGCAACCAACGGCAGATCCATGCTGTTACAGCTAGTGTTACCTTAGGTTACAGTCGGTCGTCCACCCCTGCCTTGCATCGCTCTTGGCTAGCAGAAAGCAATCGTAGGTTATACACTGAATGGGGGGAGCCACATTAAGTAAATTATCAATTGAAGGTATCCAGAGCTTGCATCTTGAGCCCATTTCAGTCTAGATTTAGAGCAGGGCACAGGTCACTATTGTGGAAATAACATTCTACAAGATTCTCTTAAAGACCTTGTAATGAATGCTGATCAAGAAGTTCATGCTATTTTCCACAGCCAGGGCTTTAGTCTATAAGGATCTTAATATTTCTACTACGCACGCACTTATGATTGAGAGAGTCAGGATACACATATCTCAACATCTGAATTGATGAAAAACTCACGTTCAAATTTCACATGGATAATCTTGTGTGCCGACTCAGGAATAAAGGTTGGCTATTTCTGCAGAAATAAAATCATCTTTCCTATGTTTTGTAGGAAAAGTGTTGTTGAGGCAGTCATTCTTGGGGTGATGTGGTTTATCGCATGGCATACGTCCTCTTCAGCTCTTAAACGTCTGGATTTATTACCGGGAATGTCTCTCGATGTATATGATAGGGTTGGGTGGTCTTCTCCAAGAGAGACGTGATACTCACTGGTATCTTTTTATCTGTGAAGCCCTTACTGGAAAATGACCATATTACCTCTCAGAATTGCTTTGTTTTGTATTTTATTTTACATTTGAATTATCTTAATTTATCTATCAACATATCTTCCTTTATTGGAATGTTTTAATTGTTTTTATCATCGAATTGTGTATTGCCTTCAAGCCTGTGTTGTTGTTGTTTTTTTCAGTTTTGCAGTTCAGGTTTTGTTTTCAATGCCATATTTTATTTTTGAAGCCAAAATTGGACAAAATTATATGACCTATGAGATTATGTATTGTTTTTTTTTGGGGGGGGGGGGTATTTATCTGAAATCATTCATTTGGAATTTTCAGTCGGCATTGTTATTTAGAAGTATCCCTGCACTTTTATGTTGTGTTATTGTTGTGATTTTGCATTTTGAATTCTGTCAGTGAGGTCAAGTAAAGCGTCCATGCCGTCTTCACACACTAGATGGCGGTACCGCCATAATGAGATAAAATATGGGCGCTATCGGCTCCTCTGACGCAAGACGAAAGAGAAGAACTTCCTGTCTCCCCTTGTCTCTCCAAAGATGGCGGACACGTGTGGCCAAGTATTGCTGGGATCAGGGCTCACCGTCCTCTCCCACCCTCTGATGTACATTAAAGTCCTGATCCAGGTAAGAGGGGCAAGTGTTCGCGCAGACGCTGGGAAGATGTTACTGGTCCAGGAGCCGCTTTAGTCACTGTTTGCTAGCCTTTGTAAACACAGTATTACTAGGTAGTAGCATGAAGAGGAAGCTGTCAAACTCCATTGAAAATAGCGCCGTTTTACTGCTGTCTCGCTTATCAGTAAATGAACGCTCAGCGTAAAACACGACTTAAACACTTTCAGGAATCATCGTCATGGACTCTTTGATTCAGCATACATCTAATACACATAGCAGTAAACGCTCCGCTAACAATAGCAACTACATTCTTGCTCCGTATGTTGTCCCTATGACCTTCTGTTTCCAAAATACTCTGTAGTGGGCGGAAGCGAGGTGTGTGAAAGTGCAAACTATATTGAAATGTAGTGCTGCTTCGGTGATTTTCTGTATGCAGAGTGCACAAGAATACTTAATCCTCCCGAGTCATACTCCCAGACACACACACACACACACACACGTTATGTATTTTAACAAGCTAAGGCGCGTTAGGTCGCGATACATTGAATGGCTGGAGAGAACAGCTAGGTAGCTGTCAGCCGAGCAGCTCTATTCTGCTGCCAAACGTTACAGCCTCCGTTGCGCGGCATTTTAGACCAATTTCCCCGAAGTGACGAAGTGATGTCCAGTTCCCACTCCTGGAAGACTCGCACTCCGTGGCTAACAGTGAAAGGTCATGGACGAGCTGTCGTTTCTTTGCGCTAACGCGCTCGTTGTTTGTACAGTTTGTTTCACAGCAGACGGCACTGTTAGCTCGCTGTCTGTCATGTATCTTTAGATAACACTTTTGTAACATTAACGACCGTACAGTATCCTACGGTGTCATTTACTGGCCGGCGCCCTTTGGCCCACTAACACAGCTCGTAAGCTAACACTAGCGGCTGCTAAGTAGCTAAAGTCACCGTTAATCAGTCAGCCAACTTATTGTAGCTCTGCGGCCAAAGTTCTTTTTTTTTTTTTTTTTTAAAGACAAAGCAGCAAACATTTGGCGCTCGGCGAAACGTTTCTGTGTGTCCCGTGAAGACTAAAACGAATTCAAGGGACAAAGTGAAACGAAACATTGAGGCAAAGATGGCAACAAGTTGACTAAATGCGTCAAAACGACACCAGGAAGTGCTCTCAGAGGAGCGTTTTGCGCTGCTCAGGCGTAATAAAAGTGCACACAGCTGGGCAGTTGCAGCGCATATTGCTCATCAATTCGCCATTTCTGTGTTGTTAGGTGGGACACGAGCCGCTCCCCCCCACCCTGGGCAGGAACCTGTTTGGCAGACAAGTCTACCAGCTGCCCGGACTGTTTGCTTATGGTGAGTCTGACGGGAATCTGGCACGTTTATCAGAGGGCTCTTTATGAAGGCAGAACGAGGTGGTGTGTCTCTCTATGGCTAGTGAACCTTGTGCTGCTGTACTTTTAATGTAATATCTGCCTTAAGCTGTGTTGGCAGTGTTATGGAGATGCTATGATATCAGAATGAGGCACCTGCAGTTGGGTTGCTTCATGCACATACGACTAATACTAATTTCTGATGCTTTGTTGGGAATGTGAGTGATGTGTCAGTAGGAATATGAGGCTCCTAAAGGTAAACATGTCTTTGTACTTCCAACAGTAATGACAAATATCCAGGCGATTCTCTTGAGCTGTGATCTCTCTTAAAGGTTGCCCCGTGGAGTTTTCTTGTAAACACAGTGATATTTACAGTTAAGTGTTCCTCACCAAAAGGTCTTAAGTTGTGTCCCTGAGGTCTAATAAGACCTGTTGAAAGCGTTTTTGTCCTCCCAGTCTGCATATTTACTTGCTCACAGTCTACTTCTTCCATGCCTTTGTTGGCACACTGCTTGATGTCTTAGCGTGTTACTGTCACCCCCTGTTGATCAGTGGACTAGTGCGAAACGAACCTGCCGCCTGCATGTTTGTCTGCATGGCTCCACAGCGCTAGTAGGGGTCAAACTATCCGCTTACCTGCAGCCATGTTTTAGCTATTGTAATATTGAAATGAAATGTTCGGGCGATACACCCACCTTTTTTAAAACTCAGCCCTTTGCCTGCCAGAACACACATCCGCCCATTATGATTTTGATCATAGATAATCTTTTATCCTCGGGAACCATTTCTGTGGTGGTGGAGATGTACGTTCCACATTGGATTGGTTAGCAGGACAGGTATCCTGCAGCCTACAAGTAGTCCTGATTGGATAGACTCCACCACGTTTCTGACCAAAAACATTGTAGTTAGGAGGGATGCACAACTTTGTCAACTTTTACAGCGCTGAGATCGGGGCGATACCAGTGCAGACATGTGTTTTGATTATGCTGCATTAGCCATGTTGAGCAAGTTTCAAGGCTCAGCAGGTTGATTTTGTTAGTGTACCAAAATGACCTGAAACCAATGGGCCACATTTAAAGTTTGGTCAACTTGTGTTTTTTACTCTAGTATCAACAATGTGCCAGTCGACAAACATCTGTAAAAGTCTGAAATACTGTCTGAAATACATCTTGTTATCTACTTTCTGTAAACCTCATACTGTTTTTTTTTTTCTCTGAATGTTTCAGCAAAACACATCATCAAGATTGATGGAAAAGCAGGTCTCTTCAAAGGGCTTGGTCCAAGGCTCTGTGCTGGCACCATCGGCACTGTTGTGCACAGCAAAGTTGTTCAGGTAGGCCCGAATAGCTCAAGTGTACATCACACCTACTGCTTGTTCTTCAGATCAAAGTAAGGATGTAATCATAGACTTGTATGGAGGTGTAGTGCGATTAGTATCGTCCTGAAAGCATTTTCCTAAACACTGTGTAATTCAATTTTGCTTGTTGTTGGGCCACCATTGTGCCCTCTGCTCAAGTTATGGAGAAATGCTGGAAATTAGTTCCAAATAGCCATCTGGAAATTTAAATCAGTTCATTTTTCAGACAACAAAAACCTTTTTTTTTTCTTTCACAATCATAGAGAATTAAATATGAAAACCCCTGCTTTGCTTTGCCATTTGCATGGAAATACTCTATATGATGGCAAAACTAATTAGCTTCAGGACATTTGTGCTCAGATTTCTACCAGTTTAACCTGCCCAGACAGTTTTAGCTTATCACAAATATATATTGTTTCAGTGTATATGTCACTCGATAATGAAGTGTCAGTATGGAAAGCCCTGTTCGGCGTGTTTAGAAAGATTATCTCAGTTACATAGTTTCTCAGCAGGGGGCACTGATGAGCTTCATTCGTCAACTGTAAAATGTCTCGTTCAGTACAGGTCTAGGTCAGATGTTTTTTTAACAACAGAAATCTATGGGATCCTCATACAAAATGATTGTTGTTATGTGTTTATGTGAAATAACATATCCGTGAATATATCCTTGAGAACTTTTCAAAAACTTTTTCCCGAAACCAATTGTTACTTTCATTATCTATGAATTAATCATTTATTCTATAACGTGTCAGAAAACTGTGAAAAAGTGCCTGGTATCATTTCCCAGAGTTCAAGGTGGCGTCTTCAAACGTTTCCAATTATATAAAACTTAGAAAAGCTACAGATCCTCACATGATCAAAATAGTTGCTAATTAATTAACCATAATAAGAAAGTATCAATATTGTTAATGGCCTCAAAAAAAAAAAAAAAGTGCCATTGGTTGGGCTGTAATCATTTATCACTGTAGTGCTTCCAATGAAAAGTTTGCGCGAGAATATTGAGTACGCGTAGTGGGCTACATTCTTTGGGAGGGGAATAGACTCTGTGTGGGTGTTGCTTGCTTGTTTACACTTAACAGACTTAAGGCCCCTTTCAGACAACAACAGCACCACTGCCGGCTCTGAAACTCTTCGTTTCCAAAGGCTCGCACCGCGCCACGGCGGCTTTTCACTGCGCCGGGCAGAGCGCGAGTGCAGCACTGTGTGTCTGAAATGGCCATCAGGTGCATTTTTTAAACATCTGGACTTCTGTGCAGTTAAGCACAGATGTCTGATCATCCAGGATGCACGTGAGCGCCTGCGCCTGTAACAAGGTTATAAATGATTGGATATGGCATTGATTTAAATTTCTTTGCCAGCCAGGATGTAAATGTAACTCACCAAGTCTTCATTCACATGGGCGGTTTTATAATGTTAACCTCTGCTTTCTTACAGAAATGTCAGGAACAAGGCACACCTCAGGTAAGAGTCTTTTTCACACACGTTCCATTTACTATTGCTAATTAGATATCAGCAGGATGGGATGCACATTTGCCATTGACCCTTTTAAGCTGTGCGAAGGAATCCCAAATCCACCTCCTAGAGGCGATTAGATTCAGGACATACATCAGAGAATACTTTCTGGGCCCTGATATACCACAGTCGAGTCTGGCTGCAGACCTTTGTTGTTGTTGTGTCAGGTCATCTGAGTACTCTGTCTTCCTATTAAAGGCATGAAATGGCCCAAACTTTCTTTAAAGACTGCTGATGCTGAGGTTTGTCTCTGTCATGCAGGTACTGGGCGGTCAGCAGAAGGCTGTGGAGGGCTCCCTACAGCACGTTGTTAATGAGGTGAGACGCCCCAAACACACCAAATAAGAGCAAACTCGGAAGTGTCTGTTACTTTGTTTTAATTTTTAATTTTCATCCTTGAATATATTGGACACCTTCTGTGTTTCTACGGATGTTCTAACCGCTCGGCTATTTACTCAAAACATGGCAGCTTTTCCAACAAGATGAGTTTCTGAGTCAAGGCAGGGTGAGAAATGTTGCGGAATTACTATTCATATAATAAATCTACACCCCATCAGTTTCGACAGTGGTCAGCGAGGGTAAGAAAATTGTTGTGTTATTTTTATTTCCCCCTAAGACACGGACACGACTGGAGTCTGTGAGTAATAAATGTACCTCGAACCTTGATTGTTTTCTGTCCGTTTCCACAGACAACCAAAGAGATGGTAGCTCGTTCCTGTGCCACCATTGTCACACATCCCTTTCACGGTACGTCAGGCTTTAACGGTCTTTGACTACAACATTACGCACATGATACTTCTGGAGGTTGTAGTAGAGACTTTTTTTCGAAAGTGGCTGGGATATATTTTGAGGGTCTGGCAAATCTGTGTGGGGAGACACCTGTCAGCATGTCAAGTATTTCCCCCCCCCCCAACTTGTTTTGCAGTGATTACTTTGCGATGTATGGTCCAGTTTATTGGGAGAGAAACGAAATACAGGTACAACTTTTTCGCCGTTTTTAGACACCAACCTCAATGAGCAGAGCCACAGAAGTAGTTAAAAGCCTAAAACAAACCTTTCCTTCTGTTCTCAGTGGGGTGTTCGACTCCATCGTCACAGTCTACAGAGAAGAAGGCATACTGGGCTTCTTTGCGTACGTTTGACTCTCCTTGTCTTTCTTTTTTTTTTTTTTTAATACACCAGTTTTTTGGGGGGGTATTTCCATGATGAGTAGATTGTTTGCCTAGGAGCGGTATGCTTACAATGTACACAGTACAGTTTATCCACACAGTGTCAGCCTTTAATAAGCCCCAACATCGGCCATCTTGGATTCCATGACATTATACATACATAGTCAGCCTGAGAATGGGAAGCGGTTCAGTGTCACACTGGATTATCATAGTGTTCTGTGTAATGGTGTGATCTTATATCCAGTGTGCTGAAGACGTTTCCTCATATTCCACAGATGTTTTAATCAGAGATGACATTGTTCTCTTCCTGCAGTGGTCTGATACCTCGCCTGCTCGGTGACGTCCTGTCTCTATGGATTTGCAACCTGCTGGCTCACCTCATCAATACGTACGCCATTGATGACTCGGTACGTCGCGTCTTTTTACACTGCTCGGTCCAGTCAGGGTCCCGTGTTCTGTACAGCAGACTGTGCCCTGAAATGTGTCTGTCAGGGAATATTTACTCAGGTAGTGTGCAGGGCTGTAGCGGAGGGTAAATTGAAAGAAATGCTGTTTACAAACGTATGGTAGGCTTTACCACTACAGCGCTGGTGTGTGTCCGACATAGAAAGAACTACTTGGAACTGGCATGTCTTTTAACCCTTACCGCTGACCCTCAATGCTGAGGGCTTGTGTTGAGCTGTCCAGGTCCAGGCTCAAATACAGACCATAACGCTGTTAATCTGGTCTTCTGCACAGATGAGTCACACAGGAGAAATCAAGAACTGCTCTCAGGCCGTGACAGGGGTGAGTCTGACCAACATGGTACCCCCCCCAACCCCCACCCCCATCAGCAGTTCTGATCTTTTGTAGCGTGTTGGGTTTTTTTTTTTCATCGCATTTCTCTCCGCTCTTTTCTTCCAGTTCTTCGCCAGCATGCTCACATACCCTTTCGTCCTGGTGTCAAACCTCATGGCTGTGAATAACTGCGGGTGAGTTGGCTGGTTATTTTGCCGTTTTGTAAATCCTCTTAAGTGTTACATCAAGCACACTCATGCTTCCGCTGTCCTCATAGGCTCTCTGGAGGCCTGCCTCCCTATGCATCAGTATATCCCACCTGGCTGGACTGCTGGAGGCATCTAAGCAGAGAGGTAAATACGTCACGTTCCAAACACCTGTGTGACAAACGCATAGGTCACACTAAGAACCGCAGAGTGTTGTATACACGTCAGTTTAGTCATCAGTAACCACCACGTGGATCCACGATGCACTGTGCATTACGTTATTTACGTTATGTAGCGTTGAATGCTCTGAAGTCTGACATGCTGCAGTGCTGGTTCACCTGTGTCAGCTTTAAATCTATGATGGGCCAAAAAAAAGCATCAATATGCAGTACATGTTAGGGCTTTGTCAAAAAGTCAAGTTTCCATCATCCAATCAGCGCAGCTTTGCCAGTTTTTATTCATTAGCTTAGTTTACTGATCGGTCAGGGCATGCCATGATAGTGAATGTGAAGAGTGCCCTCTGCTGGACCACAAGGCAAACTATGTTAGATGCTCTGTTGGGTTGTAACAGTGCTACATGTAATAATAAGGGTCACGTTTTTATTAAGATGCCAAATGATTTGGAGAATAAATGTCTAAACGGATGATAATAAAGGGCAACATGATCACCATCAAGAACACATGCCACTTGTGAACATGGACAGACATACTAGAGCCACAGGCGTATCCGTCAGTTCAGGCATTCAAATTAAATGAAATTTCTGTTCACTACAAGCCAGACCTTTGCTAATTCTGACCTGTTAACATCGGCTTCATTTGGACTGGTATGAAAGCAAACAATGTTACCACAAATGAACCCCACCAGAATTTGCTCGAAGCCAATAAGCAATGCAGGCCAACCTCTGGAGTTTGTAGATTTATAGCATGATTAAAATGAATTCAAAGCTGAAATGCATCCGCTGATCATGAACTGTTACGGAATGCAAAACGTGGAAGTGGTCTATATAATTATGGTAACATGTATGTGCATCAGCACAGTTGCGAGTCAGAAAGTGAAAAAACAAGTTCACAGGGATGTGTTGTGTTTGGGTCCTACTCCCTGTATTTTGGCAGTTTGTCATTCAGAAGTGAGTCACAATAACCCTAAAACATGACGGTGCAAGATGCCTGCCTTGGTTCCATGTTCACCAGCCACTACTGAACACTTGTTTCTTCTCTTCGTTCCAGGGCAACATGAGCAGAGGCAACAGTTTATTTTTCCGGAAGCTTCCGGCAGGAAAGATGTACGCAATTGACCAGAAGAGATTTTTTTAAAGCCTCAAGAGAACTGAGCTAAACAAAATTGTGATAATAAAAAAAGAAAATCAACATTGCCTGATCTGGGGGGTTGGACAGTCGGCACTTAATCTTTTTTTTGTATGCACTTGTTTACTGAGGTTTTTTTTTTTTTCTCCCCTTCCCCCCCTAACAACCTGCCATCATGTGAAATAAAAACATTAGTTTCCAGTTAATTTCCAGCAGATTTTGTGTTAACAGAAATCTACAGGTTGAAAATGCAGGGCCACAATAAGACAATGAGTTGGAGCATAAATGCTTTTCTTCTTTTTAAAACCCACATTTACAAAAACTGACATGCACTCATTCTGTCAAACAACCTGAATAATGCTATGACAGACCAATGTGAAAGCAACCCCCCCCCATTTTTTTTTTTTTTATATATAGATTATTGACAATGACTCCCCATTAAACCTATGATAGGATTTGTTTGTCGAAAACAGCACTTCAGTTTGCATGTGGTAATGTCTAATAATTCACATGTTTAATGATCAAGTGGGACCTCTTGTCATGTGGTATTGTCTTGATGTGTTAATTATTGTAAAGCTCACTGCTTAGCGGCCGTGTAATGCTAATGAGAGGCGGTGGTTGTTCAGGAGCATGTATGGATGTACAGGGGCATGGAGGGTAACCTGAGCTGACCAAAAGTCAAGTGCTTGTATCAACTCATTCTGACTGACCCAAATAAAAACTGCTTCTTCTTTTTTTTTTTTTTTTTTTGACCATGTCTCTCTTGTAAAGGTGTTTTTGGTGTGGAGTTTGAGAAATGTCAAAAGGGGGAAAAGGATCCTGCGCGCACACAGACACAAGGTGTGGCATCTAAGAGCTGAGTAAAAAGAGAGAGCTGGTACTGATGGCAAGGTTATTCTTATCAACAAACCCCATGAAAACCAGCACTTTTCACTAGATTTGTTAGCAATAACAACCGTCTAGAGGAACACCAGACCGATCCTTTAATTGGTATGCTACAGAAGCCGAAAACAGTTCACATAAGTAAAGCATCTGCAAGAGAAGCTCACTGTACAATCCACATGCAGCAGATCCGACCCGTGTCCCATCTATAACAGCACTGTACAGTGCGTGATCTTCCATATCGGGCTGAAAGCTGCTGCTGCTGTAGCAGTTGCTATTGTCAATGTGAAAAACAAAGCTAATGCAGTGACTAAAAAAAAAAAAAAAAGTAATGACTTCATGAGGTCTTTGCCTGTCAATACCCAAATACTATAAGCTGAAGCTTCCACTACTTATCCTGGGATGACACTTCAGTTTCAGGCCAAAACATTCACCATACACTTATGATGTTGAGTCCGGGTTGACTTTCAAGGCTCAAACGGCATGAAGTAAAGTAGAAATAATTGAGAGACTACTTTGTGAAGTAGTGTGGGATCATGGGAGTTGTTGTCTTCCAGAAAACATCTTGTTCAGTAAAAGAGTCCTCCTGCTTCCACACTACGTGTTAAGTGGCAGAGCTCCCCGTGTCGTCTGCAGGTTTGTTAGCGCTGTGTTGAGTGTTGATGTGTTGAGTCATTTCCTTACGGTTGGTTGCCGTGTGGCCACACTGGACACATGTGTAGCGCCCTTTAGTGTGCTCCCAAAGGATGCGTCTGTTGCAGGCCATACCTAATGGATGAAAGGACAAATGGATGTCTGAACCAAAAGGAACTGCATCAATTTTATCTGACTTACCAACAGTGGGCGGGATTTTTTTGGTTCTTTCACAAACCGCTAATTTGTTACAGAAACTTTTCAGCTGAGATTTCAGATTTGAATACAATAATTCAACTCTGTAATGCGACAGCTGTGAAATTAAGTCTTCTAATTACGTAACAGACCATTTAAGATGGGAGCTACTCTAATAATTGGCTGTGCAGAAATAGCACCCAAACATTAGCTTGATTAACTATGAACTAAGACGAAACACTTGTGTGTTGGACAGATGGAACAACATCACCATTATTAGGCTCTTACTAGCTTTTACCTGCATCTCATGTAGAGAGACACACTGACAAAGATCAGTTAGGCCAATAACTAGTTATTTGTTGTGGCTGATAATATATTAATCTCACAAATGCAAAAATATGAAGTGAATATATATATATATATATATATATATATATATATATATATATATATATATATCACATCATCAATGTTTAGAGAGCCCTGGCCGTCTCTAGAATAAATAATACACTGAATTATTGTAAATTTGATTGGAACGTTTATTCTTCAATATGTAGACTAATCTGTCGCCCTTACCTCCTTATTGACGAGCGTTAGAATAATTTGACATACTATTGGACTCAAGCCCTGTGTCCTCTGTCAGGACAGGTATGGATGGTAGAGAGGAGGGTGGGCTGGTTGGTCTCAGCCTCAAAAACTACAACTCAAACGTTACGTATAACAAAGTGTTCACTTTTAGCTTGTAACATAAGCACGACGTAAGCATAACGAGCTCAGTACGGCTGTGTAACACGTCTGCTGAGGACAGGGAGTTGACTTGAGTAGAATCTAACTTCACTTTTGTACAGTGGGAGGAAGTAGCCACATCTGGCAGGTTGCAGGTGTGTGCTTTAGTGTGAGGAGAGGCTCACCTTGATTCTTCTTCCAAACAGCTGAGGACCCAGGAGGAGAGTGAGGGGCTGCTCCTGGAGCAGGGTGGACGGGTTCAGGAGACCTGGTCTGTGTCTGGTGCTGACCTTGGGCATCATGGAGGTCAGGAGCTACTGTTGGGTCCTCCAGGTTAAGAGTCGGAGACACATCAGAGGCTTTGTTCCAGAGCTGAGGCTGGGGAGCTCCCTCGGTGAGCTGCTGAGGAGCAAGCTGGGGTGGGGAGGTCTGCTGGGCAGACAAGAAGGGGGGGCCGAGGAAAGGGGGGTCACCAGAGTCTGGCTGAGGTACAGCAGCAGGGAAGGAACCGTCTGGGTTTGGGGTTTGAGAGGGTAGTTGCTGGGGTGCAGACACTGAGTCCATGGCCGTGGGGGTCATGTTTGGGTTGGTCACAGCAGCAGGCGGAGGGGGCATTGGCTCAGTCGGCTTTGTTTTCCCCCGCGGCACTTTGGAGCAGGTGTGCAGGTGAGTCAGGAGGCCGCGGTAGGATCGCAACTTTGTGCGACAGCTCTCGCACCTTCAGACAAAGAAGCAACGCTACGTTAGTGGAAACCTTCTCAGAGAGCGCGGGGCTGTTCCAATAAAAAAAAGGCCAACTCACAGGAAGAATATGTTGGGTTTGTGATGATGCCTCATGTGCTCCATCAGCTTCTGCATGTTGGGGAAGGAACCGCTGCAGCCCACACTGGAGCACAGCAAGACCTTGCCTGAGAGAGGACAGACAGTGTTCACTGCTGGTGTGATGTTCTTATCTCCAACCCAAATTACACCAAAACAAAACATCACAGCCAGATTGGACCTATATATACAGTGCTTAACAAATTTATTAGACCACCTGTCATAAAAACGAGAAAAACTTGTTTCAAACTAAAAATTGTATTGTTATTTATTAGGCAAATAACAAACTGGAACAACTAAATAGTCCTTATTCACATATATTAACCAAAAATCTTAATATTCTGTAAGACCTCCTTTGGCCCTGATAACAGCTTGCATTCTTGCAACCACAAAACAAATGTTTCTGTTCAGGAATGCAAGTAAATAACTGTGATTTGCTTTTTTGTAAAACAGTAAATTTGAGAATTCATGGATAACAACAATAATTATATTTTAGCATTAAAGATATCATTTTGATTAAGGAGCTTGGCTTGCACATACTGGTGGATTAACCATTACAGAGACATCAGCAATACTGTTCATTTAGGGCAGCGGTGGCAAACACCTCACACTGGGTGGTGGTCTAATACATTTTTTAAGCACTGTATATATATATATATTGCTCAGTTGCTCTCATAAGTTATACTTAGGAGTAAACCATGGGGCACTTTTTCAAAACACTGCAGTTTGACACAGGAGGTCGCACCAGTGTCTGGTTCAGCAGTGGTCGACTCTGTACAGTTACAGCAGGAAGAGAGTCACACTACACTACACTGCACTGCACTGCACTGCACTGCCTCGCACGGCTCTGCTTCCATCACAGTTGTGTTTGTAGTTAAAAAAAAAAAAAAAGTGTCCAGCCCAGAGACTCATGCACAGGCCACGCATGACTTCCCGAACCGGGGAGCTCACCGGGCAGAGACTGAGCTGAGATCTCATGGTCCTTGATGTGGCTTTCCAGCGCGCTCGCGTCTGTGTACACGCGCTTACAGCCGTGTAACGGACACGGTGTCCTCTTGTTTCCTGAAATGAAGAAACGAAACGTTACACGATGCCGTGAGCTGAACTAAGTCAGTCATGTGACAGCGCTGGTGCGAATAACGCCGGTAGCTTAGCGACAGAACTCGGGCCGGTTAGCGTCATGGATGTGTACGTCCACGGTTAGCATGCTAGCTGGCAGGGTAGGGTAGTCACGTAGCTAGCGAGTGTCGTTAAGCAAAACGGGATAAATAAATTAAAAAACGTAGCGAATGTGGCCTTTGTCTGCAATGTTTAGCTACACAACATACCTCCGTTTCCATTTTCAGCCGGCTGTGAGAGCGTGCTGCCCGAAGACATCATGGTGGCGTAGTACCGAGGCCAGTTGAGCTCAGCAGCGACGACGACAACAGAGGACCAGAAACGGACTACAAGAACCAGAATGCAATGCGACAATGCGAATGTATTTCCGGGTGTGTGTTTTTTTTTTTTTAGTATTTATTTAAACATTTCAAACTGACTGTTCTTGTCTTTTATCTTTTTTTTTTCCTGTTTTCACACAAATGGAAATACAGTTTGGTTTAGTTTAGATATTGAGCAAGGATACAATAAATTCAATGTTCCCCTCTGTCAGTCTTAGGCCTTCAGAGTGATGCTTTTGGAGCATGTGAGTGATGTGAACGTAATTCTTTTCCCGACCTTGTACTCGCAGGAGCCCAAATATCATGAGTGGTAACGATTGAGGGTCCTAACCATTTCCAGGACAACGGCACAATAACACCCTCTGACCAAAGCCCTTTCCCGGGGCCCCAAAAATCCCAGGTTCGGTGTTTCAGTTGTGGCCATGTCATGTAGAAGGGCCCTAATCTAAAGAGCTTTTTTTTTTCTTCTACTAATTATATATTACTCACATGGTGTATATTCCTAAATAAAGTGGTCTTTAATTGTATTAACACACAGAAAACCTCCATAACAGGTTGGCCTTATGTAATGTGTGTGATTTGGAATATTGTTGAGTTTTTGTTTTAAGATATTTGGCTGTATGTGAGAAGCCATAACTTCGTAACATAAGTCGTCAAACTGTCCACTCTACAGGATGTTTCCAGGACAAGTTACTTTGAATGAGTGCCTTTGAGTTATGTATCATCAAAGGCTGAAATACCATCAGTAGTAGGTCTTCAGGCAATTTCTGTTTAATGTCAGTGAATGTGGCTGATGGTCCAGAATTTGTAGGAGAAAATTGCAATGTGGACATTTGTTTTCAAAGCCGAGTTTTTATGGCTGCAATGAACATGTCATGTACATGGTTGCATTGAAAGTTTACACATGGAATTATACAAAATACATTTGCATTGGTGCAGGAAAAAAGTTAAGTTATTGCATTGATTTTCAAAAAAAGTAATCTTTACGTGATGATCATTTATCTCATGAGGGGTTCAAGGACCAGCGAGGAAATGTCCTCATGTCCCCGACTCATGCAAACACAACTTCTATTTATACTGTACCTACACATGTGATTTTGTAAACCGGAAATGATCATTCAACAAGGTGCATTCATGTTGAAATTCAGCATTACATTGGCATACCACAATACAGCACAGTGCTATAAAACCATTACATTTGTCATACAAATCATTACAAAATGTCATTACTTTGTGAAAGTAGGGAAGAGACCATATGTATTCACTTCATGCAAAACTATTGCCAATATGATATATTATATATTATAATATAATGCCAATATTTACACATGGCATTAAAATGTATCTTGAGTGACCCAAGTAGAAATAGAAATACATATACAGCCCTCCCAGAGCAAAACTGAGAAAACAGGAACGCATATGAAAGCATCCAATCCATGGGGCAGTATTAAAGCAGTACACACACACACACACACACACGTCTGATTCCTGGGCAAATCATTTCAAATGTGGGACTTTGTTTAGTGCATCATGCGTCCAGTGGATTCATAAACACGAACAAAGCAGAAACAAAGAAGACTTGCAAATACGCAGACACACATACAATTCCTTAACTTGTGTTCTTTTTATAATAAGCTGGGTTTTATTGTCTTCGTTCAGGTCATCCTTCCTGTTCCTTGTAACATTTTACACACCAGTGAAGGGATGCCCAGTTTAACCCAGTTACCTAGAGCAGAACATGGTTTCATCCTCCCAGTTCTCACCTGGTTCTCTGTCAAATGAATCGAGCGAATCATGTCACAGCTAAATGAAATTGTTGGAATGTGTGAGCGATCAGATGTCGGATGGGTTGTGTCTGGAACTTTAACCAACTGCAACACTATGAATGTCTACCAGGAGAGACTGTCTGAATATGTACCCTGTTATCACTGTATTTATCATGCCCCCCCCCCCTCTACCTTCAACTCAATGCAGCTTTAAAAGGAATTTGAGAAAGCATATTTAGCTGATGCTAAGAAAGCCCTTTGTGTACAGAGATACAGTGTAGCAGTGGTAGTGTCAGCAGGTGTTCACTGCAAAATAAATATTATATATATATTATATTTTCATGATACTTTTGCATTGTTGTTTACAAGCATCAAAACATATGGTCTGTGAACCAAATTCAGAACAACCACAGTATATACAGCGTGTGAATACGTAAACAGGTCATGCCGAGGACAATACAGAGCTTTTTCCGTGGGCTCAGTTCTGGGCATTTACAGTTGAATAGTTGGATTTGTTGCGTTGCCTTCTTGCAGTCTATCACAGCGTTGATCACATTGCAGAGCACATCTTGGGAGAGCTGGTCTCTGCGTTTGCCTTCTGCCGGATGCACTCTGATTAAAAACAGCAAGGAGACATCATGCACCTACGGCATCATCTCATTGCTACAGTCTCAATCAGCCTCGGCAGCAGTTGGTTTGAGAGCCTCGGGGAACTAGCTCCTCTAGTTACCCGTCTAGCTGTAATGGTACCGACTTGTGCCTGAGCAGCCACAGCTGTCGCACCGTCTAATACACAATATTGTACACTGTATCACAATACAGCTCTGCCCAACGTGACCTTGCAGGGGCTCCATATATCACTGATAGACAGTCATGCAAGAATACAAACACACAGTGCACAGTTTGACGGGCTCACCTGCCAAGTCTGTCCGTGAGATTTCCACCAGCCCCTCATAGAGGCCTTTGATCGGGTTCTCCCCCGCCACCACGACTCCATGAAGCCAGATTAACAGCATTCGGTGGCCATGCTCTTTGAAGCTTTTCATACCTGGAGGTTCAACTCAGGGTTATAACAACATCCCATTTTTTGAGAGACCACCTCAAAGTGTTTTAATAAAACAAAAAAATGTTCAACTCAGTTGCCACCAAACAATTGCACCGGTTGCACCTGGGCTGGAATCCGGGTACTTTTTGACATTTGACGCAAGTCACTGAGAGTGGCAGGCTGCCCCATTCAGAAAAGCTATAAACATTTTTCTTTGGACCTGGACAGACAACACGTTGTACCTTTGTTAGAAGCATACTGAGGTTTTAAAGTTAGACCAACCCAGTGGGCAGCTACAAGCACAAGAGCCCTCACTGGCTTCCCACTAACGAACACAGCCAACCAAGCCAAAGCTTCAATCAGTGTGTGCAATTTACAGAAAAGCCCATTGCATGATTTTATGTCATTCAAACAGACCTCTGTGCGGAGGTTTTTACAAGCAGTAGTATCTCATCTGTTGATAGACATAGCTCACCTGTCCACTGTTGTTCTATAGCTCGTATATGTGCATCGCTGAAGTCCCAGTGTTGAGCCAGGATCTTCCATTCCCCACGGCAGAGGTGCTTGGTGGCAAGGCTCCACAGGACCGAGCGGAGGTGCTGTGTCTCTGGCTGGTGGTCCTGTTTGAAGCTCAGAGGCCTTCCCACCCAGGGGTCCGGCTCACTGCCCATGTGATCCTGAAGCCAACAGGGGAAGCGGTTTTTCATACATAGTACATACATACTAATATTAACGCTGTCATTAGATGCAAATTAAGACAGTGTCAACAACCCAAAGGCCAAACAACAAATCCACATGGCTGTGGTTGGCAAAGCATGCAGCACTGAAGGCAACAGAGGAATCCTACAGCAGGACAAGCACGTTCAGTGACACCAACGAAATGTCACACATCCATCCTGATCTACAGCTAATAGTACAGTATGTGTCTCACGTCACTGCCAATCCATAATTCATTTAGAAAAAAACGAATGCGCCACTGAGCGCCACAAAATAGCAAGAAAGGAGCCCGCTGCGTTCTGCACTAAAAACCTTGTTGAGAAGGTCAGGTTGCTTGTTTTGTTTTTTTTCCCATTTGGAACTTTACAGTGAAAAATACAAATTACAAAAAGGCAATGAGCTCAGGATCAGCAAGTCGCCATTGGCTGATTACTGACCTGTCAATCGCACATCGAAAGGCAACGCCTTATTTGCGTATTTTGTGTCATTCTGTTATTTCAGGTGCAACGAGGACAAACTCACCTTCTCCCATTTATAAAATCGGTCAGCTTTGACGATCATGTCAACCAGGATGACGTGGTTTCCTCTCGCTGCCACCTCCAGACACGTTTTCCCCTGCTGTCCTCACAGTCAGTAAAACACAGGGAATATTTATTGTTATCAGTCGATCAATTCAGATGTATAACAGTTGATAAACCCAAAGGAACGCAAACAGCTGTGGACAGTAACTAAGTTTGCTGAAGTACTGTATTTAAGTACAATTATGAAGTGCTCGTACTTTACTTAAGTATTTCCATCTTATGCTACTTTACACTTTTACTCACACTTGTGAGGGAAGTATTGCACTACATTTGTCTGACAGCTAGAGTTACGAGTTGTATGTGGGCTTTTACTTGTAATTGACTGTTTTCACTAGAGTAAAGGATCTGAGTACTTCTTCATATATAATGAAAAGTAGAAAAACTAGAGGGACAAACGCGGGGCACATCGTGACATGTGAAAGGTGCTGTATGGTACCTTGTCGGTCAGATTGAGGTTGACGCCGGAGATCAGCATCATCTCAGCTGTGTCCTGCCAGCCATGCTCCGCTGCTACGTGCAAAGCAGTCTGTTGTCTCTGTGAAGCGCATGGCAGAAATCTGTTGTTCTGTATGTACAGTGCAATATTAGCTGAGAGCCATCACCGTGGCACTGCGAGTTGTGTTCGTTTCAGCATGTGGCATTCTTAGCTTTATTTAAATGAAGGTCTGAGGGGCTGCAGAAAGGGCCAGGAGAAGATACATAAGGACTTTTTTCAACTGTGACTCATGCAAAGCTGCTCTAGTGGAGCCTCAGAATAAAAACATGGGGCTGAAATGAGCATCATACGGGACCTTTAATGTGTACCGGGGCGGCTGTAGAGGCTTGTACTCACACTGTCAATGAGGTCCAGGTCACAGTCAGCATCTATGAGCAGCCGTACCACCTCTGTGTAATTGTTGAACACAGCTAGGTGGAGCGGTGTGTTGTGTTGCTGTTTCAAACACAAAGAACAATGTTTGGGGTTGTCACGAGTGCGACAATCTTGTCCTTTTCAACCCAAAAAGAGGTTCGTGTGTAAATGTATTCTTCCACACGGCATTTAGTGTGTTGAAAATGTGAAGTAAAAACAGGGGGAAAAGCACGTCAGCTGCGGGAGCTGACATCACTTACATTGTCGACAGCATCTATGTTGATTCTTGCCTCCAGCAGCAGACTGGCCTCTCTGTCAAAGCCATGCTGGGCCACGTAATGGAGAGCATTCATGTTCTTCTGCAAGACGCAAGAAAACCAGGGTTTGAAACTCTGTCAAAAGACCAAAGAATGTTTTTTGGTTTTTTTTTAAATCTCTTGTGTTTATTGCAAACGATTTATGAATTTAAATGGCCGTACATTTGTTTGTGCGTTGACGTTACAGCCAGACTCCAGCAGCAGTTTGACACAGTCATAGTGACCTCCATCAGCTGTCAGGTGCAACGCTGTGAGACCATCCTGAAAACAGGCACCAGGCAACATTTCAGTCAGGAACAACAGTCAAACGAGTCAGATCAGCTTATAGATATTGACAAATGGCAAATGGTCATCACTTAATGTAGCGCTTTTCAAGCGTATCAGTTACCAAAGCACATTCACACGCCGATGGAGACCGAGGACATTTCGACATGTGGACATCTTAAAATAGCTTATTTTGTCCAGCCGACAGGCAGAACAGAAGGCCAGTTCATAATGACATGAACCAGAGAGAGAGGGAACCAGCAAGTGCGTTATTTTTACTTGATTCATTATTTAAACAGGCATTTGGACTATGGACTCTGGACTATGAAACTATTACTTAAATTTTTTTGTTTGATTTTTTTACACAGAAAATAATATTGAATATTAAGCTGGGATTTTTGAATACTGGGTGACACAAACAGCACTACATTAATAAGGCGTAGTGACTTTTTCACAACCTCTGTTATGATTTGGCTCTCCATAAATAAAAATGAACTGACCAAGTGTTAAACAGAAGTATCCGGTTTTTAGCCACTGAACTTAAACATGACACATCTCATCAAATTTTTAAGCAAGATTACTTTTTATTTCATTTTTTTTACAATTTCAAAATAATAGAGAAAAGGGGAAAAAGGCCCTGTGCAAAAGTTTGGGAAACCTTTTGGATTATTCTTTGTTACCTTTGACAACAATAATTACCTAGACCCAGACCCTGGTGATTTACTCCTTAGGCAACTTTAATGAGTCAGGTGAATTTAATGCCAGAGCTGAACTATATATTCTATATATATAGTTGCTGTTCTTGTCTGGTGTTAGCAACCATGGGTTCCTCTAAACAGTTGTCCAAGGATGTCAGAATCAAGATAGTTCGCTTCCACCAGCAAGGAGAAGGCTACAGTAAACTCTCTCAGTGTTTTCAAACTCCCTATTTCCACTGTCAGGAACATTATCAGAAAATGGACGATTACTGGAACAGTTGAAGTCAAGGCTTCAGATCTGGAAGACCAAGAAAACTATCAGATAGAGTGGCCCGAGGCCTGGTGAGAAATGCTCAGAAAAACCCACACATCACTGCGAAAGAGCTGCGAAAAGGAGTAGCAGATGCAGGTGTAGTTGTTCACAGGACAACAATACAACGCACTTCAAAACAACAAAGACCTGCATGGCAGAGTTGCAAGAAAAAAGCCTTTCTTACGAGCCTTTTGGAACAATGTGCTATTGTTTATGCATTTTATTTCTGTGCTCTCTCTTTATTTCTGAGTGTATTTGATGGAGCAACTGCAATTTACAGTAAACGAGGTACGACTGTGACGAGCACAACTGAAAATGCTTCCGTAAAATTGAAAAGTAACGGGGAGAAAATGCAAACAGGCCACCAATTATGCACCACAATCCCTCTAATTACACTTTTTTTAAAAGAATTAGGCCTCTAAGTATGCGGCGTCCACTCACTATATTCCTCTCATCGAGGTCGACTCCAGTCTCCACCATCTTCTGCAGGACCTCTGTGTGCCCACGCTTGGCTGCAAGATGCATGACTGTGTTCTCTTCCTGCAGTCCAGACATAACACAACTCTGAGACAACTTCCTCCACATACAGCACACTAACACGTGTCAAGAGGGGCTCTTAACCCCTCACAGTCGACTGTTTCTTTACGCATCGACCTCCTCAATGTGTTGGCTTCCATTCGTTTCCAGTCGTCGCATAAACCAGGGAGGCCCAGAGCCTTTTATGTCTGCGGTCAGATGAGGTACTGGTAATCTGGTACAGAGCGCTGCAGGAATGAGCCTACCCTAAAACCCGGTAATGAGTCAGCATTTTCACACTTCCGGTTCCCTCGAAGTCAATGGGGTTTTTTTTTTTTTAGTGAAGATTATCTTGTGAGTATCATAAACTTTTGTTTGTCACAGAGTTTATTTTCTGCAATACTCCAAAATCCAATGGAAAAGTCCCACTGGCTTCTTGTCGAGGGAACCAGGGGCGATGCTAACTTCCAGGTTGGCCTACAAAGATACATCATCCCTGCAACACTCTATTCTTACAATACTTTTCACATCATACATACATATATATATATATGTATGTAACCATTCATCAATTATAGAGAAATATAAACCCTGAGTATTTTTAGCTCCTCCTAGGTTTTATTCTGCACTTTTTTGCCTGTGGGGTCAGTCAACACATCGAGGATTTGGGCCTCTACTGTTTTTCATTGTCGCATTAAAAGGTGACATTATGAAACAAAAAGTGATGTTCTGAAAATAAAATGTCTATAATGCTTTTCCTTGACATCGATGGAAAACGTCAAGAGGCCAAGGAAAGATGTGACGGAGAATTCATCAGGACAGTCCGACTGCACCGACACTAGGCTACGTCATTATGTGACTGGGGGGGGGGGGGGGGGGTGTTAGTGACGTGGGTCTGCCGTGGTTCTTGTCTGCCAGTCATCCAGAGACTTTTCTAGTCTCTGTAATATGAAAATGAGTGATGAAATGACAATTCATTCGCGTTTGTGTAAAGACGGCTTAAACACTCTGGAATGACGGATGCATTTTAATTCACATTAGCTTGGCCAAGGTGTGGCATTTCAGCTGTGTGTGTGTGTGTGTGTGTGTGTGTGTCTGACTACCTTGTCCTTCAAACCATGTGTGCAACCCATTCCAATCAGAAACTCCACCACTTCGATTTGTCCGTGTTCAGCAGCCAGGTGCAGAGCCGTCTTCCCTGACTGGTCAGAGAGAGACATCAGCAGGTTACACACAGGTGCTACTGTTCCTATACTGTGTTCAAGAAAAGGGCCTTGTTCCATTCACCTTCACCTATTCTGATAACAAACCGCAAAATGTTTGTTATAGTTAAGACATGGAAAGAAACAAGAGGATTTAGACGCTTAAAGGACCTATTATGCATCCATAAATTGTGATTCAGTTTCACCAAAATCAGTGAATAAAGTTGTGTGTTTTCGTACAGTAATCAGTGAGGCCCAGCTCCAGCAGCATCTATCGATTTTTCCAACCCACTTCCTGTCTCATTTCTGGTCTGACAAAGTAAGTTCATCACATTCAGTGCCCCATATCTCTATTTTCCAAGCTAAGTCACTGTTGCTGTCATATGCCATCAAGCACAGAGGCAAGTGGATGAAGCTGGCCAGTCAGAAGAAAGTGGGCTTTTAGGGAGGGGGGGGGGGGCCCTTAAAGAGACAGGAGCTCAAACGGCTTGTTTCAGACAAGAGGGTGAACTGCGGGGTTGCATGAAGGGCCAGAATGAGATGAATAAGGACTTTTTTGTGAACTGTGAATCATGCACAGCTGCTCTAGTGGAGTCCCAGATTAAAAATATAGAGCTGGAAATGAGCATCATATGGGACCTTTAAGTTACAGTTCTTTTCACTTGGTGAAGAATTCAAAATGGTGTCAAGCAAGGAGTCACCTTGTCAACTCTGTCGAGACAGATGTCTTCCAGGTCCTCCATGATGAACTCCAATACAGCGATGTGGCCTCGCTGAGCAGCACAGTGCAGCATACTCAGACCATCCTAACACACACACACACACACACACTCAAGACTGTGAGATATCAATCAGAATATGACCTCACAGTTTGTAATGATGACGAAAAGAAGAAGCTTACCTTGTTTTCACAGTTGAGCGTCGCTCCACAGGACACCAGGATCTGCAGGATTTTAAGGTGACCAAACCAGGACGCCAGAAGCAAAGCATTCATGCCAAACTGTGGACAAACATTTACAACTGCAGTATGAAGTATGAAGTAGTAAAGTAGTACTTAAAGTCTCCTTACTGGCCTTGGTCTGTCTTTGTCCTACTGTGGTGGTTTTAAGTGCCTAAAGTGGCAGCAGGCTCAGTATATATATAAATATATATATATATATATATATATATATATATATGCACAGCCTAAGCTTTCATGAACTGGCCATGGGTGTGTACATACGGTGTCCCTCTCGTCGACTTCAGTGTCATGGTCCAGTAGGAGACGGAGAGCCTGTTCATTCCCAGCTCCTGCTGCCCAGTGCAGAGCTTTCCGGTCGATCTGCACAGAGACAGACAGACAGACAGACAGACAGGCAGGTGCACACACGGCTGAATTAGGCCAACATCCTGAAATACTGACTGTCCGCAAATGAGCAGTGATGACCTCCCGAGCCTTTTATTTATTATGGAAAGAAAAAAAGAAAAAAAAAAAGAGAAGAGACCCATTGAATTTGAAAGCAAGCGGCTGGTAAGGTCCTGGAAAGTGTGCTTACTTTATTCTTGGCCTGGACATCCACGCCCTTTTTGATCAGCTCCTGCATTTTCTCCGTGTTGTTCCTCTTCGCAGCATCGTGGAATTCCTTCTCTGACCACAGCACTGTCAGGGACGATGGACAAGGAGGGTTTTCAAAGTCTGTTGCAAGTCTGCATGCCAGTGAAAAGCAACAACAGAAGTGGATTTGCACTGCATTCTATTCCTTAAGACTAGGGGCCTTAACCCTACACATTATTGGCCGTGGAGCTGCAAAGGGTTACTCGATTATTCGATCGAAAGAAAAATGAGTTGCCAACTATTTTGATTATCGATAAATCATTTTATGGCCGTAAATGAAGAGTCTTGGGGGGGGGGTTAGGCTGTTGGTCGGACAAAAAAGAAGCAATTTGAAGAAGTCACTTTGGGCCTCTGGGAAATCGCCATGAGCCTTTCTTGACATTTTACAGCCTAAACGATTAATCGTGACAAATAATCGAATAATCGATAATGAAAACAACCCTAATTGGCCGCAGCGTTATTGAGTAGCACAGTCGTGTAAGCCACCACGCTTGGTGTCCAGTTCTTGATAATTCGGCACCACAAGCCCCGCAGGTGGTGACTTTCCCGAACCCCCCCCCCCACCCCGGCCCCACCCCCCGCGTGTCCACAGACACGCACGACGTGACCAACACCGTTAGTGTCCGACAGGCGCGCGCTTTAATGCATCGACGACGTTTCCTGGCAAGTCGCGTTCCCCGCGGAGAAAACTTCACCGAACATGTGGAAATGCTAAGTCACGTCTGGCAGTCTTTACGTACTGTACTAAACGGACAGTATTTTCAGTTTTCATTTTTCTTTTTTTGTAGGTTACACAAAAAAAAAAACGTAACACACGCTACACTGAGTGACGTCCTGCTGAAAACACGGCGGGTCTCGTTCTTTGAACCGTAAAGAAATGCCGCCTAAACGCGTGTGAGGGCGAGGGACAGCCTCGTCCCCTCTGCGGTGGACGTGGACGTCCTGCCGCTCGACGGACGACACGGTCGCTCAGCCCTCACCGGCCAGCGAGCGTTGACGTTCACTCACAGGTATCGTCCTCCGACGCCAGGTCGTCCTCCATCTTTGCGGTGCGTTTCAGAGGCGCCCCCGGCCCCCCTTCCTCCCCCCCCTCCTCTGCTGTCGCCTCTCTAATCGTCGTCCTGAGACGCAGATGAAAAGGAGGCTGGGCGCTGTGCGATACAGGTTTGTCAAGTCGCACGGAATGAAATGACAGCAACGGCTTCCGTCCGCGACCTTCAAAATAAAACGAACAGCTTTTACAGTCGAGTTTTCAAGAAGTTGAAACATCCTTTTTGAGCACTGGAGGAGGGGCACACGTGAGAATGCTTTTCACTGACTACAGCTCACCATTCATCACCATTGTTGCCCTCCAAGACATCAAGCTCAGAGACCGGGGGCCTCATTGATATTATTATATTTACAGATTCCGTTGCTACTCACAAACCTTCAGAATCTACTTAAGCAAGAAAATGTTCAGACCTATAAAACTGTAGACGCTCTTCTCATCATAAATATGTACCTGCCCCCATTCATGCAGCTTTATTGTGCGCAGCCACCTTTCAACCATAGATGAGGCCCCTGGATCTCAACACCGCCAAGACCCCAAGCAGTACGGATAGGGACCACCATTCCAAATGAGGCTTAGGCTGTAAATGTTGTGGTGGGTCTTAATTTATGCTACATACTTGTCCCTATACAAATAAACACTCAATAATGACCTGACTCTGGATACAGGCGCCCCTTCAGGACTGGGTGCTCTCCCATACTCCCAGTTCACGTGGTCTCTAACTGCTTACAACCTGCACAAATCACAGTATATATTTAGTTTGCTACCATTTACAGGCTGTTTTCCCACTGCGGTATTTTATGTCTTAGATTCTAATTATATTTTAATTTTCCCCCCTTTTCTTTTATTCTTATTAAAACATATTCGTATGAGCACTGTTGGAATGGAGCCTTACAACTGAGAACTTACAACCAACAGCCCAAAATCCAAAGGTATTCAGTTGAAATTGATATAAATCACAGAAAAGCAAATCCTCATAAAATGTTGTTTCAGTAGGCTACTAAAATTAAATAAATGAAATTTGTAGTGGGCAGACAAAAATCAAGTTTTGAAAAAAGATCTTTGTAAAAGACAAGAAAAGATAAAACCGTTAACACCACCCACACAGGGAAGGAATAACAAAGTAAATAAGAATATATGTAACAAATAAATACATCTTTGAGCTGCATTTGAGGGGTACAGCTGCATTAAAGACACAAAACATCAGGTAGTTTCCCTTTGTTTATTTGGGCATTAGCAAATCTTATCAAAGAGTACAACATTAATCTAATGTAATGTTAGAAAATATTCTTGCATACTCTAAATGGCATGGCAAAAACTACCATCACAACTTTGAACAAAGCGTCGGACAAAAACTGGGGGAATTCTTCCGAGTTCATGATTCAAATTGCAAGGAACACACACACACACATATCCCTCACAACAAAAAAAAACCACATGAATGTCAAATTGAATTGCGAGAGGGGTTAGTGAGAGCCAGAAGGGCTGCTACACGCTCTTCGTTCTGTGCTATGTACAATATCAGTATGAAAAACACGTTATCAATAACAGAACTGTAATCCATCCATGTGGAGTGGCAGTTCTTCACTTTACACACGACTCATCACATGATTAGTCTGAAAAGATTCATTTTAGAAAACTCCTGAGCTACGTTGGCACATCTTTCCTCATCAACGATAAACAGCATATGCTGTGGTAAGAATAATTAAGTATGTACAATATATATTCCCTCATGTAAACTGCCAGCAAAAACAAGGCATCTGAAAGAGAAAAAAAAAATAAAGTAAACTATCAAAACTGTTGTTTAATTTGGTATTAACCATTTTTTTAGTACTTTTTTTTCGTATGCTCTCAACGTATTGCTTTGTCATTATTGTTTCAGAAATTAACTTTCAAGTGATTGTTCTTGAAACTGTCCAGTATTTCGTATAAACGCAAAGAAATAAACAATACAGAGCATGAAGCATTACTTTCAGCTGCAGAGAAAATTAAACTAGAAATAATTGCACTTAGTTAATTGTGAGCGAACAGCTGCATGTGCTGCGTAACTATCAAAAATGGGAGACTTCAGTCCGTCAATTGACCGTTTGCTAAACCCTGACCCTCCTTAGCTAATGTCACTACACCTGTCAGGCTTTCCATTCTCGCACAGCACATAATGCAGTTTACATAACCGTGTGAAAATGTATCAGTCTGGGGGGGAAAAAAAAGATAAATTGAAATTCTTAAGTCATTCTTGAACCAGTGGGTCTTTCAGGCAGAAGGAGACAAAAGCAGCTTGTCTTTTCTGGCCGCCAACCGCCAACCAGATTTTATTGGCTAGCTAAACAGGCTAATGCTAGGTCCATGGATTGATTAAAAAAAAAAAAAAAAAAAAACCCCGCTGTCTTCATTCAAACATTTGAACATTACAAGGGAAAAGGCTTTAGGAATGTATTTGGCGAACGGAAACACTGTCTCTGGGTAAGGTTGGCTGGGGTTGCCAGAGCCGCTAACGTTAGCCTAAATTCTGATAGCATCCAGGACCGGCCTCCACACAGTGGGCAAATAGTACAGTAGATGCGCTAGTGGTGAATGGGGGCTTTTTTTTTTTGGTAACCTGTTAACTGTACAGGCTGATGTGGTTAGATAGCGATAGGCTACTTGAAAGGCCTTGGAAGTAATTCTCGGTTACGCTCAAACTCTTTGCACACCGAATATCACGTTTAACTTCAGCCTCATGCAAACTGTACAGTATGTGGGGAAATCCAAAGCTTGACAAGCCTGCTGTGCCTATTGAAGATGGCTAAGCTTTGATTGGACAATCACTGTTGTGGAGACGGGTTTAGCGAATGGTCAATTCCAAGTCAATCTGCTACGAATGACATTCACCAGCTCTTCCTGTCGCTCGAGCTCTTCGCAGGTTTCAGTTTCTTGACCTCCCTGAGGACATGGTCGGCCTTCTTCAGCTTCTCCATGGCCGTGGCCAGCAGATCTTCTGGCCTGCCCTCCCCGTCACCTCCCTCCTGGGACTGGGACACTCTGCTCAGGAGCTCGCTTGTCTTTTCCATCTCCAGAGCCACTTCGGCCTCAAGCTTCATGACATCGTCGCTAGGGGGCCTGTCGCTTCCAGCCACCGCTCTGGTATGCTGTCTCACCTGAATACAGACTGAAGAGTCAGACAGCAGATCTCCAATGGAGGCTGACCTGACCTTGGTTGAGGGTTTGAGAGGAGGAGTGGGCTCTGAGCGCCGACAGGCAAAGACCTTTGATCTCGCCTGAGGCTTGGTCGCAGCTTGTGTCGACCTTAAACTAACGGAGACTTGAATGTCGTCCTCGCTGGCATCCAACACATCCAGACCAGCGTGGCTTCCTCTCAACGCAGCCTTGGAAGCCAACAGTGTCTCCTCACCCCCAGAGCCTTCGCTGTCATCGTCTGAGTGCTGACCGCTGTCGACAGATTTCTCCTCTGCCTTCTTTTTCTTCTCCCCGGGCAAGTGAGAGAGCAGTGGACTCAGGCTGAGGCTGTCAGTGACCGGGTCATTCAAAGAGACAGCTACTGGGGGGACCTCGCTCTTGGGTAGTGCCTCTTCTGCTTGAGGAGAACTGGCTGAGGTATCTGAGGCTGTTTGCAGCAATGCAGTAGGGTCCCGTCCCTCATTAGGCTGCGTTATAGTTGTGTTGTCTTCTATGTGTTGCATGTCGGGCTGATCAGGTTTCTCAGGCTTTTTCTTGGGGGTTAGATGAGGACTAGGGATCTTTCTGAACGGCTCTGTGGGTGTTTGTGGCTCATAGTCGGTTGCCTTGTTTATGCCCCTGCTTATAGTCTCCCCTGATTCTGCCTCAGAAACCTGTTCTTCTGCACTGGGAATCTCAGGTTCATCATCGCTGACACTAAGTACAGCTTCTTTAGAAGTCGACAGGTCTGCCTCATCTGTTTCCACGGCTGTTCCTGTCGCCTCCGTCTTATTGTCTTCCTCATTCTCATCAGTTTTGCCTGGGACCACTTGGACCGGCGCCACGGCAGGATGGGAGGGTTTCTTCTCTTTTGATGGAGGGGTAGGAGGGTGGGAGTTTGGCCTGGACTGTGAGGCCTCTGCAAGGTTGCTCATTGAGTGGCTGGAGCTGGGTTTGTTGGGAGGGGTTGGTGGTGGACCTGTCTTTTTCCTGGCATCAGGACTCTTCTCAGACATCTTCTCAGCCTTGGCCCCCTCTGTGGATTCTTTAACAGGTGAAACACTGGGCTTGACTTCTTTAGATGGAGGCCTAGGCGGCTTCAGGACCTTAAAAACATTCAGCCATATTTTAAAGATCAGAAAGACATACACACACGTTTCTGCATTGTATGACAAAGGTTATATAGTATTATACAGACCTTTTTCTCTGGGCCATCATCCACATCAGGTTCATCTTCAGGTGTTGAACTGGATTTAGCCTCTTTGATAGGGGGCATGGGAGGTTTGATGACCTTTTTCTGGTGACTGACCTCTGGCTCAGTTTGAGCCCCCTCCTCAGCACTTGGCCCTGACTGTTTTTCTGCAGCTTCGCCGGCATTGGACGGAGGCGTTGGGACTTTGATGGCCTCTTTGGGGGTCTCAGCGCCGTCAACGCTGGCATGATGGGTCCCATTAGGCATTATGGCATCCTCAAGATCAAGATCCAAACGCAGGATACCATCAGATGACACAACGGCTACCTAGATGGCAAAAAAGATAAGATAATAAAAGACATTTAATTACATGTAATTCTATAACGTACCATAAATTCTCAAATAAAAGCTGTTAATAAAGGCCAAGGTAAAAAGAAAAAGACTGGGGGGGGGGGGGGGGGGGGGGGGGGGGGTCCTGTTATACTCAACACTCTGCTGCCCAGAATACTGTTTTTGTTCACTGTTAAGCTACTGTCAATGAAACTCAGCACTTCCTGCACAGATATTTCACATTAAAACAGAAAGGGAAGGGAATTAATGAATGTGCCGACTTTCATTGGCAGTGATCAAAAAACAGCAAAGTAGGTGCGATTGCAAAATACACTTAATATCTATATTTAGTAATAATAAATATAGCATATTAAATAAACATAATATACATAACAGCAACTATTAGATTTAAAATTCAAGGTAGCTTGAGATTTAAGAAAATGCTTTTTTTTTTTTGTGAGCTGGCCTGAAATCATCAACAGGAATTATTTAATTTAGTCATTTAGCGAGAGACTCTTATCCAGAAATTCACTCATTCACACCTTCTGAGAGTGTTTGAACCAATAAATAGCCCAGCCAAACATGAGAAAAGCAAGGAAACCCACAGCTTCTCGGCCTTTTGGCAAAGATCAAGTGTAGTATATATATCTGATACGTCGACCTGGTACTGCAGTATCTCCAGGAACGGTGCACCCCCCCCCGCCCCTGTATAAGTATTTCTGATTCTGATTCTGATTCACTTCAGATTCAAAATCTAGACCTACTTACTGGAGCGACAGAGCTAACCACCCAGTGTCTGTAACACACACACAGATAAATGGATTTTCACATTCACACACACACACACACACACACAAACCTCTTTCATGTGTATCCTGGTCGGTGGCCGCCGGTTACGGTTCCCTTTGGGCCTTGTTCGAGTAACATGCTCTAAATTGCTGGTTTCATCGACCTTCACCTGTGGAACAAAATTAAGCTTATTCATTCACTTTTCCACGCAATCTATTTGAGCTTTTAATAGATAAACGTGGATAAAAAAACTCTTATGACTCTGTGGCGGGGGTTGCGCAGGTGTTTACCTGATCAAAAACTTTGTTCTTCGCCCGGTTGATGCCATCACTCAGTGCTTTAATCCAAGCCTCCTTCTCCTCGGCAGTCTGAGCCTGGAACTTCACGTCGTGGATCTGTCGGGCACATAAAGCCGAGACGTGACTTGTGTCGTAAATGCAGAATACAAAATGAGGCCGGTGATCGAATGCAAAACGCACAGGAAGTGCTTCAGAACCCTTTTTATTTTACATGAGTTGAATTCAATCGCTGAATTCGTTCATGGTTTAGGAAGCACTTCTCGTACACTCAATCTACGGTCAAGACCAAAACTGGAATAGAAAATTTTCTTTTTTTATTTGCCTTCACATCATCATGGCTTCAGATATAAAGAAAAGTTCAAAACTGTCTGACACACCCTCAGGAACAGAATGCCTCTAAAATAGGTCACTATAGTTTTCAGTGGGTCTTTGTTCTAATTCAATACCTAATTTACAGATCAGTCATGATATTTGCTTGTATGACAAGTGAAACACGTGGTAATGTTTCTTTTTGTCTTTTCATATTTCCATTGAAACATTAGTCCCGCACATTTATGTTCTATCCAGCCATGTGAATAGTTTCAGACTTTAAACAACTACGTCAATAAGATCCCCCTGCGAGTTACTACGTGAGTGATGGTTGAATTCCATTTAGCTGCTTCAGTTTCAGGGTTGGCTGGGCTCAATAGTCTTACCGGGAATATTTTTCTTTGAACGACATCCTCAGTGTTGAACATAGAAACACAAGACTCTCCCGGGTGATGTAACGGTCCAAACAGGTTCACGTTATGGCCACCAGTTTTGATTATTTCACTTTTGTCTCTTGAGACATTGTGGACTGGTCTGAATACTACGACATCCATGAACCATGGCCTCCGTCGTCATGGAGCGGAACCAGTGAGAGCGGTAGCAAATTCAAAACCTGATCCCGTTAAGCACAGACGCCAGCCTGCAGAGAGAGAGTACCGCTCTTGTTGTTTGGCCAACTCACAGAATGAACACGAATTGGCTGCAGCTGAGAGTTGCTCGTTCATTTCACTTCCTGCAGCGTTTAAGGACGCTGTTGCAGTTGGAATCAAGGCTCTGGCAGCGCCTTAATTGCCGTAAGTCTATAATAACGGTATAAATTTAGATTTAAACTGTTACTGTAAATGCATCGATGTTGGGATTTGTGTGTAACTCAATAGGTCTTCAATGTACTTTCACACAACAGCTTTTTACCCTGTATGTCTTATATATGTCACTAATTTGCTCTCTGACACTCTACCTCCTCCAGCATCTTAACCATGGAAGTATATCTTTAAGCATCTTAATTGTGGACAAGCAGCCACAGGTGGCGGGCTGTGAGACACACTGCTGAAGAGGGGTTACCCCGGAGAAACCAAGAGGCAGCCAAGTAGCTCTTCACATCCTGGTCCAGGATCACCCGCTCACTGCATTCACACTTGAACCACTACAATAGAGTACAACCTACCAACAGATTCAGAGTTTAACAAAGAGGGGATTGTTTTAAATTGTTGAATGATGGTATATATATATTTTTTTTTTTTTAACTTCCTGTTATTACGATAAATAACGGAGACTGCAAGTAAAAGTGATACAAGTTTGAAACCCGGATTGTTGTGACATCCATGTTTACTAGAAATCGGCCTTCTTCTTCCCTGCCTTGCTGGCGCATTGCTGCGTATCTTAGCGCATTACCGTCACCCGTAGGTCCGTGGAATATTGTGACACTATTGGCAGGAATGTGCATCGCATCACCCGTGTGGCATAAACAGAACAGGAACACCCTCATAGGCCAAACTGCTCCGTAGCGCTGCGAGACCTACCTTTAATTTCTTGTCTTTTATCATCATCTAGCCATTAAAATACGCTATCATCACAAATCCACTGAGGTTCTAGAAAACAACCATGTTTCAAAAATCAGTAAAAGACAGCAGTGTGTCCAGGCAGAGCTGAAGTCCACATTGTAGCATTGCACATACAAACCCCTCCCTCCCTCCCTGTCATGTATTTGCACTACCACAGCAACATTCATCACTTGCATCTCAACGGGTTGACGAGAGAGTTTACAGGCCAGAAAATCGAAACAGTGATCCAAAAGAGACTTAAGCTGAGTCGGGTGAGAAATCTACGTGGGCTTGCCATTTGATTGAATTAAAAAAAAATAAGAGAGGCCTGTGGCTGGTGACTGGAGGGCTCAGACCTCAGACCTCAGACTATCAGGTTCAATCTGCGTATTGAAACGCACCTCAGGTGATTTTTCCAGCTGTTCTAGCGGAGATGCAAACGGGTAAGGCTGTGGCAGGTTTCGTGCTCATTAAACCTACCCCGGATAAATAATTATTATTCAAAAAACTGTTCACTCAATTTACTTGAGCCAGTGCCCAAACATTAAAGCTAACCTCAACGAGGAAGTGACAACAACCCACACCAGCCCACGGCTTGAAACTGTGGTGAAAAGGTGCTGCATACTGAATAGGCAGGTCATCTCACACTTCAAAACAAAATCATGAGAGGACCGATGCCCAATAGATGGCTGATCTGAGTCCAGGTCTGTCTAAGTGCCACACATTGTTCACACTGTAGCTTTAAGTTGCGACTGTGATTTATTGTTCTGCCTTTGCTGTGAGTAAACATTGCCCTCTGCCAGCTCTTGTCATTTCACTTTACATGTGTTTCCTCTCCAGTTTCACTTCCTCCTCTCCGTATGTCACGGTCTGCCACCGAAGCTTCCCTACACTCGCAGTTGCTTCCTTCGCATCGCCAGGCCGCGGAGAGCAATTAACAGCCCTAACCCAAACGTGTAATGATGTAATGCAAACGAAGGGTCTGTTTTCTGAGCATGCTGGGTGTTTGGCTTCAGCTCTTGGGGTACTCGCTGAACTTCAGTAAACATGATTCATTTCTCTTGATGAAGATGAGTTCTTCACTGCTGCAGGAATAATAGTTACTATTAGCACGACCTTTTTCCATCTATCGAGGGTAGATATGTGGTGTAAATGGACAATGGACTTATATAGCGCTTTTCAGCCTTAGCGGTTCCCAAAGTGCTTTACAGATCAGATCTCATTCACCCATTCACACACTGATGGTGACCGAGCCGCCATGCAAGGTGCTGGCCTCCATCTCCTCTACTACTTCCTGTCTTCTCTGCACTGGCTCCCTGTAAAATCCAGAATAGAGTTTAAAATCCTTCTCCTGACCTACAAAGCTCTTCCTGGTCAGGCACCATCATATCTTAAAGAGCTCATGGTACCCTATTACCCCACTAGAGCACTCCGCTCCCAGAATGCAGGGTTAGCTTGTGGTTCCTAGAGTCTCCAAAAGCAGAACGGGAGCCAGAGCCTTCAGCTGTCAAGCTCCTCTCCTGTGGAATCGGCTCCCAGTTTGGGTCCGGGAGGCAGACACACTCTCTACTTTTAAGAGTAGGCTTAAAACTTTGCTTATAGTTAGGGGCTGGCTCAGGTCCTGCCTGGACCCCTAGTTATGCTGCTATAGGCCTTAGACTGCTGGGGGACTTCCCATGATGCACCGAGCTTTCCTCCTCTCCCTCTCCATCTTTACACATTCACGTCCCTCCGATGCATGTCACTAACTTTACATCTATAGCTTTCTCGTCTCGCAGGTTCCTGTGGATCGTGGTCCTGGTACGCCTGGCTGCTGGCTGCCATGGGCCTGCCTGACTCTCATCGCTACAATTATTGTTAATAGTCATATTTCTGTTATTATTAAGTCATAAGAAGAACTTCAGTCACACTGCTTGCTCTCATCCTCCGTTTGTTGAAAGACATGTTGTTTTAAACCCGACAGGAGCCGTTATTTATTATAACCTTTTGTCTGATTATGTTAATAATTATGCTAATATATTGCTTTTGAATGTGAGCAATCACGCACCAATTCTATTAAAATACCATGCGGCACATTACGTTGCATTTTTACATTCACACAAAGCTCTATTTTCATGTCTCAGCTCACCTTATTTCCAGACTTGGGCGATCGAATCAGTACCAGTCTGTTCTTCTTCATGAAGGGGCTCTTCAATTCATGACATTTGTCATAGTTTTCCAGGTCAAGCCTCTCCAAGCAGTTCTGCAGGTCCTGCAACACAAAGCACAGGTAACTTATCTGCACATTTGTCATCCCAATTCCAAGCTGACATCGTTTAGAGCTTTTTATTATTACATCAACGAATTCCCGCAGGAGGGCAAAGCCAACAACCTGCTAACGAGTACTGCATTGTCTTCGTTTGCCGCAGTCTGACGCTTCAGCGCGGTTGTTTATTCTGGACAAATTCTGTGACTGGTAGCGTACCTCATTTTCGTACACCACAATCTCTGTCCTCTCGACGTGGACATAGCGGTCCTTGTAGCTCGTCAACAGCCTGCCCTGGGCCTTCTTCACCCAGCCAGCCTTACCCAGGAACTTTGGCTCTTTACACTGGGCTGGGTCCTCTTTCGCACCCTGCAATGATACAGAGGAAGGAAATCACACTCAAAAAACGCACAGCGGTGTACGAGCAGAGCGCAGGCTGTCATAACCACTTTCTGTTTGTCATTGGTGCTACATAGTATACCTGTAGCTTAAAAAGGACTGAGGTATTGATTTGATAGTCACCTATACCAGCATATTATAAAAAGTTGTGCATGTTTTATATACATGTCAAATCCAAGTTCATTAAGCGCTAAAAGGCATCTATCTCTTATAGAATCATGTAGGGAATCATGGGGGGGTGGGGGGGGAGGCACGTGTTCTGGCTATGCCCAAAATGATCACACATTTGGAACTCTGCATTTAAAACATTGCCTGATATCCTGGGACACTTGGTGGAACCCGACCCAGTGTTGGCTGTATTTGGGGATGTGAGTCCTCTTAGAGGGCAACCCCCCCCCCCCCCCCCCCCCCCCCGCCCCGCCCTCACTGCAACAATAACTAGGTTATACCTAATGTCAGATGTCAGTAATCACCATTTAAAGCAGCTTTCTATTTGGGTTAATATTTATACTGTATATGTACCGCACATGTACTATTGCTTCTATGTGTGTGTGTGTGTGTAATATTTTATAGAATAAACAGATAAAAAAAAAAAAGAGGTAAATATTCCTTTGGGCACCTATTGACACCCTGGATTGCCTTTCGGAACATGCACCATCTGAGCACAATATAAACTCAAATTGCCCACTAAAGTCACCCCATTTTGTTTATCCAGCCATGGGCCTCACATACAGGTAAGTGAATAAGTATGTGTGTGACGCAGTATGGAAACTATGCCTGTGACTTCTTCCTGTTCTGCTCACGTGTTTTCCATAAAAAAAAAAAAAAAAAAAAACGTTTAACATTAAATAATATCTGCTCCCGTGGTTTAGGGAAGTGTGACCCGTCGCTTCCTGAATTTCAAGAAGAAGTTCATCTTTTTATTTACAAAACACTGCTTCCAACCCGCTCCCAACCCTATGATGTAGAGTCGTGTTCGCGGCGACGATGTCCATAATAGGTCTATGAGTGACTATGAGTCTAAGAAGAAGAAAATGTGCCGGTGCAATCGTTTCAAGATTGAGAAAAGCCCCACGTTTAGTGCGCAAAAACTACAACAACTGGTGTTGGAGAAGCTGGGCAGCTCTCACGTCTTCTGACACCGTGACACCCTTTGGACAGGCTGTCTACTTCGTGCTTCGCTCCTCACATTAGCTGCTTACATGTTTTGTCCCATCGCTATCTGTGTCTGTGTTGCAAGTGAGAGCGTGCCACTTCTGTTTAGCAGGAAGGTGAGCGTCAGGTCACAAAACAGCACATCCACTATTGCGATTCACAACAACAGAACTGTGAACAAAATACAAAAGGAACTGAAAGACACTGCATTCAGAATGAAAGTGGCACAGGCGTCTGCGTTCCACCAGTACATGCCACGTACTCACAAAGCAATGTCAGTTGTACATTTAAGTGCAGTTACAAAAGATTTCGTTGTTGTTATTGTGTGTGTGTGTGTGTGTGTGAGTGTGTATGAATTTGAAGTTGCTACTCTCACATAAATCATACATTATGACAGAAACGCGCGATGACAAATAAGAAAGCGCTTGCCCACAGTCTTTGTCTGTGTGTGTGTGTGTGTGTGTGTGTGTAATATGTTCGGTTTTCAAAACTATATAAAACTTTGGCCTGATTTAGTCATTGTGCAGACGTTCAATATTGATATTATTTACTGGCTAATAATTACGTTTTTTGAACCAACCTGGCAACACTGCCCAACGCAGACAACAGAGGACAGACTCTCAGCATAGGTTTTTATTATTACGTGACAGTATGGCAGATAGCCCTCCCAAGATTTAGTAGCCCCCGCCAAGTAGAAAAGTCACGCCATGCCACTGCTTATCAGCGTACCTGACGCATTCGGATTGGCGCTAAAAAATGCCGCTGAACGCGAGCCTTACTATTCACACTAGCACGGATAGGTTCTTTACGTTAGCGTCTCGCTTAAGCTCATGTAGCTGTGAAAAGCTAGCTACCCAAGTGACAGCACAGGAAGGGAAGCTAGTTCGGAATCAACAGTTAAAACGCCACCCATTAATTCCTTCTCATTCTTTTCAGTAATTGCGTTCAAACACACCCACGTGTTTGTGTGTTTGTTTGTTTTTTTGTGGCCAAAATATGGGCAAAAAACATGGCTTACATTTTACATTAGGGTGGGCGTACATACACGCGAGGGTAGGGTAATGTAGCGGCTAGCGCTACATGTGCAAAGCTAACTGTCAGTGACAAACAGAAGCAGTGTATTTAGCCGTATATCTCTAGCATACTGCTTTGATACTCTTCCCAGTGAAATTTGCTTACTGTTCTAATCTCTTGCAACTGCTGTGAATCTAAGCAGACCACGCTCTGGCTGCCAAGACTTGTGTCTACATATATATATATATATATATATATAGAATTGTGGAGTAAGCTCCGTGCAAAACCAGATACTCATTCTTTTCACGGTGACTAAAACACTGACAAGTGCAGGTGTCTGCAAAATCCACAGCCTTTGTTTCTGTTGGAGGAACTTCCACAGGATATCTTTCTCTTTTCTTTTTTTTTCTTTCCCTTTTTTGGGATTAGGTGGGAGGTCATCTAACTGTTTTTCCACTTTCACTGTAACTGCAAGTGTGTCTCGACGTGGTAAACAGCAGCGCAGCTGCAAAGAAAGGAACGCCAAGCAGAGAAGAAAAGACATGCCAGACAGAGAGCAAGAAGGGTGAAAATAAAAGGCTACTTTGTAAAAAGAAAAAAAAAAAAAGTACAGTGATAATGCAACTAGGTTAGGTTCACCACTGAAAACACAAAGCAGACTCATTGTGCAGTCCAGAAAAGCACCCTTGGGCACAGCATGGCCCTGGCCTGTCTCTGACACGGGTGAACACGGAGAGAATCGATGGGGCTAGGTGGAACACTTTCAGCACAGAGCAGCGCCGACCGAACCCTTGCAACACAGCAGCAGTGAGAGGCTTCCATTACTCAGGGCTCAGCTGACTACCACAGCTCTGCTCTGCGCCGCGATATCACATTGTAGGTTAAAGGGGCTCAGAGTTTGGACTCACACAGGAAGTCTGCTCTGCACTGAAACACAGACCTCACCAAAAAAATTCACCAAAAAATGCACCGCACACGTTTGTGCAGTCTATTAGCTGCCCTACCTGCTGCGTTGCGGTGAACACTATCATCTGTCGCCTCGCATTGTGCAGATTAAAACAGCACGCAGAGACGAGTGGTAATGCAGTAAAATTACTATTATGTTAATAAGGCGTCTCAAGCAAGCTGGGTCTAAAAAGAGGAAGAGAAAACAAGAGTGCAGGGTTTGGTGGAAGAGGCACACCTTAGCAGACATGTGTTTCTGATGAAGTTTTAGGTCCGGGAGCATCTGGCATTCATTGATTTTCACACTGACCTGCCCAGCTTGAACTCACCACAAGCTCACACTTCACCCCCACTAACCCCCTTACTACTTGAGCTGGGAGAAGACAGTGGGGCTGGACCAATATGTTGTTTTGCTGGTTTTATTAACCTGTTATTAGCTTTAAATCAAACACAAGTTACTGGGGAAGCAGTGACGTCTACCACTTCTCCCTGACAGAGGTTATATACGAGAAAAGGGCTCTGAGAAGCTGGAATGATTCTGGATTTCGGACTTTAAAAATTCTGTCAAAGATGCTTGACTCCATTGCGAGGATGTACTTCCTGTTTTGTGTCGCTGCTGCCAATGTTGTCACTGCCAAATGTACTGCAATACATGGAGTGTTCCACACAGAACTGTCCACGCCCTGCTATCAGAAACAGATACAGGCTTACTCACTGCTCACTGTTGCATTGTGACCCCTGAGCGAGTGAATCATTGTACACGACGTATGCAATCTCAATCCAGAGAATATGTATTTGAAATAATTTTTACCGCGGTGGTGCAAGAGGGTAGCGGTGGTGTTTCTCCTTTTCTTTTTTTTTCACAGATTGATCACTAACGCAGGGAGGAAGTCTATTTTTATAATGCTGTCATGGCCACGTGTGAACCTTTATGCATGCGCAACATAACACATTCACACCCACGTTATGCCTATCAAAATAAAGTCTTCCTACGTAGCCTGAACACAAATAGTGTCAGATATGATATGAACGCCTTTATTCTCAACTCCCAAATGTAAATAATGCACAAATAATTCTACTCGCCGCGCAAAAATAGTGCATCGTATCAGCAATAAGAAGTTATAATTTTTTTTTTTCTTAATGACAGTGTGATGTCTTCAAATGTCTTGTTCTGTCCAAGCAGCGGTACAAAACCTTCATTTGCAGTAATATGAAAACCAGGCCCCCAGCATGTAAAGACGCAGCCCTGTAAACAAAGAAAGACTGACAAAGCAATACCCGATCGTGACAACGACTCACTTCCTGCATTATTGCCTCTTTTATGGGTATGTCACGGGCCCAAACAAAGTGGTAAATGGTGTCACTTATTTGGCACTTTTCAACCTTCGCGGTTCCCAAAGCGCTTCACAGCTAAGTCTCACTGACCCAGTCACACACACACCGATGGCGACCGAGCTGCCGCGCAAGGTGCTGGTCTTGCTCAAGGACGATTCCTCCCGGTTTTACCTCCCGCCCCGACCGCGCTAACCACTGCGCCACCGTGCCGCCCAAAGTGGAATATCAAGAATCAAATCAAATTCTCTTGACAAGCCAAATAAATCCAAATAGCATCCAAAAAAAAACAAAAACAAAACTCGGATATTTAGAATGGCTGCCATATGAATGAGAAGACGCAGTTTTAGTCACGAGCGCGTTAGTAGGCAGCAGCTGTCATTCATGCTTCACAATCGCTGGCTCAACCACCAGCTGTGCAGCTATCAGCTGACTGGTCATGTCCAATCGTGTCCATATGCGCAGCGCAGTTACTGCAGCCTGATATTTCTCAGTATTGCTCAGCTGATCTCCACCACTGAATCCTCCTCATTATGTGCTGTATTTCTAGTGTTGATTTAACTAAGAATGTTAATGTGTGTGTGTGTGTGTTTTTGTTGGAGGAGGTAGTAGTTCTCCCGCCTTTTCTGCCAAATGTAACTGTAAACGCTCAATTCCTTGATGCAAGTGTGTCTGACTGAATATTGGTTTTCATTCCAAAATGTTCTTTTAATTAAATGGATAATGTCATTTTTTTCCCCCGCATCAGGTAGGTAGGTAGGTAGGTGGGTATGGCAGACGGCTCTAAATACTTGAAATAACCATGAGCCTGTTGCCATGGAGACATAAGACAGTCAGAGGTGCAGTTCAGTGAAACGCTTCTGTTGGTACGGTTGGGACCAGAGCGTGGCAATCATAGTTGCAGAATTCATCCAAAATTGACCCTGGATCTGGAATCGAATGCCGTCGTGCAGATTGTGTTCACGGCAGCAAAAATTAGTTGATCAATTAGTCGATCGGAGGAAAATCGGCAACTATTTTGGTGATCTATTTTCAGGTTCAGGTGTGCCGGTCCCTGCTTCTCAAATATCAGGATTTGCCGTTTGTTTTGAAAAACAGCTTAATCAATAACGAGAAGAGTCGCTGGCTGCAGCCTTAATTGTGGTATTGCTTTTCTCAACAGTTCCAATCTTTAACTTGCGCTCTTCGTTATCCGGTGCACAATCCAAGCTGTCAAGTCGCCTGACATTGTCCATGTAGAAAAAACAAAACAGAACAGGACGGAACCCTGAAATAAGTCATCCCACTTTGCAACTCCATGTGTGTGTGTGTGTGTGTGTGTGTGTAGGACACTGACGGGACAGGGACTGGTCCAGATATAAAGAATACAGAGTGAGTAAGTATCACAGACATAAGCAAACAAAAGCATCACTTCACTATTTCTAGTTAATCATACATGAAGTCCCTGCTGAATGCAAAAACGTCTTCCAACAGAACATTTTTCTCATATTTCGTCACACGTCCAAGAACACACACATGCATTCACCATAGAGGACTTTTTCATAAAGGCACTTTCCCAGAAATTGTCAGCGGTGCCCCAGTAAGATGATGTGCACGCACACACACACACACACACACACACACACACATCCATTGTAAAGCCGAGGGCCTGGATAGCGGGACGATTATGAGAGAGGGTTAATTGTTTTCTGCCCAAACACATAATGTGGCAGTCTGTTTCCTCTCTGCTGAATGGGCCGGGCAGACCCGTCACACTATGCACTCTTGGTCTGTGGGGCGGCGATATATAAGGGTGACTCACGGAGATCGAGAGAGATGATGATCATCATGAAAGGAAACAGTGTTTTTTTTAGGGTGCAAGATAAAGAGGATAAGGCAGAAAGTGAAGATGAAGACACAGACACCCAAACAAAAGCCGCTTCAAAACCACCAATAAGTGGATTTTGCAGCTATTGTGCGCAAGAGGTTTAAAGAGATTTTTGGACACATATGTCACGGTGTGGCGCACTGCGTCATATGTGTCCTCACTGTAGTCATGTTATTACATTAACACAGCGAGCCGCAGTTCATTGGAGCCTGAATGCTGAATGAAAAGCATCACCGTCTGACGCCATCAAGTCATTTCCTCAAATTCCAACTCTGACGCAAATGCCATCCACAAAACACATGCACACCATCGATGAATGCAACGACAAAGCGCAACCCACGACAGTGACCTCATGACTCTGTTGCTCCTGTGTGACCCCTGTACCTGGTAGAACTCTATTCTGCTGAAGTTCTGCTTGTGGCTTGCATCTTGAACAAGTCACAGAGTTGTAATCTGATAGAACTGTCTCACTGTGTCTCACTACTTGGTGGAGGAGAGAACATAGCCTAATGTTCAAATGTGGGCTGTAGCTGTTCCGTGGTTTGCAGCCTACAGAGAGAAGAAGTGAAGGTTGGCACGTTTGGAGAAAGAAAAAGCTGCAATTTAATCAGGAGAAGGCGGCCAAGCGCTAGTTTTCTGATCAATGTTACAATCAACAGGGCGGGGTAGGCCTGCTTTCACGCTTGAAAACAAGTTCCGTGCGTGCTGTAGGTATCATCTCTGCTCTTGACTTCCTTTTTCTAAGAACTTGGCTTCCTCAAAATTTTCACTGAGGCATCAGTCGTTCCACTACTGTTTGGCTGTGTGTCAGTACGAGGTCTTTTGTGATTTCAGGATCAAATGTGTTGGCTCTTTTTTGGGGCAGATGCCACAAATCAAACGATCAAATCTCGTTACAACTGCTCGTCTTGCGATGAGTTACCAGTGCACCCTGTTAACAGCGCACCAAACGTCGTTCATAGATCCACCAAATCACACTTCGCTTGGCTGTTCTCAAAACAGGAGACGCTATTAAGCTTTGGTTGACACTGTTTCTGACACATCTGCCTATCGCGGTGGATTCGGCAAAGGTGCAATCCACTGCGTATCTTATTTGGGAAATGTCAAACTTCAGATACGTTATTCCCCCAATCCTCTCCCGTCGAAATGAACCGTTACGGGGCGTGTGTGACACGACGGGCTCCTCAATGTTGAAATGCAATTCCATTAAATGCTAAATGTTGATTTGTAATAATGCCGAATTTACCAACGGACCCGTCTGACTCAGACGGAGTCTGAATTTCGGTTACAAAAGTTACACGGCCACATCCACATGCAGCGATACAATAAAACGGCTGATTTCCCAATGGTAGTTTGCAGCTCTCTCTCTCTCTGTCTCTTTCTCTCTCTGTCTCTTTCTCTCTCTCCTCGCTGGAGTTTCTTACGGAATCTGACCAACAAGTCGATGCAAGAGATTGACAGGTGGGCAGGTGCTTTGTGCCAAATAATGTTGACTTTCGGTGTCAGCAGCAGACAGTCCGGCATAAAAACCCACCGCACCAACGTTCTCTCTGGGACGACTATTAGCTACGTGCATCACGACAGTGTCCGCCACCTCTTCTTACGGGCCCCAACTTCAAGCTCTAATAACTTGGTCGCGCCCTCGCAGAGTGTTTTACTCTCGAGGTTTGTAACGTCAACACGGCGAAAAGTGTTCAAAAGTACGGACCCTGTATCACAAAGACCGTATAAACCGCTCACAGGCACACGGCGGCACCGGAGAGAGACTACTCACATCTTCCATGATAAAAAAAAAAAAAAAAAAAAAAAAAAAAAATAGGGACCAGAATCCGTTATGTGAGCGTCGGCTGCCTCAAATCACTCGACGTCTCGGGACTTTTATCCTCGCCAGAAACCGTTTACTTCTCCCCTGTCGGCGGTGGGCAGCTGACACATTTCCCGGCAGCACGCGTGTAAATGGAGAAAATAAGGAACAGTGCCGCTTATGACACCAAGGGTCGTCTCTCTCTCTCTCTTCTTTTTTTTTTTTCCTCTTTTGCCTCAGAGAGAGAGAGAAAAAAAAAAGTACGAAGAAAAAAGTTTGGTTTCCGGTTGAAGTCCCTTTTACGCTCTTGAATCGAACAGCCTGTCGAGGAGGAGCAACGCGAGCGTCTGTGTGTGTGTGTGTGTGTGTGTGCATCATCCGAGAGCATCCCAATTGCGACTCAGCACGGGGAGGGAAGTTTGATGAGAGGGAAGTTTGATGTGCATCTGCATCGAGCCGGATGATGATCACATCGAACGAGCTGGAAGAGTCGCCGGCTGCAGCATCCTTTGAGATCCGCGGACCTTCTCGTCAAAAACTCACTCTGGGAGGGGGGCGGGGGGGGGGTTGCATTTCCATAATAATTCACCCCAAAAAAAAATCCACAAAGGGAACGTTTTTTTTGTTGTAATTTGGCTAGAGATGCTTTCATACTTATTTTCGGACATACTGGATGATGAGCGTGGAGGTGGCCTCTCGTGTTACTACACTCAACACTTCCTGGTAGGTGTGGCTGTTCCTCTGCCTGTTGGTTAGTGATGGCACCACTTTCTGACATGGCACCGATTGGAAAAAGTTGCAGCTGATGCCTTTCTCAGTGGTTAATGAATCATTTACTTCGGCTTAATAGATTAGTTATAAGCCATTAACAAGAACAACATTGGGTTGACAGGTTATGAGGGGGAGGGGGGGCCCTCTATGTGTATGGGGTGCCGATGGTGACATTACGCTACATTTAGCTCCAAATCAATGATTTAAAAAAGTGGCAGGGAATCTTACAGCAATATTTGTGAAATTTGTGAATGTAAATCTAAATGTAATATCTAAATGCTGAATGTTAAATCTAAATCTCAATGTCACGGGTGCTTGGTGAGACGAAATTTTTTAGCTAATATGCAAATACACACTCAGTGGAAGTACTAAGATAAAAGCTTGATGAAGAGATGCAGCGCTATCCATGGTCTTCCTCGGGTGGTCAAGCTCTGCGCTGGGTCCCTCTAAATATGACAGCTGCAGTAGCTTGGAAATAGAATTAGCTAGCTGGCATGCTAGCTAATAACGTGGAGAGAATCTGTGTCTGAACCTTGTAAGCCTCATTACTGGGGTCCCTCAGGGTTCTTTTTTTGGTCCCCTCCTCTTTTGCCTTTACAAGTCACTGGGCTCTGTCATTCACTCACTTGGTTCTTCCTACCACAGCTATGCAGATGACACTCAACTAGTTCTGTCGTTTTCCAGTCTGAAACCCAGGTGGCAGCACAAATCTCCACAAATGTCTGGCTGACACTGGACCTCGACAAAACAGAGCTGCTCTTCCTTCCAGCGAAGGCATCTCCTGTCCACTAACTCCCCATTATCATTGAGAACTCTGTGGTGTCCCCGGCTCGGACTGCAAGGAACCCGGGCGTGATACTGGATGACCTCTGTCCTTCGTTGCCAACATTGCTGCAACAACCCACTCCTGCAGGTTTTGGTCCTGGTCATATTGTGGCTAGACTACTGCACCTCGCTCCTGGCTGGTGAGCTGCATGTGCCATCCGACCTCCGCAGCTCATCCAGAATGCAACAGCTGGTCTTCAACCCCCCCTAAGTTTTCCCACACCACACCTCTCCTCCGCACCCTGCACTGGCTAGCAGTGGCTGCTTGAATCATACCAAACCACACACCCCAGCCTGTCTACTACATTCTGCTACTGCCAAATGACTTCATACTCCCTCACTACGAGGGCCGGCCCAGCTATCGCTCAACAAAAATCACGACTGTTTGCAGTCCTGGCTGCACAATGGTGGAACTCTTTATTCATTTTTTGAGCCAATAGTTTGGCGAATCTCTGAAAAAAGTCATAGCACACCATTCCCAATCATTCTGCACGTTTTGATGTATTTTTTTGCATATGTGCTGGCAACGTTGCCATAAGGAGAAGCTCGATGAATAATAAGTGTACCCTTGTGCATAGCGCATCAGACTCACACTAAATAACACTTAATACATGTTAAATAGTTTTGCAAATAGTTTCAAAAAACAAAAACAGTTAAAATGTTAAAATCTGTACTTAAGTACAGTACTTAAGTACAATTAAGTGTATTGAGTTACATTCCACCAGCAGCTCTTCTCACGTCCTCTGTTGTGTTTGCGTAGTAGTAAAGAACTGTATCATCTGCATACATATGGTTTCTGCACTTTATCAACTGTGTTGCATACATTTGTATGTTCACTGTAACTGCATGGCGTGAAGCTGGACAGGGAATTTTGAAAGGGAACATACTGGCTTCCTTGTAGAGAGTTAGAGAGCTTTTGTAGTTTCCCAGGTAAGTTTTTGTGCAGAATGTCACGGGATTCCCACTACACAGAACAGTACTGAAAGCCTTTTTAAAATTAAGGAATAATGCAGCAGTGACTTCCTGTCTTTTTGAAGCTGATTTAATATTGTCAACCACTTTATGCACTGCAGAGGCTTATTTGACTGGCAGTAAGCACATTGGTCTTATTAAAATAGTCAAAATATGATGTTTATAACTTTCCACTTCTTTTACCACCTGCTTATTAAGGCTGTCTTTGTTTTGTAGTCATTTAAAACTCCTTCACTTTCTTTCTTTCACTTTTTTGCATTGTTTGTTTTTATGGTGAGTCTTTACATGGCACCCCGGCAGGTCTGATCAGATCCTATTTATTTAAAACACTCTTATTTTCTTCTGCTTAGGGGGCATATGAGCATTTACAATCCATAAAAAATATATTTTTGAAATGGACCCATGCTTTATTTACATCATAGCGGTCTAGTAAAGCTTCCCAGTTGTCCACAGAATTAACATACAGCAACAAAAAGCTCTGTGACTTGAATGTACTGCATACATGGACTGTAGTAAAGAGCAAGTCCTGAGCAGAGCAGCCGGATAACTCGGACACACTGAGGGGTGGATGAGCGCCTCCCTCCACTTCGTCTGCATGCTTTTTTTCCTTTCCCTTTTTCATCTTCGTGCTGTCGCTGCTGTGCCCTGAGCAGATGACCATCCGTGAGGCTTATTACGTAGTAGGTCTCACGGAAGTAAGACTTCAATGACCACGACATATAGTATACTTTCAACTGCTATGTAATCACAACTTAATAACATATCATTCTCAGCCTACAGTGGCAAACATTCACTGCCGTAATAAAATGGATACATTACTATCTAGCTAAACTGCAGAGCTTTACATAGTTCAGATAAAACACATGTATCATCAGATTGACATGACCGCTTAAGTGTAACAAAACAAAGAAGTTCATCAGTTAGAGAGGGGCAGCTGATGCAGAAGCACAAAAGCTTGTTTTCACTCCTTCCCCCCACTATAAAGACCTCTGGAAGCTCTCACTTCACTTTGAACAGAAGAGAGGTTGGAAAAAAAAAATGCGTATGCAACAAACATTTTGTCAATTGAAGTTGAATATAACCCATATATTCATTTGAATTGAATGTATTAAAAAACAAATTGAGTGTTTTTTTTTTAATTAACAATGTGAACAATGGCAGTGCTCACACTGAAATTACCAGAAGCGTGACTTTTGTTGGCAGGTTAGCATGCTACATCCACATTCGATTCAATTGTATTTATATAGCGCCATATCTAGACTGTACTTTTTATTATAACAGTTCCCACCATGAGCAAGCACTTGGCGACAGTGGCAAGGAAAAACATCCTTTTTTTTTCCTGCCTTGACCACATGTCCTCCCTATTGCTAACATAACTCAGCCACAGAGGCCGGGGCTACAACTAGGACTACCTTGACAACCCTAATTTAACCACTCAAACAGTAATCAAGGAACAATAATCTACTATTACTTGAATAATCACAGACAAATCTCTTCTGTGTCAGTGTGTGAGGTCTAGGCTGCCACTGCCTTGGACTTTTGATGTTGACTTAAGATGCAGTTACATGAAAGGGATATTTTAGACATCACCATTTTAATACCATGCACTCATACCTGAAACGGAATTGTGAAAGACGAATGTTCTTGGGATCCTTCACAGAAAACATTGGCTTTGAGCCATTAAACTCATCAAAGTGCATTATATGTGAATGTGACATATTGTGCTCAATATTGTTTAGACTTAACTCTGAAAATTTTAATTGAACGGGGCGGTAATACTGTATTTCATGTATTACAGTAACAAGTAGCTCACCTGCTGCTTGTATATCTGAATGTTCCTTGACCTGCAGGGTAAATGAACTGCTTCAGTGAATCCTTTGATATATAATTTGCTGTAATTAACATGAAGGGATTGACAATAAAAAAAATGATAGGAAAATAATTCTATATCACCACCCAAGATTAAAAATGTGTCTTGTAATGTGGACCCTCTCCAGCAGCAGTATCACCTTTTGTACCCAAAATTTAATCTCGAGTGCAGGAAAGATTAAGTTCAAGCAGACTGCTCATATTTATGCATATATATATATATAATTGTCATTATTGTTATCATATTTTTATGCTTTACAGTGGGGATAAAATCTATGTCCAGTGCTCTCCACGGTGGGGACATTGTGAAGAGGAACTGATGAACTCGGTATGAGAGACTACCCGGACGACGAGAAGGTGCGGACATGTGTAGCAACATTACAGCCACTGAAATATGACAGTAAACAACATGTTCGATGACATGTCGCTTGTTTAAAGCCGTTATGGGGACGCTAACGCCATGTTAATTCACGAAGAATGTCCGAAGCTGCTGTTGAGGAAGTTTCCGTGTTGTCGTCCATTTACTGCGGTGAAGGAGAGTTCCATCTCCTGCAGCAGTCTGGTAAGTTTACTGAACATTGCAGACACCGTTGTAAATACAAGTCACAACAAATTGATCGTGTCAACATATAACCTGAAGCCTTTGAAGCTTCAGTGTTTCTACAGCTAGCTGCCCCGATGTTTAGTTCTAAAACCCGGAAATTAGTTAGCATTTTTACACTTCCGGTTCCCTCGCCTGGAAGTCAGTGTTTTGTTTTGTTTTTTGAATGGAGATAAGGTCTGTGGTTAACACAAGCTTAAGCGATTTCAACGTTTTGTTCTACGACATAAAGTACGTCAGTAGATACCCCCACTCGTGAAGCTTTTAGGTGTCTTAAAAAAAAGCGGTTGCTAACAAGCGGCTAAATGAGACTACAGAGTTGTCGCGGACATTAAACGTCTTCATGCCGAACACGGAAAGTCGTCTACTCACCAGTCCTCCTTTACAGCCTCGTTGTGTTTATACTCTATATCTATCTGTTTGTATATCTATATCTATCTATATTCTCTTCAAAGTGAAGCTCAGTGGTGCTGACGTTGAAGTAATGCGACCGTGTTGTAGTTCCTTTATAGCCTAACGTTAGCTTTTTACTTCTGGCGATTCCATTTACGCTTCAAAAATCAATAAAGTGGTGTTCATTAGTGAAGATTATCTCGCTCAACAAAATGTTTAAGTATCATAAACTTTTGTTTTGCCACAGAGTTTATTTTCTGCAACAACCCAAAATCCCATGGAACAATCCCATTGGCTTCTTGTAGAGGGATGCTAACTTCTTACCAGGTTGGCCTACAAAAACACGTCATCCCTGCAACACTCCATACAAGACCCCAAGAACTTTAGTGGAAACATCACCAGAAGAGAATTAGTGTCCTCCAATAAATGTTTCACATTTGACCCTAATTCTTTTCCCTAAACTAATCAGAGAAATATAATTGTTTTATAGTGAACAATGTGACATTTCCTGTTCAGAAACGCCTTTGATACCAATGACAGTGGACCTGTGGAGGTTTTAGTCTGTCCCCATCTGTGTGTAAATGGGGTGGACCTGAGCAGTGACAAATGTCATTCTCTGACTCGTCATTCAGTTCAAAAATATGGTTATTAGACTTTAAAAACCCCAAATCAGTTGAGCTTTGACTCTCAGGTCTACTGTGTATCAGTGCCGTAACATCAATCTGTTGGCCTTCTAGCTCAGGATGGGATTGTGGTCCAAATCAACAGCACGGTTGGAGGAGAAAGAGGGCTGGACGTCAGTCTGTTGTTCCATCTGCACCCCCGCTACCCTTCGCGTCCCCCCGACATCTCCGTCTCTTCCACTGCTCTTTCTAGGACTCGGTGTCGCGACATCAGACAGAAGCTGCTGGATCAAGCCGCAGCCTTGCCACCAGAACCAATGGTCCATCGGCTAGTGGAGTGGTTGCAGGTAAACAACGAACTTACTGACCGTCTAATGAGCTGGGACTTTAGCTGGTGGCATAAAATTGTACAGTGACATTTTTACATGTGAGGAATGCTCCACCAAAGCACAAAGCAAAAACAATTAGGAAATACGAGGACCTCAAATGATCACGGTTGATGACGCACCAAATGTGTTCTGCGTTAAGATGACAGAGGAGTGCAGGGAAGGTGAGGAGGAGGAAGAGGAGGAGGTGAAAGAGAGAGAAAAAGAGGAGGAGTGGACTGCAGTGCTGTCGCTGGACCACATCCGATCTCGAAACCGTTACATCGGGCTGCTGGAGCGCTGGACCCAGCAGCTGCAGCTCACTGGGATATTATTACTGGGACGAAGTATACTGGTTATTCTTCAGGGAGCCAGGCCCAACATCAAGGTGCCAACCCGCATGTTGTCTTGCATTCAGTATATAACTACAGCACACGGCCATGTCTTTATGAGTTTAAAGATTGATTGATTCCGCACTGGAAAACATACAGTACATGTTAAAAGGGCCATGTTACCAAGGGTTAGGGTGAGGGTTAATGAGATCACATTAAATTTGATTAGTGCTCTGGCTCACACCAGAATGGAGACACTTCTAAACTAGAGGAACAGCGCCCTCTTCTTGCCATATGTTGTGAAATAGTCCAGCAGGTGTCACACGACATAAACTAGGGCTGCAATTAAATGAGAATTTTCATAATTGATTAATCTACATTGATGGGTTGATACATAACATCAGAAAGTGGTTAAATGAAGGTTTGGATTTTTTTTTCTTTAAAAAAAAATGACTAAAATGATTAATTGATTATCAAAAAAAGTTACGCACTCATTTTCTGTCTGTTGACTGATATGAAATACAGTGCAGAGGCTGTACTGTGTGTTCCCATCACAGTAATAGTAGTAGTAATAGTCACAACATATACTATTGCAGTAATATTAAAATAAGCCTACTACAATTCATAAAGGATATCTTGACGGCGATTGTGGTGACTGCTGTGTCATGTCTCCTCAGGAGTTTTGTTGCCTTTTGAAGACGGTGAAGGTGGATGTGGATTCTTCAGGCAAGAAATGCAAGGAGAGGATGATGAAGGTTCTCATTGAAACCCTTTCGTCTTCCTCCTGCGGACATGGGTGTGGATCCCAGACACATGACTCTGATGTAGTGGGGAAACGGAGTAAATGCAGGACTTGCAGATAAATTCGGTGTTGGATCACATACACGCCCTCATATGGTTCCTTGTCTTTCTATCAGTCTCCAGGGTTTCGTCGTGAAGAGCTACCAGTCATTACCAGAGCTGACCGCAGCCTTCCAGGAAATCAACATGGCTGAGCTTTACCAGCAGATACTGCCATCGCTGAGCGACTGACGGCACACAGGTTACCGCGGTGACTGCAGCGACTTAACCTCAACCGAGAAGGTCCTTGAAAAGACTCCTCCTGATACCCAACACCAACACAACACTGACGGTGCTCCGGCATCGGCTCTTTTATCTTTGTCATCTTTCACGGCTTTGTTGAAAAGTAATTCTATTGATTTTAGATGTTACACTAAAACAATACTGAATGTGTGGAGAAAAAAAATCATTGAGTGTAAGAATATTACATGTTATGGCCTGATGTGCTTAGGATTTTGTAAATTAAATACAATTACAGTGTTTGACTATATTACATGACTTTTAAAGGTTAATGTGGAGTCCAGTGGGACCCCGAGCTCCTACCCTCTCAGGTTGTTTTGTAAACATCATACATACTGTTTATTGGTTGTTTTTTTTGCTATTCAGTAAAAGACATTATTTAGTAAGCCAGTCCTGAACATAGGTCATTGCAGATGCAAACATTTTGGAGGCTTCTTGAATATCTTTTGCATGTGTAAAAATGACTGCGTCATCTTTAATTGAATTCATTTTTTAATTTTATTTACATAGCACCAAATCACAACATGAGCCAACACTATAGAGAGAGGGGGGGGGGGAGTACAGGGATGATGAGGAGGAGTACAGGGCTGCTGTGGACTACTTTGTCACATGGTGCGAGCAGAACCACCTGCAGCTCAATGTGACAAAGACAAAGGAGCTGACTGTGGATCTGAGGAGGACCAAGGCGCCGATGACCCCTGTTTCCATCCAGGGGGTCAGTGTGGACATGGTAGAGGATTACAAGTACCTGGGAGTCCACATAGACAATAAACTGGACTGGGTAAAGAACACTAATGCTCTCTACAAGAAGGGCCAGAGCCGTCTCTATTTTCTGAGGCGGCTGAGACTAAGACATCCTCTCCATGACGTACTGGTCGGACACAAGAGTAACCTTCAGTGGGGGAGACTCATTCCTCCCAAATGTACAACAGAGCGCCACAGGAAATCATTCCTGCCTGTGGCCATCAAACTGTTCAACTCCTCCCTCAGAGTGTCACTGACAATAAACAGACTGATTATGGACTAATTTCCCCTCGGTCAGCAACTGCCACCTCATTATTTATTCTATATTTATATTTACGCTTGAACTGTGCACTGTTACTGACTTAAAATTACAATAATCTGTGCAATAATTCACCAATGCAATACATAGGGGCACAGTCATGCTGGAACAGAAAAGGGCCTTCCCCCAAACTGTTTCCACAAAGTTGGAAGCATAGAAGATGAAGCATTAAGATCTCCCTTCACTGGAACTAATGGGCCTCTTTAGAGGGACCCATTCTTTCACAAGTGTTTGTAAAGGCAGCCTGCATGGCTAGGTGGCTTGATTTTATACACCTGTGGCCATGGGACTGAATGACACACCTGAATTCAATGATGAAGAGGAGTGGCCCAATACTTTTGTCCATGTAGTGTATATATATACATACATATACATTGTTATTGTATATATTTTTTATATTTTTATATATATATATATATTTTTTTATATCTCATATTTGTACAGACTTCTCATTTCTAGCTCTATGCTACTTCTTCTATTCTTGTATGGGAGCACCCTGTAACTTGTCTAATTGTCTAATAATTCTGTCAGCACTGTATGGTTTACAGCTGCTAGATTCTGTAAAACAGGTCAGTTTTGATCACTGGAGAGTCTAAATGTATATCCACTGTCCTTTTTTTTTTAATTGAAGCTGTGTTATTAGGCAAGTTGTATTCCTGAGGATTCATTTTATTTTTGAACATATACAGTGCTCTCAGTCAATCCAAAATCTCAAACCTGAGTATTTAACAAAGGAAAAGTGAGTTTTGGCTTTCTCAGGAGAATACCTATGTGTGCACAATTATTAGGCAACTAAATGAAAAACTAAAAATGTCCTATCTCTGTTTATTTTCATTTATTAGAGGAAGAACAACAAGTATTCAGTGACCAGCACAGCCACCCTTCTTTTCAGTAACTGTCATGAGCCTTCCGTCCATGGAGTCTTGTTAGTTTCTTGATCTGTTGATGATCAACTTTTTGCGCAGCAGCAACCACAGCCTCCCAAATGCTGTTCAAAGAGGTGTATTGTCTTCCCTCACTGTAAATCTCACGTTCAAGTTCTCAATAGGGTTTAGGTCGGGCAGGGAAGGGGGCCCATGTCATTATTCTGTCATCTTTAAGTCCTTTTGCTGGCTAGCCACGCAGTGGAGCACTTGGATGCATGTGATGGAGCATTGTCCTGCATAAAAATCACAGCCTTCTTGAATGATGTAGACTTTTTCCTGTGCCACTGCTTGAAGAAAGTACCTTCTAAAAACTGGCAGTAGGTTTGGGAGTTGATTTTAAGTCCATCTTCAACACGAAAAAGGTCCAACTAGCTCATCCTTAATAATAGCAGCCCATGATACCAGTACCCCACCTCTGCTGGCGTCTGACTCGAAGTGGAGCTCTGTGCCCAGTAGTGATCCATCTGGTCCGTCGAGAGTCACTCTCATTTCATCCGTCCATGAAACCTTTGAAAAATCTGTCTCCAGACATCTCTTGGCCCGGCCTTGACGTTTCAACTTCTGAGTCTTGTTCAGTGGTGGTCGTGTCTCAGCCTTCCTCACCTGGGCCACGTCTCTGAGCACCCAACACCTTGTACTTCTGGACACTCCAGGTAGGTTGCATTTGTGGAATATGGCAGCACTGGGAGGTTAATGGGTTCCTGGTAGCGTCACGTTTAATTCTTCTCAAGTCTTTAGCAGTTCATTTGCGTCTTTTTTTTCTCCACACTTTTCTTGCGACCCTGTTGACTATTTGCAACAAAGCGTTTGATTGTTCGGTGATCTCGAGTGCTGCATCCCTCTGAAAGGCATTTTACAATTTTTGACTTTTCAGAGTCTCTTAAATCTCTTTTTTGGCCCATTTTGTCTGAGGTAAAGAAGCTGCCTAATAATTATGCACACCTTGATATAGGGTGTCGATCACTTTAGGCCACACCCTCCCTCATTACACCAATACACATCACCTGATAATGCTTAAATCCAATTGGCATTCCAGTTTATATCGCTTGGAGTTGGAAAATGTGCATGAAAATGACGAAAAGGTCAAGATACTCACTTGCCTAATAATTGTGCAGGCAGTGTATGAAGGACCATGCAGCTGAGGAAATAAAACATTTTTCATTGTCATTGAGGCCATCACATTTCAATTGCCGTACAGTTAGTTATTTCTGTTGCAGTGTGTTTAAAAAAAAACAAAAAAACCCTATTTGTGTATTGATTTATACCTTTATCATGTTATTGTATTCGGCTCCAGCAAATCACACATTGTCAACAGTCTTGCCAACAACCAACTGGTGTCCACAAACAGGAAAACATCCCTTGGTCACTACTGTGTGGCTGCAATGATGCTGCGACACCAGCAAACCACCAAATCACCAAATCTGCGATTGAAAAAAAAAAAAAGTTAGAAAAATATACTAAATAACAATAATTACAATAACTCCAACCAACCCCAAGCGGGTGCCGTTGGTCCACCCTGGGCTGCGGGAGAGTAATATAACAGCATTAATGGAGGTAAACAGTGATTCGAGTTTGAAAGAAAAGGTAACTCTACTTTCCTAAAGTGAAAGTAACATTAATATTAAGGCGTTCCATTTGGTAATTGTAGTAAGCTGATTTCTGGCCAACTTGCCACATACTGTTACACAGGGAACAGCCTGTCTTGTTTTTCCTTTCTCGCAGGCTCCTCATGAGGTGATTCAGGGGCCACCCCCCCCCACCCCCCCATCAACAACCGGAGACATTAAAGAGGTATATCTTGATAAAAGACTTTCATTCATATGTTGCATTGACAGCGTATACCTCGCAAAATGATCCAGTGACAAAGATGTGACCTCCAGGGGGAGTCACACCACGTAGAATGCTTTATAAGTGACGTCCATTTAAGTCCATGTGTGGGTCTCACTCGAAAGAGTAACACTGCAGTCTTACAAATTGGAGCTGGGCCATTGAAAGTGAAGGTGAAAACAAAGGCTGAAGGCCTGGCAGGGACGTTTATTCGCTGTATATACTGTCAAGGGATATACATTTGTGAGGAGCTTTGGAGACATGTCCACTTTCTAGCTGATTTGAGTGAAAACTTGAGTTTTTCCCACTGTCTTGAGTGAAAACGTCGCATTTGATCAGGCATTTAATGTTAATGTGGTCACATGCCTACAAGTACATTTCAGACTAAAAGCACTGAACCAAAACCAAGCACGGCAATACAAATCATTTAAAACACAACGTATAAAATCACGCAATATAAGCACAGCAGAACTTAAAAGATATGAATATAAGGAAATCAATAAAAACCAGTACTTCCGCCGTGTGCCATGCATGTTATCTGTTATTATATCCTTAGGGTATTCATGATAAATATTCTAGGTTCAAAGGCGGGGTTGTAGTAAAACCAACTGTCCAATGAGTGTTCCTGACGTCATTACATTTAGTCTTAAGGATATTACATTTGGATTCACCAAAATCCTGCACCCTGTGACACAACTCCACCCACATGTTGCCCTGTGAAGTGATGAACAACCCCAAACGCCACACGGTGCAACGGGACACTGGAAAAAAAAAACATGGACCATTACGAGTCGAAATCACCTCGACGCTTTATTATAATTTACATCTATTCAAATAAGTGATGTATTTCCAAGTGCCATTGCACCACGCTTGCAAACTGTCGTAACAGGACGTTTCACCTCCTTGTGCAACATTGCCGCAGGATCCCTTACAAGGCCGTGACGCTGCAAAACCGCTCAGCCTAATCAAAACATGAGCAGCCAGCCAGGCAGAATTGACTTGCATGCGTGACATCATCAGGGTTGTTTTGCCAGACTTGACAGAGCTCCTCCACAGAAGACTAAAGGCTGGGCGGCACTCTCCAAGACCAGTAAACCGATCTTCATTGCGTAAAATCAGTGGAACACCCCATTTTAATGAAGGTGACTATAAATATTATGAGGGCCTTGAGTGCTGGATGAACAAAAAAAACAAAAAAAACATGTCACGAGATGATTTCTCTGCCACTGCTGCAGATCAGATACTGATCATTATCCAATTGTAAAACATACCTAATCTAACTAAGCGCATGCAGCCTTTTTAACTCACTTGAATAAACCAAACTACTAAGCAAGAAGCAAAGCAATTAAATAAAGGCAAATGTTTGTCTTCTGCCGGGGCGAGACTGGTGTCCAGCTTCATTTCCTTAGAAAACCAGTTTGTGTAAAGAGGAACCGAAGCCGACCGCAGTGTTTTTCAAAGTTTACGCACTCTGCGCTTCCTTCTCGTTTATCTGAAGTCTTGGTGCTTTAAACTGAGCGAGCGGTGGCTTTTCCCCCCAAAGGCCTGCTGTTTTCTTTTACTGACCTTTGTCGGTGGTGAGGAAGCTTGTTTTGATCAATAAAAGCAGCAGTAAAAACCCTGCATTTCAAAGCTTTGCTTATGCAGAGAAATACTATCCGCCAAATATAATAAGTGTAAAAGTACTCATATATATATTATAGTATTGGGTAATTATTGGGGTTTTATTATTATTAACATGTAAACAGCATTTAAAAGATGTAGCTGGTTGAGGTGGAATATTTGTGTATAATATTTATTTATATATATACAGTATATATATATATTACAAAATGGATGCAGTGAATATTGTAAAAGGTGCAACATACATCTCTTATTTATCTCCAAAACTACGGCGGAGCAGCATAACATGTAAAAACTCAAATAAACCATTAAAATTGTACTTACGCCGTCTCTGGCAACACAGACAGGGATATAGAAATACAAACGTTATAAGTAATTATACGATTTATTCGTAGGTAGGAATAATTGAAGACCAAGACGAATTAGCATGCATAGTGTTATGGCTTTCATTTGTTTGTACACGGTAACAACATGAGACAGTTTACTGAAATCTGACGCATTATTCAGGAACAATAAGAACCAGGCGAGAGGCAAAAGTACTGGCAACTGTGAATACTTTGTTGTTGCTGAATGAAACAAGAGGTTGTTGCATGTTCCCGCACGTCTTAGAGTCACTGACTCATCTGTTTTGGCCAAACATTTAAATTCTTTCCTGAACATCACACTCGGCTACATCTTCACAAGAGAACCAGGAAGATTCATGTATTTTTTTTTCTTTTTTCGTGCACCGTCGCCGAAGTGTCTTCTTCCAGAGAACATTTCAACAGTTCCTTGTTCCGCGTAGCCACGCTGCAGACAAGACAAACAGGTCTGACACCGCGGTCAAAACCAGGCTCAGTGCCACTGCTTTCCCTGCCTGTGGGAAAACAAACAATAGTTTCGCTCATGTGGAACACCGACCGGGGGGGGGGGGGGATTGTATAGTATCGGTGCTCCCATTCAAGAGTAGTAAGTAGCATAAATTTAGAAATAGAAGTATGTACAAAATATGAAAATAGGAATATACACATTTACAATATTCAAGTGAAAAATAAAGGTAAAAAATATATACAGTAGCACTGTATATATATATATATGTCCTCTGTATGGAAATGACATAGAAGCGTGAGCAGTATCTGAAGGCAGGTTGAAGGGTGTGCTCTGTTTACAGTCTTCTTTGAGCAGGGGAAATTGTCAGTCACGATGACCTGTTTTAATTCCAGTGAAAATGTCACATCACATCTACTGTAAACCACCACAATGACTTCACACCCCAAACAAACACAAGGTCAAGTTAGCGAGACTCTCCCTCACACACACACACACACACGAGTACTTTTTTTCAAGTTTGAGCTCCTGTATACTTCTACTCCACTACATCTCAGAGGGAAATATTGTATGTTTTACTCACACTACATTTATTTGACATTAAGATTTAACATTAAAAAAAAACCCCACCACCATTATCTTATAAACAATTAGTCAAAGATTAAACCAGTGGCTGGTCTCGTTTGGCCCCATTGTCACCATATTTTGTATGGTATACATTGTGATATTGGGTACTGAGTACTTCTTCCGCCACTACTCGCCACTTAAGAAAGTATCAGCAGGCCTGTTCTGTCTGACCCGAGGGAAAGAATAGCGGCAAGGAATGCTGTAAATGCAGTTTTCACAGCAGAAAGAGTCAAGCCAAACACTGAAGCACGGCAACGCATGCTAACACAAGCAAGCGTGGTGCGCGAATGTTGGCATGCTAATAACCAATTGGCAATGAACACGCGGTACAGCCGAGGCTGACGGGAATGCCGTTCGTTTTGCAGGTATTTGGTGGTAACACTCCAGTCATCACAGACAAACGGCGCATCTGTTTTGTGAGTGCTTTATTTCACAGTTCATTTCAAGTCCAAACGCTCCCGTGCACACAAACACTGACAGCCTACCTCAAGTGTTCTACACACAGGCAAAATAAAGTGACGGCTTCACAGCAATAGTGTTTACACAAACAGCATCAATTATTATTATTATTATTCACATCAATAAATATAAGTGTGTACAAAATTGCAGGGCATACATTGTTTTCTTGGTACGGTTACGAGTGAGAATCACATTCAACTTGCTTCTACTGCTTAAAGCTGTATGAGCATTGTGTCCATGTTACAGCAAGTCCCAAAGTCCAACGCAAGGTTGTTTCTGACTGAGTGCAGCACTCTGTGATGGGCTTTATGTTTGGGGCCTCGCGTGCTCCGGCTTGAGGTAGACATAGGGGGACCAGGAGACCGTCTGGGAATCCATCCACCTGCTGGGGTGATGGTCCTCCATCTGCTCCTCTGCCTCCTCCTCTTCGCTGGACCCCTCCAGTTCGTCTTCATCCGAGCCCACCTTCCCGGCGCCGTGTCCTCTCTGACAAGGCATCTCCTGGGCCTCTGCCGCCGTCCTCGAAAGACTCGAGTGACACATGGCGCAGACCCTCAGCCACTTCGTTGGGTGAATGTGCCCAATCACCGCTCGCTTCTTGGAGCACGTGCCGCAGACCACAAAGCCGCATTTCCGGCAGTGGTGTCGACGCTGGGTCACGGTGAACTTGTCGGAGCAGCGCATGCAGATGGCGGAGGCCTGGTCGGGGATCCAGGTGACGGCGAAGTTGGAGCCGGGCCTGCGGCTGCCGCTCTGCAGCAGCCTGGACCGGCATTCCTCCATGTGCTCGATCCAGGCGCGCTTCTCCTCGTACGAGTCCGCTGCCACGTAGAAGGACTTCCGCGGTGTGCGGATCAGCCACTGGTTTTTCATCCTCAAACCGTCCTCCAAGTCCTCCAGCTGGATGTCCTCTGAAATTATGAAAGCAAAAAAGGTATGTTAATGCAAGGGAACAAAAGGTGTGAACACTATGGCATGGTCAACAAGGCAAGAAAAGCTTCCCAGTCCTTCACAGCTCCCGTCACACCTGTCAAGGCATTTATAACCCTAAAACTTATAAAACAATGAAGCCTAATCCTCCTCCTCAGGGGGGGGGGGTTTGTCTAGTTGGATCAAGTGTTCAGGAGACGCAGGTGAGTTGCTCACCTAGGGGGATGATCTGCTGTCTTTTGTGCCAGCGGCCGTTCAGAATGATGCTGCCGTACACCAGCACATCGTTGAAGAGGAAGAAGACTTTGTGCTGCGGCCCCCGGCGGCTCTGCTTCCTCAGCCGGCCCTCTCCGATCAGAACCCGACCCGGCTGAGACAGGGGCTTCCCCGACGGCCCAAATGAGCTCTCAACGGCGTGGATCCGCTCCCGGTTCTCCTGAGCAAACGTTAGCTGGTCCACCATGGTGCCCTTGTATCTAGTTCACAAGTTGGACAAGTTGGACAAGTTGTCCCGTCTTCGGAGTGACAGTGAAAGTCTCTTTGCTGATATGAATTCCGCGTCTCTGCAGGTGTGTTCCCTCTCGTCTCTCTCTGATGAGAGAGGCAGCCGGGGAGAAGCACTTAAACCCTTCGCTCTTGGTGACGCAATGGGGCTTTCCAAAGAAAGTCAGCTTTGAGACAAACATGTCTTGCAAGGAGTAAAGGGGCGGGGGCTGGATTTGAATTCAGAATAAATGGCGCAATCAATTCTAAATGAGGAAATGCCAGCCTTCACAGAACAGAGGTTTTAATGTGCTGACGACAGTCAATTCGAAGGAACCTGTAGTTTCCACTGTTTCCAGCTCATGAATGTATATTTGCATTTCAGCACGCACTCCATCACCCAACTATCCATTTCACCCACTACACCAGTAGAGAGTGACCTTTTTTTCACCCCACCGTAAGCAGAAGCCAGAGATAAACAGTAGAACTGACCCGACGAAGAGGTCACGTCTCGCAAACAAAAATCTCATTTGTCATGTCTCATCTGGACATCCCGCTGCTCCCAAGCTCATTGAATCGCGCGTTCCTTCCAGTAGCTGGCCGCGCAAACCAACCACAAACCGGTGTAGTGGCATCTAGGTCGGCAGGGTTACGGTCAGTAAGCGACGCACAAGAACGCAGGGGGAGATCCCAATGGCCGGGTAGAGGAGCTTCAGAATGTTTTCTCCACCTCATCGACAGGTGACTTACATAAACGCAACACATTGCACTGTGGGATCGTGGGCAAAAAGTAGTGATAGTCAAACTTTTTTTCGTTCCACTGCAGGAAGTTTTTTTGCAGGCGCTATAGTACATTCATTCCGCACAGAATTTGGAAATCTTTTGAAAGAAAACAGATGAAAATAATGAAATTCTTTTTTTTTTTTTTTTTTAAATCAGTGCACACCAGAGACTCGAGCTGGGGGGGGGGGGGGGGGGGGGGGTGTTTTGACTTGTCATAGAGGGGGGAAAAAAAAGGCACAGATGTTACCAACAATGGCTCCGTTCCATTCAAGAGTCCCAGTAAGCCATGAACAAATGCCAGGACCCTGAAACTGAAGCAGCTAAATGGAATTCAGCCATCATGCGTTGGTCGGAATTGTGAAAAAAATGATAAAGTAAAGCAAGCTTGAGCCATTTTAATCTTGCAGGTGGTTAACGCAAGGTAGTGTCACATCCTCCCTCCACACGAATTTCCTCAATAGTTTCCTGTGAACTGTGCTCACTGAGGGCCAGCCTCCCCCCTACAGGGCACAGGGCAGTTAATCCTGGCTCTGCCAAGGGGCTTTCTGAAATGTTTCCTATAAATGTGAATGAGTTACTTATTGACTATGGAGTCACAGGCTAAGCTTAATTAACCGTGTGTCTTCGTTAAAGAGAGTACTGTGTGGTATCTGCACACAGCATGCATATATTTGTGGCTCCGCATGACACAAACCTGAAAGTCTGGGTTCTGCGGTCTTGATCAGTAATCTGATCCAAGTCAAACCTCTGCATGCATGCCTCTATAATGAGCCCAAATAGTTCAACTAAAAAAAAAAAAAAAAAAACCACACTAAAGCCAAGTGTCAGTGTCATTCAAGGGCAAAAACTACAGACACCTCACAGCCCAGCAGTGACAACTTCTCTAACCAAGTGAATTTTACAAGGCCCTCAGGGCAGCGGGGATCTGCCAGTTGCAAAGCAGCGCTCAGGTGCTAAGACGTCCTCAGGAGCAGGTGCAGGAGTTCAAGAAAGCACACAAAGTACAGTGTTGTATTGTATTTGCCGTCAGTCAGAAACAGCTTAAAAGGCCAACATGTTTTACATTTTCTGTTACAAAAAGTGAACAAGGAAGTCCTGCATGTTTCCTAATGGCAAAAAAAAAAAAAAAAAAAAAAGGCGTGCTGAGCCTGAGCCAAATATAGTTCAACATAATCAAAAAGCATAAATAAATATAAAAGCATTAAATAAAATAAAAAAAATCATCAATTTAAATATTACACTTTCAAAAAGTTGGGAAACTGAGGCAGAGATATTCTGACTTTTAGTCTCCCAAAACACTTTCTTTCTGTTGTAAATGTGTAGAGATGTCCCGAGCCAATCTTAAGGATCAGTATCAGGGCTGAGCCGAGCATTTGTAATGGGCCCCATCAAAAGCCGACCCTTTGTTTACTGAACTCTACTGCTACTGCAGCATTTCACTCGCATGCCGGTCAAAGTGAGAGTGTGTGAACGTGAATGCGCTTGTCCACGCAGGTGCGTGTGGTTCTGAGTTCTGACACCCGGATTAATTCCTTGAGCGACTTGATAAGATAAGCGTTGACCTTTCTGGTTAAAGTGCTCCCTGCAGCCGGTGTCTGCACTCAGCCAAAGATCCTCTGAGGGAAGGAGCTCGCCTTCGATGTCTTCCCTCTGGCTGATCGCGTCACGTTCATTTTCAGGAGCCGCGTTCTCCCAGCTGAGCGGTCATTCATATCAATAGTATAATCTTATCAGCTGTATAGTTGTACCGGGTCTGACTCGGAATCGGCAGATACCCAATATTAAAAAGGACATGGATTGGGTTCGGAGCCAGGGTGTAGTGTCCAAGCCCAAAATGGATAAGGGTCGTTTTCGCAGACTTGACAAAGCCCCTCACACAGAGACACATTACACAAACATAAACAGATCCTGAGTATGCAAGACTGGTGGAGTCCCCCTTTAAAATGAGGTGATACATGCGTGACAGTCGTCCATATGCGTAACAACTCAACAAAATCCATCTGCTCCACAGTGGACATTGTTGTTACAATTCTTCCTGACCGCCAATAGAGGTCAGTAGAAGTCGGAGTTTGTGCTGTCTCTTGTTGAAGCACACTCACAAGTCGATGGTTCCTCTCACTTTAAACTTCTTGGCGGAGCGCTCGCTGGCTCGCTGCTCAAACTTGCTTCCATAGATGTGGGAGACGAAGCCATTGATCTCCACTGCAAACACGCTGTTCCTCTTCGGGATCACTGTCGCACAACAAGTGGAGGGTGAGAAAAAAAACAAAAACAAAACAGAGGAACAAATGTGTCTTAATGGAAAAAGTTGAATTTTACTAAATTGGTTTAACTTTTTATCATGTGGTTCGAAAACAAAATGTTGTCACATATTAATACAGACAACCCACCCATAACCTGTAGGCCTACATTAAACCCAGAGACCATTTTCTTAAAGCCATAATGTTTCTAATATCATTATACATGCATGTAAAATAATCAAACTGATCAACCAATGCAATGAATAGACCTTTTCCACAGCAGACAGGAAGAGCAATTGTCTATTGTGTTCTACAGTTATGTATCTCTTAAAACTAAAAGTTCAATAATAATAATAATAATAATATAAATCAGTTTGTAATTAATACTTCGTGTGACAGACCCAGCTCTTAACAAACAGCAAGACATGTCCTGCTAAAGGTGAGTGTCAGTGAGTGAAACGTCCGTCAGTCCAACCTTTCAGTTTGTCTTCTTTGGTGATGATTTTGAAAACGTGTTTGAACTCTTGGACTAGAATCCCTGTAGCTCCCACATATGAGGGGCATTTAGACCGGACCACTGTGAGCAACAAACAAACAAACAAAAATAAAACCATTAGTACAACACCGTCGTAGCTGAGGCAGAATGGACGAGATGGAGGAAAGCCCGCACTGTGCTAGTTATTGTTTACTCATTGTGTCGTCCCAGTCAACGTGTGTGAAATCCTATTTTGAGGTCCCAATGACCTTAGAGTCAAACATGTTCAACCAACTAAGAAATATGGTCACAATCTCCCCTTCTGTGGTGCTGAATAATAGCCAAAAAAAAGTCCACCCGCCCCAAGGACATTATGGGACATCGACATGAATCCTTTCTGCACCTGATTGGACAAACACTGGTCAATAACTAATGAACTATATTCGATACCAAAATGCATTCACAGATTGTTCAGATTCTGGAGATTAAATGTTGAGGATGTAGGATGTAGGGACAAAAAAATGTCTTAGTATAAAATGTATTGCATAAAAAAAAACAACTTGCCAAATGTGCTATCAAACTTCAATAAGTAACAACTGATTGTGATCAACACTGTATCTATACATTTGAAGCTTTCCACTGCATCATTTCTCATAGATTCCTCCGTATTATTGGTCAGTCAGCCTGCGAAAACAAACGACACCCAAGTTCAGGGGAAGCCCTGGTAGTCTAGAGGTTTAACACTGGATAGTGTTACTGGAAGTCATTGTGGCCTGTACCTGTGATGATGGCACCATGGAAGTCTGCCTTCAGAAGCTTCTGCTGCACAAACTGTGGACTGCTGTAAACCAAACATACGAGGTTGAATATACAGTAAAAGTAAGAGGGCCTTACTGAACTTGCTTCAAATGAGTAATTAAAAAAAAAAAAAAAGATATTTCGCCATGTTTTAAGTGGATGCCCACTCAGTGTTGATGGTAGATGTACTCAATTGAAGCAATAAATTCCTCAGTGTGGAGCTGTACTGGCTGTGCCTACATGTACCAGGATGCATTGCATGCAAGCCTCTGAAGCCAATGCCCACCCAGCGGGCCGCACAACAGCTTTATGGTATGAGCAATTTTGCTGCTGGGTGCTTCTGTATAACAACAAAGCTAACGCTAGCTGAGCTAAAAAAAAAAAAAAGAAAAAAGCAACATGAAAAAACAGTTACCAGCATCCAACCTACTGCTTGTGTTATTTAGTTTCAACTGAAGCTTAAATGTGCACACCGTTTCTCTTGACTGTCCCTGAATATTAGTCCAACATCGCCCCCAGCCTGTGGGAGTAGCACCCTCACCTATAGCTGTTACTTTGTTGGCCAAAACATACTGTTAGTTAACAGAAATACTCAGTCAGTGGTCATCTGCTCTCTCAGCCCTGCTGGTCTCGGTTGTCTTTTCCAGTTTACCTTCTGAAGAAGGTCTCTAGCACGCCTCTGTCCAAGTGAATAAAACTTTCATGCATTAGTAACGCACAAGCGGGTTCTCAGGGTCGCCGTTGACAACGGCAGCCGACAAAAACTGCCCGCGCTGAAATTCCCTGCAGCAGAATGATTCAGTTTCTGTTGCTGTCGGAGGGCAATTTGAGCAAAGGCTCCACCAGTCGCCATTTGCTCTCTGCAGCTCAGGTTGGTCCTCCTGCACGGCCCTCCTGAATATCTGAGTCAGCCATCACATTGTCAGATGTATCCTTGTCCATCACATCCTCTACTCTCGTATTGTGGGATGCCATTTTGGCTGTTGGAAAGTTTACAAGCAAAGAGAAAAAGGTTGGTTTTCGATTGCCGCCGCATTGCCCCCCGGCTACCCACGGACAAAAGACTAGAAATCCAAGCTGACATAGTTTGTAGTTCTTCCGAGTCTCCAACTACGTCACTACGACAACACCGATTTTACAGCAGGAGAACTCATCTTTCTCAGTTAATATAGCACACACACTCAGGAATTTACTGCTTCAGACATTTACCATCAACACTGCGCGGACATCCACATAAAAACGTAGCATGCGTTCCCTTAATGATGAATATCGGGGTCTGTGGCGCTCCAAACTGATTTACCTTGTTGGTTTCAATCCACTGCACAGGTCAATAATGTACTGTCTCCAGAGTTCATGCAGTGGCAGGAAAAGCTCGTATCTACAATAATAATAATAAAGACAGTGATGCTGGGGAGAGAGGAGGGGCTAGAAAACAACTGGGTAAACAGGAAATGTAGAATATTTTGATGCAGTCATGTATTTTTGTAGGCAAACCCAGAAGTTAGCGTCGCACTGGTTCCCTCGACAAACAGCCAAAGGGATTTTGGGTCATTGCAGAAAATAAGCTCTGTGGCAAACAAAGGTTTATGACACGTTTTGTTCAGCAAGATAATCTTCACTAATGAACCCCACTTTTATGACTTTTGAAGTGCAAATGGAATCAGCAGAAGTAAAAAGCTAACGTTAGGCTATAAAGGAACTACAATATAGACAGCTATAGATATATAGACAGATAGATATAGAGTATAAACACAACGAGGCTGTAAAGGCGGACTGGTGAGTAGATTGCCGAACACTTTCCGCTTGTTAGCAACCGCCTTTTTAAAGACACGTAGAAGCTTCTAAATTCACGAGTGGAAACATGAAAACCTCTTAAGCTTGTGTGTAACCACAGACCTTATTTCAGGCATCTAACCAAAAACCCACTGACTTCCAGACGAGGGAACCGGAAGTGTAAAAATGCTCAACTCATTTCTGGGTGTTAGGACTCATTCCTGCAGCACCCTGCAACGGTCCCATCTTTCAGCTTCCTGACCAACCTCTGGTGCTCAGGCTTGATCTGGAAGACCTTCATTGCCCTCTTCTGCCGAGCGTTCAGTCCTTTGGCTTTCTTGCGGGTTCTCTTCGACTTGTCTTTCTTGGGCCTGGTGTAGCCCAGAATCACAGCCTTGTGGCTCAGCATGCTCTTTAGATCATGCCGCGTGGGCTGCTGAATGCTGTTCTTCAGGAACGCCTGGGTGAAGGCCTCCGCTTTAGGGCTGGTTTGAGACTGGAAATGAGGCAAAGACACCGAGGACATTTGCAGAGGTCACACAAAACCTTTGAAGTAAACTGTTCGGTTTAGTAGAGCCTGTCTGATGGGATTTTTGAGGCTGACCTAATAGTAATTAAGAGTTTTAACAATTATCATTATTGGAATGAATCTCTATAATGTGTGTGGTAAAGAGTTGTGACAAATATTTGGACGGCGGCAGGATATTTTACAGTTTAGCAATAAACTTTACTATCAAACATCAACATTTTCTACTAGACTAAATGACTGTAAATTGTTGTATCCATTTATTTGTTCTGTTGTTTTATCCTGAATTTAAAAGCCTAACCGGTGACGGAGGCTGCAAATTAGCTTCAGCTAGACGCCTTATATACACTGTGATGAACAATAATCAAAACAAATACAAACATTTTAACCATAAATTGAGAAAAATAAATGTTATTTTTTTAGGGATTTATGTTTTACAGGCAGAAAACAATAAGCTATTGAACAATGTGTTACTATACTACAATTTCTATTTGCCGACATATCCGTGCTAAGCTACTTATTGGCTGATAACATCAGCCTGCAAAGCTCTAATATAGACACAAATTTGTATGACATCATCAGGGCAACAACTAACGTTCTTCCTCATTGTTGATTAATCTGCTTTTTCTAAATGAATCTATTGATCGTTTCTTCTTTAAAATGTCCGAAAATAGTTAAAATGCCTGTTATGATTGTGTGAAAGTCAAATGTCTTGTTGTATCCAACCAACAGTCCAAAACCGAAAGACATTCATTTTTACTTACATCTTACAATCATTGACTCATTAAAAGGAAAGCATCGAATCCTCATATTTGAGAAGGTGGATGCAGCAATTTAATTTGGTCATTTTTGCTGAATTTGCTGTTGACTCATCGATTAATTGACTCGTTGTTACAGGTCTAGGTCTTGTGCCACTTTCCTTCGGGGGAAAAGTCTTGGGGATCGTTCGCACCCACATGAGAGATTACACAGTTCATAGGAACACCACACAGCACATCACATGCCCAGTGAGAAGCATCTGCTTACCTCAACACCGAGAACCTTCACCAGATCTCGAGGGATCCTGGCACGAACAAGTGTTTCTGTTGAAAGGACACAAAACAGAACTAGTATTACACAAAACCCGATCTGAACAACCTCTATCTTATGACTACTAGCATTATTACTGCTGCTAATAACTAACAATTACTTTTATTGTCAATTAGTCCATCTATTATTTTTCTCCTATTTTAATCGATTGAGTCTAAGTTCACAGAGCCCAAGGTGACATTTTTTTTTTTTAAAAGATATTCAGTTCAAGTACAATCATATAACAAGGAGTAAATCTGAAGCTGACAATGTTTGGCATATTGGCTTGATAAATGATTTTCATCTAGTTTTTTTAAATTTTGTAGGACTGGAGAGCTGTATTACAATTTTCAGGTTTTCCAGAGAGTGTGTCGGAAGCCCGAAAATGAAGCCCCTTCCAAGGGGAAGACTTTCATCTAAACCAGTTGACTTTTTCCTGGACGGTGTCGGATTTCCATGTTTCCGGGCTATCGGTTTACTCGCATAGCCTCGCAGTCTACCATTCAGGTTTTATAACAAGCCACTGCGAATGACCTAAATACCTAAATGTCAGGTGTCGGCACAGGTTGGAGATAAAACTTTTTTTTTTGTGCTGGCTGACAACAGCAGCTATCCAGGGATTTCCTGACATAAGCAAGCAAAGGTGTGTTCCCATTTCTGAAGACAAGGGACTTTCCTGTGACACTGATGAATGAGGATCCCACCTGCACTGTGATAACCTTTCCACAGTCCTAAACTTGTATAAGACACATTCTGTAACTCCCACGGGGGGGGGGGGGGGGGGGGTGACAGTGTGAACATGAATGTCAAAGGTTGTCAGAACTCCATAATACGCAACTAAAAAAAAAAAAGACATGTTATGGCTTTGTAGCGTTGATGTAGCTAACGTGTTAGCAACCTCTTGCCTGTTTCCACATCCGGCAGTCACAGAGCGACATGACCCGTCACGAGAGCTGGCGCAGCAGCAATTATCCATTATTAACTACACCCGTGTTTGTTTGAAAGTAAGAATGCGAGGACAGCGGGGGGGGGGGGGGGGGCAGGGAGCGCCAACGGTATTAAACTCACCGTCCATTTTCAGGTTGGCGTGGACTTCCCGAAGGAGAACCTAACTATAGTCAACAACTTCTCTTGCTCCAGGAAGACAGGCAGAGACAGTACAGCGCATGCTCTCTGAACACGAGACAAGCCTTCTTCTTCTTCTTCGCGTTCTTCTTCTTCTCTGATTTAATGGCGGATCGCAAACCAAGGTGTATAGGTGCATACCGCCACCTACTGTGCCGGAGTGTGTAGCGTCAGGGCTTCACCTACTTCATGTTACATCAAAGAAATGAAGAGAAAATAAATGAATAAGAAATAAAATAAGAAGTGATAATATATAATTATATTGCAGATATTAAAAAGAAAATGTAAAAGTAATTTCAATGTCATTTTAATAAAATAACATCAAAACATGAGCCACATATTTCCTTTCATCATACATTATTACTGTTGTGCAAAACATGAGCCAGCGCCCGTTTTTTAGACATACAGAGACCTCTGACATTATTCATTTCCCTGTCACAAATCTGTCCGTCGTCTACTTAACATCTAACATAAAAGCACTTGTGTTTGTTTCCTCATTCCACTTTAGTTCCTCTCCACAACCCCCTCCCTCTGTTGCTCTTCCTGAGCTTCTTCCATATTTCTTCCAAAGGGTTTGGGTCTAAAAACAGAGGGCATTGCATGCTGCACAGATTGTAAAGCCCCATATGTGATTTTATATATTTTTTATTTGTGATTTTGGGCTATATAAATAAAATTGCTTGAGGGAGAAAGAGGTAATGTGGTAAGACAAGAGGGAATGGCTGCACATAACAGAACTGAAAGGAAAGTGATACCCCAAGCAAAGTGCTTCACTTCATACAAATCAATAAAATCACAAAATAAGTCTTTGAATTTTTTTTTTGCAAGATATTTATTTAAAATCTGTTTTTGGATCAAAAAATGCAGCCCGAAATACAAAGTGTCTCTCAAGTCAAATATGACAAAATTGCATTCCAACTTTCCGACACATCCAAACTTCTTTCAATAAAAGTCTTTCCCCGTTTTTTTTTCTTTCTTTCTACAAATAAAACGTATTTATATAAATACCAAGGCACACTTTTCTAGAAAAAACGAAATCTTAATTCAAATAACACAATGAGTCAGTCCCAAGCAGTGAGCTTATCCCTTTTACCCTTTCAGTGGAAAAAACAATCTGAATACATTGGCTTCATGGCAGATACCACTCTGCAAAGACAGAGAACATGTGGTCATAAAAACTGAGCCTTTGATAATCCAGCATGCAGCCCCCAGCCTCAGCACAACTAACACTCCCACAATGTATTCACCTTTCACGTATGCACATCGCTCCCTAAATGTTCGACACATTCGAACTCTTGCACTTACATGGATGGATAATAATCTGGTTACATGTATCTGATCATTGTGTTTCATTGTGTGCAGTAATGTGTGTAGAGACCCTCTCATAGACAGGGGCAAAAAAGACAAAGGGGCCCCTCCCTCTGACTGCAAGAATGCCTTGTTGGAATACGCCCTCTTTCCATTTAAAGGTCCCATATTGTAGAAAGTGAGATGTCCACGTCTTGTCTGATTATAAAGCAGGTCTGGGTGCTGTGTAAATACTGGGAAAGCATCAAAACGCTCAGTCCGCGGAGAAATGAAACACAGCCCGTATTCAGACACTGTGCCTGTGCAGTTCATCTGATCCAAGAGCAGCACCACCCACCAAGTACAGGGACATGCTCATCCACCCGCTCAGTCTGTCTGAGTTATTGGAGCGCTCTGCTCAGGAACTACTGTTCAAGTGTTTGGAGGTTGTTCAGTTTTTTTTTTTTTTTGGGGGGGGGGGTAATTAAGTTCAACACAAAAGTCCCAAAACAACCCAGCAAAACACTTTTTGGCCGGTTACTTGCCACCGCCACCACAGAACGCTCCTCTTCGTGCGACGTTATTATTCCATAACTCACTGCTGTTTTCCCTGCAAGACACTGACCCATCGAGGACGCTCCATCACGCGAGACAACTTCAGCACGTTCCACGCGGGAGGTCACGCTGGAGAAATGCTGGAGGTTCCCTGTGTCAAAGTTACTGATGTTGTAACAAAACGTCCATATTGTTTTTTTTTGATGGTTTTAGTACTGGAAGGACTGCATCCATTGAAATCTGCCAAATCTTTGTAAACAAGCACGATAAAGGTTACTCACATTTTTCACGGCAGCAGTAACTCGTATACCAGCGCGTGATGACGAGTACAATACATTTGGACTTGTATGGTCGGACAACTGCAATGCATTCCTTCTAGTGAGCAACCAAAGCTTGGCAAACTAAAAATATGGTAGTTAATATTTGGAATTTTGGATTCGTTTTCTCTATGGGCACAGTTTGATTGATTTATTGTTTCACACAGTAATAGATACTGTGTAGTTCTTTTCAGTATGACATTGGCACTGTGCCTCCTACTGGTTCCAGTAGGAGTAACTCCATATAGGGTGCTGCAGGAGTGAGTCCTAAATGGAAATGAGTCAGTATTTTTACACCTCCGGTTCCCTCCTCTGGAAGTCAGTGGGGTTTATTTTTTTTTTGAATGGGCTTTTGGTTAGATGCCTGAAATAAGGTCTGTGCTTCAGAGATTTCAACGTTTTGCTCAACGACATAAAATGCGTCAGCAGACACCCCCACTCGTGAATTTTGAAGCTTTTTTTTTACGTGTCTTAAAAAAGGGGCAATAATCCAAAATCCCATGGAACAATCCCATTGGCTTTTTGTTGAGGGAACCGGGGGCGACGCCGACTTCCTGGTTGGCCTACAAAAACACGTCATCCCTGCAGCGCTCCGTTACAGTGACACTAAGTAAAAGAAACTAGCGACAGAACGCTTTCATTTTGACCTCTCAGTGCTTCTACCGCTCAGTAGACTCATTTGGCAGCAGTCTCTTGACTCGTTACCGCAGGCGAGTGCTTGTGCTCTGTGTGTGCGTGTGACCAGTGTAGGTGTAAATGGGGGTGCTGATGTAGCTGACAAAGTAGCTCCTCTTCAGTTGGCTCCTGGATCTGCTCTCTGCAGAGAAAGAGGGACAAGAGTGAGCTATAGATAGTTTTGATGTTTTACGCGACTTGCAACAGGCAAGCAGCGTCAACCTACTTGAACATGAGCTGAACGGAGGTTTCGTATCTGATTCTCTCCACGTCTGTAACGGAGCAACTGTGACTGCGGTCCCACTTGTAGATGAAGTTCTGTTCAAAAAAATAAATAAATAAATAAAAAAATGCTGTGATTAGCCCATTTATATTAAAAGTCACACAAAACCATCCCTTCCCGATGTCCCCGTCCTGTCTGTGACACTGAAGACGTACATCTTTAAAAACACCTCACAAATATATAGTGTCTTTTTTTTTTAAAAGGCTCAGTAATTTCCTAAAATTACTATTACAATTATTTAGTCACAAGTAGTGACAGCTGTTACATGTACTGAATTTTCTGGTTCATCCTGGATGAAGGAGCCTCTAACCCTGAGAGCGTTTCTCCACTGCAATTCTTGTCAGTTGCTGGCGTGAAAATGGTAAAAGTCAGTGCAAAGATCTGCGCACTATAACTGCCAGTGGCAGCCTCAAAACCAAAACCAGCACATCAGAGAGTTAAAGCCTAAAAAGTTGTTTCTGGTTGTTGTTGTGCTTGCAAAGCTCGAGTAAAACACGAGCCGTTATGTAATCCATTAGACAGCTGAAGCATCTGCTCTGTCACACGTCAAATGTCAACAAGGTGAGACAACATAAGGAAATGACGAACAAGGTGGTGTCATCAGTTGTTTGTGTGTGTGTGTGTGTGTGTTTGTAGGCCGATGAATCCACAGGCAGGGTTACTTAAAGCCGGGGTACGCAGTTTTCTGGAAAAGGCACACAGACAACGGCAGAATTTGAAAATACAGCCCCTCCCCTCTCTGTTCCATGCCCCACCCCATCGGACAAGCACGGACACGGGCCAGCGAGTTGGTAAGGAGTCCGTAAGGTCAGCCGGTCGCTTTTCACACGGCTGTAAAGTGACCTTCAGTTGCCATGCCGACTTTTCCTGCTGTATTTTCCTGCCATTGTATCAGACCTATATACTGAAAGCTTATTATGGATTTTTTCTTTTGTCCAGTGATGCCAAAATAAAACCGCCTACCCCCGGCTTTAACGGCATAAAGAAGTTTCTGTTTCTATGGTTACGTGCAGTTTAACGCGCCTTGCACACCGAGTGAACTGACCTCTAAGATGAGCGCCACAAACAAGTTGACCCACATGACAGAGGAGGTGAGCCACCAACACACAAAGTAGATCTTGGACCATCTGGGTAAAAAAAACAAAAAAAACAACAATAAACAAAAACAAAAAACATCTTCATCATCAACATCATCGTCGTCATCATCATCATTCATCACCGGTCAGCGAAATGTGAAATGTGTTTTCTCTCACTCCGTGGTGTATCGGCTGTACGCATCCATGAAGGCCTGCCAGTTGTTGACCACCATGACATCATACAGCAAAATGATGGCGGCCTGAGAGAGAGAGAGAGAGGGGGGGGGGGTACTCTTGTTTTACTTTGTATATCACATCAGTCTTCAGTACAGTACAAATATTTATCATTATTGATTTATTCATTATTTTATCATTTATTTCAATGTTGCTGGGGCTCAGCATCATCATCATCATCATCGTCAAATGTCTACTGACTTCAATAAGTGCTCCACAATAAGAAATCAAATCAAACAAACATATTGAAGCCCAGACGCGATCCCTCACTGGCTGCCCTTGTTACTCACAGCGAAGTCATCAAAGTTATTTGGCCAGTAGCCCAGCTGCTCATAGGTGCCACACTCCATGCTGAAATTAGAGGTGATGTTCTCCATGGAGGTATTGGAATGCACACTGGGACAGACACACATATGGACATATTAACACACACACACACAATCGGTGATGACTCACAAGACCAGGGAACCCCCGTGAAAACAAGATGGTGGTCTCACAGGTTTTTTTTCTACAGCTTTGGTTGTGCTTTTTGTTCATGTTTGCACTCTAACGTCATGTAACAAATGCAGACATTTAACAATCTACAGTATTATACAGATTAGCACTGGCGCGCGGGAGGTAGACCGTAGACGCTGAGCTGCAGGTCTGAATGAGGAGACCTGATCTGTAAAGCGCTTTGGGAGCTGTGAAGGTTGAAAAGCGCTACGTTAAGTGAAGAGCGTGTATTTCAACATTCAATTAGGATCTCCTGATCCTCATCTCGCCCCGCATGTGTGAAATGGAACCAGGCCACCAAAGGAACTAAATACCGTGAATGAGCCAGTGAAGTGTAGCGTAGGGTAGGAGTCACCATGGCTGGTAAGATAGCCGGTTCTGTTTTCAGATCAGGTTCCAGGTTCATCAAATACCAGGATTCACCAAGCTTCTCAAAATCTCTATCATTTTTTAATTTTTTTTTTTTTTTAAATATCGTCTTCCACTGGTTCAAATTACTGTAATGCTGTAAGCCGCTACCCACTACAGTCACGAGTGGACCGAAAGGAATATTTAATATTTTTAATATAACCTGGTATTTACTCAGCGGAGGTTCATCTGATCTGCATAAAGTGCCATTAAATACTAGACTGTTATGGCCGTTGTGACGCCTCCATCCTTTCACTGCTGAAAGTGGAACGTTGCTCGACCGAAAGCGACTGACTGAAAAACCCAAGTGGGAGGTTTGGGGTCACGTTGCACCGGACCTGCCGAAAGTCGCAGCTTCTGGCGGCGGCTTCATACCTCATCTCCGGAGGAGGAGCGATGGCTCCCTCAAACAGCCAGATCCCAAACACAGCAAAGACGTAGTACACCACCTGCACAGAAAGAGCGCCAAGAAGAGCGTCAGCCACTCGTGCCAATGGAAAATTAGAAAAGACGTCCGCGATGGGGCTGTGGGTGTAGATCAGCCGATGTCACTCACCACCAGTATCCCCGCAAAGGCCCTGAGGTTTTTCACCAGGTCCAACAGAGTACTTGCCACCAAAGCCATGAGCTGGACAACGAGACGGGAGTGCATGAAATGGCAAAAAGGGGGACATAAAGACGCAGGAATGAATTGTGTTTTACCTGCAACAGTTGGTGCAGCGAACTAGCGCTATATTAACTGATGACTCGTGAAAATAATCATTAGTTGCAGCCCTCTACTTTGAAGCCCCGGCCGTTTTTTTTACACCCTTTTGTTTACATGCTTACGGCATAGATACTACATGTCTTGGCCTAAGCATGCAATATATTTTTATTTTCATCACAAGTTCAGCTACTCAGAAAAGCCGTCAATTGGCGTATGAGTGCGACTGCACTTAAGTCGCGCCCCCCCCTGCTTTTTAAGCTGGCGAGGCTCAACAACTGCCACCTGTTAGCTTGAGCGACAGCAATGCTAAAAACTGATTCGGAATCACCCAACTTGAGGCTGCTGCTGTCATAAAAAAGTGTAACTTTGGAAAAAAGGGCATTTGCGGTATAAACATTTATATCATGAAATAATTGATTCCAAAAAAAAAAAAAAGGATATTCCAACAGTATGAGTACGATGGCTGTGTGCTCTGATTTGACAGATTCTGACTGCGTTTAAATGTCTGCACCCTGATTGGAGGGTTGGAGTTAAACTAGCTGTGAGCGCCCTCCTCCTGCTTGCGTACCTTGATATCTGGGATGATGCGCAGGAAGCGGAAGACAATCAGCATGTTGACCAAACGAATCATCTCCCACAGAGACATTACACCATGAGAGGATGGGTCCCTGGGGTGTGACACACACACACACACACACACACACACACACACACACACACACACACACTTGAGCATTTCAGAAGCAGCATCTTCATTCCTGAATCCAAAAAGAAAAAGGGCAACTGCACAGTCACAGGTGAGGTTTATTGATTTATTTATATATTTATATTCATTTATCTTTAAAATCTGGAATACGTCCGAGCCACTGACGTGTGTTTGCGGTTGGTCTCTCTGCCTGGATGAAATGTGCGACTCAAATGTCAACCATCACCGTGGAATTTCCAATATAAAAACAATGATAACAGGAAGTTGAAACTGAATGAGCAAACCTACCAGTGAGCATATGGAAGCCTGTAGGTGACATATATAGTGATCTGTAGAACCTGATGGGGGGGGCACATGAGATTAGTGATGAGTATCAAAAGTGGTCAACATCGCAACAGATCAAATGTTCATGAGATATTTCACTTTATCAAACCTGCGATAATTGATTCATTTCTGGCCACTTGTTTACAGCAGAAGCACAACATTAACATGTCATCACTTTCAGGCAGTCACGGAGCCACATGACCCGTCACGTGGGGTGGTGTTTGTGTCACCTGATGACTATAAAGCTCTGCAAAGCCGAGGGGAGCTACAGATTCGGCTAGTTGTTCACTACAAGAGGCATCTTTCACGCCGTCACTGTTATATCCACTTTAAATAAATTTGGTCATTTGAATGTCAGTCGATCGTTCACTCCGGTGCTGACTGACGGCGAGGGTTATCCACAAAAATAAGCCTGACGATTACGAGGCCTCAAATTTTCAGAAGAACTCGGTTTCCATGGGGGGGAGGGGGGAGACCAACGTATCCACGGGCGACGTTTGCATATAAGGGGAGGACTGCGGCCAATAAAAGGAGGAGGCGCGCTGCCGTTTAGTTTAAGGCCGTGCAAATTTGCAATGGTGAGCTGCTGTTCTATAGCAATCCAAGAGCGAGTGCACCCCCAGCACTGTCCAGAGAGCTGCAGTTTCTCACCTATCTGAAAGTACATAAACTTATAAAATAGGGAGAGAAAGGTAAATCTGGTCCCCAGTGTTTGACCAAACTGAAACAAAGATGTATTACAGTAAATACGAAAACTGTAAGAATGTGTGTGTGTGTGTGTGTGTAGAGCAGTGTTACCAATAGCAGGATGGTCAGGAAGCCGTCAAAGATGTTGTTCCTGTAGGACAGGTACCCTCTCCAGCCGAAGGCAAAGATCTTCACGCACATTTCAAACAGGTAATAGAGGATGAAGCACAGGTTGATGATCTGACAGTGGGACAGTGGAAGAGTGAAATCAGTACATTTCGGAAGGAGGTTCACAATTTCAACAAGGCGGTCGTGTTGTTTTTTCTGTTTTTAAAGACTTGAAGACTGAATATCATTAATGTTTGAAAAATCAAAACATCAGCATTGAGCTGGGGGGGGGGGGGTCTCATCGTCCTCTGGACCGCAAACATCCATAAAACATCATACGACTGTGTTCACCTCCATGATGAAGTTGTCTCTCTCTGCTGTGGACTTCTCAGAGTTCAGCACCAGGACGGTCTGCGAGACACGCACAAGTTAAGATTGCCATTTGCAAGACAACTATTAGCGTGCGTGTGTGTGTGTGTGTGTGTGTGTGTGCGACTTACACAGATGCACATGACATTGGCCAGCGCCACCGCGTTGCCAAGTATGGTGAGATAGTAGTGACTGAAGACCACCTGGACTCTCTGCAGGACTGGAGAGCTGTACTGGGGCAAGGGAGGGTGCTGGGAGGAAAACACACACACACACACACACACACACACACACGGTCAGAGGCATAAAGCAACGTGAAATGTAATGTTGGAGGAACCTTTGAAGCAGCACAGCTCTACCTCCTTAATGCGGTCTTTATCCAGTTCATCAAATATCCTCCTGAACTGCTCCCGATCCATGCAGCCGGCCTCTGCATGCTGCCGTGCCTCCTGAAGCCCACGTGGCGCAAAGGTAAAACAGTCATGGTGAAGAACCAGTTTTGTAATGACTGTACAAACTATTTCAGATTTATAGTCCGTTTTTTGTCACGATGGGGCCCAATGCTTGCTGACTTTGGTCTATTTGTGTGCTTAGCCACGCCCCCTTCGAAGTTCATCGGTCAATATCTTGAAAATAATCAATAATCTTGCTTTTTTTTTTTGTAGAGCACGTTGAGCTGGACGTGTGTCAAATTTCAAGACGGTGTGAGGGCCGTGGCCTTTCATAAACGTTGCATTTTAAAGCGTAAATTTCAGCACCAACCATCTGGCCAATTGCGGTCCCGTTTCCTGGGAAGCTAATGCTCAATCGTTTCCCAAGCTACTGGACCAAGTTCCATGTTCTATTCCATGTTTGTGTGTGTGTGTGTGTGGAGAGAGTGGCTCGGTGTCAGCTCTGACCGTAGTGATAGCCGCTCTGTAGTAGCTCTTCATCTGGACCCTGGACATCACCTCCAGCACCGCATCAACACGCACACGCTCCCTGACAACGGAACAACAGAATCTGAGGTGCTGACTTGAAATTGGGGAAAATAAAATAAATAAATAAATAAAAAAAATCATTAAATCAAGTTGTTAAAAGCATTAAAAGGACATCAACACATTTAGAGGATTGCGAATAATGATGCCTGCTGCTTAAGACTCTAGAGAGTTGTGTGCGTACTGTGTGTCTCTTACTCTGCCGCCTCTCGGGCTCCCCGGCAGCTGAGGACTTGGAAAGCAGCTCGGATCCCTAGTCGTCTCCTGATGATGGACGTTTGGACCGACATCTGGACCGAAAAACAAGAACAGAGAGGTTCTGGAGACTTCTCGTGTCCTTAATGTGCTAATCTGTGGAATGCGTGCGTGTGTGTGTGTGTGTGTGTGTGTTTTTTTTCTTTGGTGTTGATGAACCAATGAACACCCAGAGTTTACCAACGGTCAGACATCACTGAATGCATTTAGAGCTGATCGTGCACGCCGTTCATTAACCTGTCCGTATCCCAGACACGGCTGCTGCCATCTTGCTCTGGTGACGTCATTTAGAGCCAGAGTCAGTGGTGATCGGCGTGGGGAGCCTAGGTCCCGCCCACACGATCCCAGCTGTCCATCATGGCCGTTTCACCCCGTTTATCATGGCGACAGAAGCTGAACACAGCCAAACTCATCAGAAAAATGAACACAACTAGGGGGCGGGGCTTATGACCTAGCCCCCCCCCCCCCCAGCCAGCCAGCCACCGGAGGGGCGATCAAGACATTTTGGCTCCACTGTCATATCATCCGTCTTTATATACCGTCTGCGGTTTTAATATAAAGCTATTTCATCTGTTCCCGTGACGGATATCAACCACGAGTACAGAGCAACAGTCAGGTGTTAGCCTAGCTTAGCATAAAGACTGAAAACAGGGGGAGGGGGCCTGTTCCACCTGCCAGCACCTCTAAAGCGTACTAACGAACACATCGGTACGTATCAGGACGTGTGTATTCCATTTGTTTCACTTCTGCATATACAGAAATATAAAAAATAAAAAAAAGCAGTTCCCCCGTCTGTCCACCAAGTGGCCTCAGTGAGCTGCTGCCCCAGTCACCACCTGATCCGTCATCTGCCCGCTCACCAAGTCTGCTCTGGGGGTTCACCCTCCGAGCGCGTGTCACAGACATGACTCAGCGCAGACTACGGTAGCCCGGCAGGGTCTATTCGTGTTTTCTTTCTTTCAGCCCAATAAAGTTTTGACCAGCTTTAATCCGGTACGCGGACAGGCTCCATAGTTTTCCTCAATACTATTAATATTCTCATCTCTCTCAAAAAGAGACACTGGTTGGCTGCATCATGACAAATGTAGGATCCAGAAGGTGACAACTGGAGAAAAAGGATATCTCTAAATCTGCTAAATCCCCGGAGGAACACTTTTGGCTGAGGCTCAATATGTGATATTCAGAATTTAGGTTAAGCACAAAATTACCCAATGTTGGGCGTGTGCTGCGGCATGTGACATGATTTCTCCTGACTACCTTCCACTGCCAAGGCTTGGTTTTTCCCACTGACACCCCCCCCCCCCCACTTTCCCAGCTGGGAACCATTAAGTAACAGCTGTCTGTTTAGTAAAATAAAAAAATAAAAAACCCTCTCACATCACAGGCTCACATTAACGCCGTCTGCCACATTCAACCATAGTGCCCGCTGGCCGCCAGTGGAAGACTATGCTTGTACTGGGCGGCTCCCAGTGTGAATGGGTGGAGCTGTTAATAATACCCGGGACAGTGGAATGCATCACCGTCTGTGTGACTCACCAGCAAATATCCCCTGAACTGGTTATAGATGATGGCTGTCAGCAAGTTCATCAGACAGAAGGTTCCTGCCAGAAAGCAAGACAAGACGCATTTATATCGCTTTAAAAGCAACACAATAATCTACCGTCAAAGCCGCCGCGCCGACACGGACAATAATAATCACCGCTTACCAATCACACTGAAGGTGACAAAGAAAATGGAGTAGCCTCTGTTTAGGGAGTAGGCGGGGATCATCACTGTGGCGGAACAGAGGAAATATTGAGACGATCAGAAACAACGAGCAGCAGTCAACAAACTTGTTTATCGTGCCGCTGATCGTGTACCGTCCGGGTTGTTGGCGGTGGTGAGAAGCACCAGCAGAGAGGTGAGGGAATTGGGCAGGTTTCGGAAATGCAGCTCCCACTCCCCATTCTTCTTTGGATCCTGAACAGAAACACAGAGGAGAGGCAGAGTGGACTGTTCTCTCACTGGGTTTTAATAATGTAGTGCTGACATGTAAAAAAATAAATAAAAAAATAAATAAAAAAATCCACATCCATATATTTTTGCCATCCCAGCCTGGGAAGTGTCCTGACACACACACACACACACACACACACACACACACACACACACACACACACACACACACACACATACACACACAAACACCAAAGTATCAGTTCTCCACGGTATCAGTAGTACTGTGTATTTAGCAGGGTGTGACCACAAGGACCTGAACTCACCTCAGTTTTAGCAAACAGCAGCATGCCGATCATAGTGAAGAGGCAGAGGTGGACCGCCAGCAGCAGGATGACGCTGCACAGACAGGACAACAGGGCGGGGGTGGAAAAGCCCGGGGAGTCAGACAAGAGTCGAAATCTTTCTCTCTTTCTTTTTTGTTAAAAATGTTGCTTTATTTTCATGGAGTCTGGTTCACACAATAGATTTTCAAAGCTCTGTGATTGGACGTACACCTTTGACTTTTCATCAGAGAGCCAGATGAGTTTCTCATCATCTGTACAGATGATTGAACTGGGATCTGAAAGTGTTCCAACCGCCATCCACCCAACATCGTCATTTTTAACACCGGTGCCCGACGTGACTCCTCCAACTTGACAAATTGTAGCAGCAAGCACAACCTCCAAAACACGTTCTCCCTCACCGTTCAGTGTTCTGAAACCCGATCCTGGACGACGCTATGCGAACAGGTCGCGTATCGTGAGGTAGTGTTAACACAGACAGAGAGCATCATCATCATTCTGGGACCGCATTATAGAGAAGCAGCCACCCGCTGACAGAAGTGAGAGCGCTCCGGAGAGGCGCCTTTACATTTGTCGAGGGGTGAAACGACGTCGGAGGTAACTGACGGCAGGTTTCACTGTAGTTTCAGTTTGAACACTGAGAGACAAAAGTTCACTATGCTGGGCTACTGGTGGGCAATGTAACTAATTATTTTTTCGATTAGTAAAGAGTAAAATAACTTGAAAGATGCATGAATCAATAGGTCTTTGATAGCCCTGCCAGTGCATAAAGAGTCCAATACCTGGCAATCTCCGGGAGAGTCCTCTTGATGCACTTCAGCGTCTTTTTCATCAGGGAGGAGTTCTGCAGGAGGAAGAACGGCCGGAGGAGTCGCCGTACTCTCAGTTTCTGGTGAACGGAGACAAGACAGGATCCTTTTTTTTTGAATGCCATGTTTATTGTTCCTTTTTTTTTGAAGAAGAAGAAGAAGGGACAATGCTCATTCATTAGCACGTAAGCGTGCCAGATCTGCATGCAGTCCCTGGCAGGTTGACGACTGCGCTACGCTTGAAGTCGCGACGTTGGGAGTTGGCACTTGCTCTTTGCTGACATCACCAGCTCAGCGAAGCTCCGGTGATGACACTTCAACAGAATTATCAATCAGTTAAATGTCTGCTTAACTTGCTTTTCACGACCAATGAGATACAATAATCTCTAGCTGCCGAGGTGACCAGCCGATCTCGCCCGGATAGCGGGTCCTCATATCTAAAAAAAAAAAAAAACCAAGTAGGCGTAATTTTGATAAATTGACGAGATATAAGATATTTGAAATCTAAATATCGAATTCCTTCATTTGATCTAAAAATGAATTGGGTGGCACAGTAACAGCTGTAGGTCAGACACGAGAACAGTTTGTGAGATTGGCTCAAATTCTCCGCCATCGCTCCCGCCATCCCCAAATTTAGCCAGATCCCTTGGTAAGTATCCTCGGTTTCAGTCTGGACTGTGGTGTGGACTTTGAATTGGGCCATGACTGACGGTGCTTCACAGGTCTACAAGAACGGACTAGAATGCAGATTGCGGGAGGCCTACAGTCGTGTTTCATGTTTCACAGTCCCATTGACTTCTCTACATCTACAACCATACTGTGCATTAGAGCCGCATCGATTCCTCAATTAATCGATTATTCCATCGAAAGAAAATTAGTTGCCAACTATTTTGATAATCGATAAATGGTTTCAGTCGTTTTTTTTCAAGCGAAAAATGTCAAACGTTCGCTGGTTCCAGCTTCTTAAATGAAGGTATCTGCTGCTTTTCTTTGTCGTTCATGACCGTAAACGACGAGTCTTTGGGGTTTTGGACTATTGCTCGGACAAAATAAGCAATTTGAAGGCGTCACTTTGGGCCTCGGGGGAATTGTGATGAGCATTTTTCACAATTCTTTTTGACATTTTATAGACTAAAAGATTCACAGATTAATCGCGACCATAATCGGCAGATTAATTGATGACGAAAAGAATTGTTCGCTGTGGCCCTACTGTGCATCAAGAGCTTTTCTCTGTTGTTGATTCACTTCTGCATGAGCACTGATCTCTTTCAAGGTACTGGTGTTTGATGGTGCTCTACTCACCTCGTCACACACCATGCTGATAGACAGCACCCAGTCGATAATGGAGACCGAAATCACCACTGTGTAGCCGATCAGCCATTTGCTCTTTCTGAATTCCTCCCAGCCGATCAGGTAGCTCTGAGGACAAAGTGAAGTAGCGGTTCAAAAGGACAAAAGTAGGAAATAACTATAAAAAAAAAAAAGACAGCAAGATTAGTAGATTAGTAATGTCCCTGGCAGTAAATGTGTCCCACCCTGGCTGTGCTCACCTTGACGGCAAGATCAAGAGAGAAGAAGATGAGGCAGACCATCTCGATGCTCTCGGTGAAGCCGCAGGGAGGCTCCCAGGGCGGAGAGCGATACCGGGGGTCTGAGGACAAGGACAGAGAGGACGGGCGCTCCACGAACGCCAGCAGCAACACCGTCACAATAGTTAGGCCCAAGCCCCTGGGGGCGGGGGAAAGATGGGTGAACGCATGTAGAAATACGGCTTGGACATAAGAAAACCGCCATGCGTCATGCGTTGATGAGGCTCACCAGACGGTGCTGTCTAAAGATAGATCTTGCTCAAAAAAGGGTTGACAAGTGACAAGTTCACTCTGCGGTCTTTGTCACCACTTTACAATCCAGTCCACGTCGAACAGTTTGGCATTCTGGGAAATTGACTTATATTCACTTCTTGCCAAGAGTTAGATGAGAAGACCACTGCTAGCCTGGCTCTGTCCAAAGGTAACCTGCCACCTACCAACACCTCTAAGACCCCAACACCTCTTTCTGGTTTATAAATGGTAAATGATCTCACTCATATAGCGCTTTTCAAACTTCACGGTTCCCAAAGCGCTTTACGGCTAAGTCTCATTCACACATTCTCACACCGATGGTGACCGAGCTGCCGCGCAAGGTGCTGGTCTCCATCGGGAGCAACTTAGGGTTCAGGACACTTCAAGGACACTTCAACATAACAGCGGGAGCTGGGGTTCGAACCCCCAAACCTGCTTTACCCTGCTCTACCTCCCGTGCGATAGTGCTAACCTCTGCGCTACCATGCCACCATCCTGCTAAGCTTTATGCTAAGCTAGGTTAGCTGCCTCTTGGATTTGAGAGTGTCATTGAATCATGTCATCTAACTCTTGGCAAGAAAGCAAATAAGTCTATATCCCAAAATGTTGAACTACGCCTTTAAGATCACGGACACATTTTCAGCGCGGATCCAGTCCTGCTCAGCCTTTTAAGAATTCTTCTTTGATTGCCTATAAAAATAAACCTAATCCTGGGCATGTACAAAACCAGGGACCTGGAACATCTAAAGCTAAATGGAATGCAATCATTATTAATGTCATTCATTACACTGGTGCTTTTCCTGCTATGATATGTCAAAATATCTGTTGTGAAAAAAGGCCTTTGGGTAGTGTTGGTGGGTGGGAAGCTGGTGAGGGATAGCATTGCTGTTGCTGTACTAGCATCTCTTACTGGTGGTTCAGGGTACCCGTGTGGAGGAAGGCGAGATCTGTTGATCTGTTCTTCCTGAGTGAGTTACACCCTGACAACATGTGTTAAATTCGCACAGTCAATCGAAAATGTAAAATTGACCCATGAATACGTCTGGAAAGTTAAGTGTTTTTGACTTCTGATAGTCCCAGTAAGCCATGATAATGTGACAGTTAGCCAGCATGCAGAACGCCAGGACCCTGAAACTGACGCAGTTAAATGGAATTCAGTACATAATTCATTTTGTTATTCACACCTGTCTTCTGTGAAAAAGGCCTACCAGCAATAATAAGCGACTTTACAGCTTCTGGCCTGCAGATATGTGGCCCTCCTTCACTGCAAACATAAGTCCAGGTACCGTTTTATTCATACATGACCTGGCCTGAGCAAGTGTTAGATGGTGTAGAACTTACCACTGGCATACCCTGGAGTAGTACCATCGATACAGGCGGAGTGAGCTGGCATCCACGCGGTGGTTGATGGACCGGTACTATAAGCGAGCAAACAAGCGTAAATAATATTTTTTAAAGCGCTTTAATGGAGAAACAAAAGTGAAATGGAAGATGACAATATGGTAAAGATCAAGGAGACAAAATGCACAAACCACAAAAAGCCAAGGAAATACAGTACACTTAAAATGTACATTGACTTGGCTCCTCTGAGACTTTGCAGGAGGCTGTAACAGATTCACAGATCTGACTTTTCCCTCCCGATACCAATTCTGATATCTCAACATAATCTGCCGACGCATATACACGACCAGTGCCGTCTTTCCCCCAGATTAGTTGGAAAAGGCAGGACTTGTATTACCAGCTGGGTCCACAAGATCTTGCAGGCTGCAAGTCATGCGTTTGTGGCCGAACCACAGTGGTTGGGACCAATGAGCGTCCTATGAGGAGCTACTGGCAGCTCCGGTCGTGGGTTTAGGTGCGATGGCGACGATAAGCGACCGTTTGTTGGAGTAAAAAAAAAACAAACAATGGCAGCTCCTAAAGAGGTTAGCATAGCTGCTGCTTTAGCATCAGTTATATCAGAACTGGAGAGTATTTCTTCATCGAAAGAAGAGCAAAGAACGGCACCGGAGTCTCTTCTTGATGGAAAAGACGTTTTCTCCTTCTACACCATATGGCTCGTTGATCTGATTGGCTGAAAGTCAGCCCGCTTTAGACAGTGACAGTCTCCAAGGACGAGTTGTTACACACAACCGCCCCGGTGCGTCAGGTTAAAATGTCCCATAAAGCTCAAACTGTAGGTTGTGATCAAAGTTCGACAAAGCTTTTAGGTATATTTTCACAATTTGAACCAACCTTACAGGAACAGCCACATGAATTCACGGAGGATGAGCTTGAAGAACATACAAGAGATGTCTCTGAGGTCCAATCCTACCTAAAAAAAATACTATACTGTGTTTTGTTTTTTTTGAATGCCTTTGTATGTTCGTTTACCTTTTCTTGTTATGTGCCAAAAGAGAATTCAAAAAAGGAAAGTCACGGTATTTACCTGTATGGCGTCCTCGATGAATACAACAGCTTGTTGGATGTGGAGGTCCTCGTCATCTGTGGACAAGTGCGAGACAAGTGAGAGTGGCAGGACCATCTGGACAGTTCCTTCGTCTCGGAAGCGGAATTAACAAAAGATATTTACATTTCCCAGACGTGCTCTGAGCACCGTGCTCTTCACTGTCCTGGATCACCATGTGTACCGTCACTCAGTGGAGAGCTCAACATGGTTCCTACAGCAGCAGAACGCACAGAACATGTTCTCTGGCTGAGACAGACAACAGAAACTCGGTCTCGGAGACGTTGTTGTCTGTAGAGCTGGTTGGACTGGGAAGGTTTGTTTTTTCTTGAGGCAAAATTGGGAAGAAAAAAAAAACGGGGGCAGGGATGGAGCCGAGTGCTGCGGTAAAGGTGTGGCTTATTTTTCTGACTGTGGTTTACCTCTACTCAAACGTCAAAACTACCCCCCCCCCACACACACACACAGGAACCTGCGGTCAGTTTGTAAGAAGTCTGATTAGGATATTACACACATTTACATAAGAATGAAATCAAGAAGTCAAAGCCGAAAGCCACGTTAATGGATACTAGAGACTGAAAATACGGATACAAAAGTGTGTGACAGAAGAGACAAAACGCTGATGAGTTATCTATTATTACAGCTCAAAATGGAATGTTTGTCCGAAGGGGGGAGGGGGGGGGGGCTTGCAAATGTGACTTAAAGACCACTGGGTCCTGCAGCAGCATGTGGATGTTTGCATCTGAAAACCAGTTTGATTACAAAAAACACCATCTCCACCTTTCTGTGAGGACAGGCGCTGTTCTGCTTTTTGTACGTGACGGGAATCCAACTAATTTGATGACATATCGACCGAGGCGCGTTTTAACCGGTTTGTTTTTTCCATGCATTTGACACAGACGGAAACCAGAAACAGGCCGTTTTTTTTTTTTTTTACCCGTTTTATCAATTTTGGACAAAAAACACAACAAAACATTAAAAAAATCTTGTTTTCTGTTCTTACTGACAAAACAAAGTCACCACTCAATGTTTCGTTTTCGTTTTTGGTGGGTGGGGCTTCAGCGCTCCCTTGCTTCTGATTGGCTAGTGTGCTCTGTCAATTATGTTTGCGCTGTATTCTCAAAAACAAAGGTTCCACCTCTTTGCCTTTAGACAGTGCGGTGTCAACGCAAATATATATTGCGGAACATAAACAGACAGACAGACAGGGCTGCGTTATGATCACAGACCAGATTTGTGTTAGTGGCTATGATTCCGTTTTATTTATATATCTTTTCAAATAGAGCAGGTCTCGACCACACTCTTCATAATAGTATTTACAGAGACCCAAGAGAGAAAGAGAGAGGGGAGACCACAATGCAAGTCCCACATAGAGATATAGAGTAATGGTAACGGTAGCGGTAGTAATATGAATCCATGGTGCCCTTTAACCTTTAATAAGTGATTATAATTGAATAATAATGTATTATTATGCTCTTGATGACAGGTGCCGCACATAATTTTACAACGGGACGTTGACATAAACACAAACTGGAGCAGAGATACCATATAAGGACATCCGTGCCTGTCTGACATCAGATAGACACGGCGGTTGAAAACACTGACAAGGAGCGTTCAGAGCAGTCTGCAGCCTGAGCTCTTTGGCTCACAGGGATTACTTTTTACGTACGTTTACCTCTTTAACTGGCGGCTTTGGAAACGGTTAATATGAATATCCGACATTGCAACATTATGTATCTGACAGAAAATAAGAAAAAGCATAACAGGTCCCCTTTAAGTCACAGTGGCTTGATCGTTTGTTTGTTGATGGTGAGAAATAGGAATTCATGATAAACCCTGTGTTCATTCAGTTAATATGTTTTAACATTATAACAGGGGGGGAAAAAAAGCCAGTTGAACATTATAGTAAGTATTTGCAAGGCCCTCAGGTCACATGGGCGCGTGAGGGCCTCAGGTCACATGATGATATATGTTAGTAAAGAGAATATATAGAATATATAAAATAGGCGATTTAAATACCCTTTTCACTATTTTCTAATATTTTATAAAAGAGTTGTATCAAGTTATGCCAGTCATGTGTGCAGCCAGACTCAGTGTCACTGCGTTATCTGGCCCATGGAAGGAAACAGGAAGAACATCATCAGCATATGTGCACACTGGGCACCTTTCCTTGGAAAGAATAACACATCATGTTTGAATTCACAGTCATCCATGCATCCATGCTTGAGACTGAGGTTTGATTTTGTTGTTTAAAAGTGGTCCTGAATTGGCTCATGTGATGCAAACGGGGTGGTGGTGTGAAAAAATGTGGAAGTACAATTCAGATTTGGCTATTTTTAAAATTTTTTTAAACAATTGTAAGGTTTGGACAAAACTGCAAGTGCTCCTTAATAACGTGGGCGACGGCTGAGTGTGTGTTAGAACTGATTACAGTCCCGTAAAAGAGAGCAGCACTGAATAGATCAGAGGTAAGTAGAGTGGAAGGTATCAGACACTCAGGCCTACTACTAAGCTTTCCATTCAGCAGTTACATAGACACATATACAGGATGACTCAGGTGTGACCACACACACACACACAATATCACACAATTGGTGCTGCTGACTCGGTGCGTCACAGTGGTGGTGGGTGCCACTGACAGTGCAACACTTAAAACGGCTGCAACACACACACACACACACACACAGCCAATACACACGACGCTGGACGAACTGAAGTGTGAGCTGCACTTCTCACGCCTGCTGCAGAGACATCCTGCACTCTTGACTTCCAACAACATTGACATTATTCACAAAACAAATATTAGAATAAGACTATAAGAATATTAACGTGATTTATTAACATGTTCCTGTACGTAGGGTTACATGACCGCTGATGGGATGGATTCATGGAGCAGATCTGCTCTACTTTAATTTGAAATCTTAAGCCCTTTAACATCGCTGGCTCCATCTACCTGTTCAAATAATTTGACGCCGCGGCTTCAAAACACTGCGGTTCTCTCAGAGGGTGCAACACCGATGGATTTTTAAAACGTATTCCTGTTTGCCAACACTGTCTGTAAAGCATTTTGCTGGACATTAAACGTATTCACCCACGCAGTTGGCATGGACAAGAGCTGAAAATCTAGGGAGGGAGGGCTAGTCCGATTCTTTTCTTGGCGTTATTGTCATGGTACGACTTTTTTTTGTTTCTCTGTACCTCGAGGAGAAACTTTTTTTTTTTTTTTTTATAGAGCTGATCGGAAAAATAGGAGAATCTCATCTACAACTGTGTCTCTCATCCATTGTGTTTCCTGCATAATCAAACCTGGTTTTATCGTCTCCGTGGTAACTGGGCGATTATCACAGCGTTCTTAATAAAGCAGAACAAAGACGCGCATTTAATATCTCTCTATATCACAGTACTATGTTGTGCAGCGGTCCTTCCGCTCATCTGACAACATTCATTCAGATCTGTGTCGTGTCAGAAATGTTACTAGGTCCAACCTGGGGGAGAAGCCTCTGTGCTCTGCACACAGCCCCCACCTCGTCATACTCGAGCAGCTACAGTAACTTAGCTTGGAAAATAGAGACGTGGGGCACTGAATGTGATGAACTTCCTGTTTATTAGACCACAAATGAGACAAGAAGTGGGTTGGAAAAACGATAGATGCTTCTTGGGGACTGGGTCTCACTGATTACTGCACAAAAACACGCAACTTTATTCACTGATTTTGGTGAAACTCCATCATTTCATGGAGAAAATGTTTTCTGGTTTTCCCTCTGACGTCCTGCGGCTGCTCTGCCTCAACTCTCGGTGATTTACTGTGATTTTTCCTGATGGACAGAAACCTTTTTAAATTAACTGCTGACTGCTGCTAACTGTAGCTCAATTAGCTCCGAGCACCAGGGGAGTGTTGGTGGTTACACCGCCAGCACAGGAGCTTTGGACCAGGAGGAGGAGGAGGAGGTTTTCAGGCCCGGGCTCTGAGAGTCAGCTAACTAACAGCAGCCGAGTAACTCAGACAGACTGAGCAGATGACCATTTGAGGAAATCCGGGATGTATTTCGTAATACGTCTCACGGAAGTAAGACACAAGCGAAGGGAGCGTCCAGAGCAGCCTGCAGACTGAGCTTTTGGCTCACGGGGGACTACACCTTGCACGGCAGCTCGGTGTGAATCAGACCTGCTCTGTAAAGCACTTTGGATACCGTTACGTTTGAAGAGCTCTATATAAGTGAGACCATTCATCGGAATGAAGTATACACTTTCCACACTGTGCAACTAGAGCAAATATACTTCCATACGCAGGGATGCACAGGTCCTCACAGCAGCACCTGTCCTCACAATGAGGGTTTGTACACCGTCACAGCACTGAACAAAACTATCTGTCTGGATTGCGACAAGCTTTCCAACTTGCTTCCAGTCCTCGTGCTAAGCTAAGCTAAACAGTCTGTACACTGGATGCAAACGCACGAAGCTGATGTTTTCGTCTCAAAGCGTTGCGCCAGTCCCTTCCACAATCAAAGCGACGGCGAGGAATTACTTGGATGTGAAAATAGCTTGACACATATACTCCCAGTTGATCTGTGCGGAAACATGAAACATCCTCTGTGTGGAAGCTGCCCTGCTTTGCTTTGCTTTGCTTTGATAGTGCGCCGTGTGACATACGTCCCTATGAAAATCACCTCCGGACACGCCGTGCACCTTTAAAACATGACGCGCCATTACATGACAATACCCTGAGTCACAGGGCACAAACATGTCGAACATTCTGAGGTTCCAGCTTCTCAAGTGTGAGGATTTGCTGTTGGGGGCTGTTGGTCGGACCAAGCAAGACATTAGAAGACGTCACCTTTCTCTCTGGGAAACTGTGACGAGCGTGTGAACCACTTCACAACATCTTACAGACTAAACAATTCAGGTTCACATAGAGTGAAAACTGCACTAAAGCTATATAGCCACTTTATTAGGTACACCTGCGCGCCTGCTTGTTAATGCAGATATCTAAATCAGCCGATGGTGGTGCAGCAAGTCAAGACATGGTGAAGAGGTTCAGCTGTCGTTCAGACCAAGTTCACAGAGAATGGTGTGGGGGGGGTGGGGGGGGGGGGGGTACTTGTACTCCACTACATGTACCTGACAGCTGCATTGGGATTCTGACGACATGTGATGCGTTGTTAAAATGTACCCAATGATATGCGACACGTGAATGCATCAGTAATAGCGATAACCAACATAAAACTAAAACACAGGCGAAAGCTGAACACTGACCTAGAGACGCGGGGCCCCGGGCCCTCGGGGGCCCCGAAAGCCGCAGGGTCACAAGTGTTCGTGGGTTTGTGGTGATTTGATTGTTTGAAAATGAATGAATAAATCAAGTTGAAATCAAACTTGCACTGGCCTCCTAACAGGTCCTGGGTCAGTGGTTATTATCTAGGCTTATATGTTGACATGACACATCCTCCTGCGTGAATCTGTTTTCAGGACACACTGCCAGCTGGTGGTGCCATGCTGAGCCTCCAGCACACAGCTTCTAATGCATATTAACTTTTCTCAGAGTAAAGCTTTGAACATGGGACTTCTGCCTGTAATGGTGGACTTTTTACAGTCCCTGTCCTGACACTGCCCCCTCATGATTTCAAACTTAGTGTGTGACTTAGTTAAACCCCCCCCCCCCCCCCCCCCCTCTTCACTCACCTGGTCCCCCCTCGACACCGCACGACTCCCCGGCGACAGAGTACGACATCCGCCTGCTGTCCGGGGCCCCTCCGTGCCCCGCGCCCGACCGGGACCCGTAGTCCCCGGAGGCTCCGTTGACGCTCCCGGTCAGCAGACTGTCCGTTTCCATCCAGGACGGCGACGGATCTGTTCTCCTGATCCTCGGCGGCGAAAGTGAAAGAAGCAGCTCTGGCGGCGGCGCTGACACCCAGAGACTACACCAGCTGCACGGAGAGGCTCACGGCAGCAGGCAGGGGAATGTGTTTTTAGGAAGTCGCTTCTCTCCTCTGCTCCTCCCCCCCCCGCCCCTACCCCCCTCTCCTGTCCACCAGTGTCACTTTACACTGACTGTAAACGCACAAACTCCACCTACTGCAGCCCTGCGCTGCACACAGAAGTGCAGTGCCGTTTGTTCCAAGTGTACTTCTGGTGCGCACGCGTGTGTGTGTGTGTTTTGAAGGTTATGTAACCGCCGTTCCTGACTATAAGCAGGGGTTAAATGTCGATAAGTTCTGTAAGGTGTGTGTGTGGGGGGGGGGGGGGGGGGGCTTTGTGTTTTTGTTAAGTTAAATGCATCAATCCTGGTGCACTTTGAGAGCCAAGTGAAGAGGTTCAATCATAAACACGTTGGTTGTATAGCCCTGAGGAAAAAACTCGTCAGTCCACGCCCCCCTGTTGTGGGGGCCTCACCTTGTGTATGAATTGGACTGAGGCCGGACAATCGGCTCCCAATAACAGCTTTTCCTGAAGGAGCCAAGTGAGGCCCAAGGCTCAGAGGGCTGCGCCTGTACTCATACAACCTGGAGTTACAGTACGTATACCTCATACCTTCTCCCTCTGAGGCTGTCGTTAGAGGGCAGAATTATAGTCTATGCCTCACTGGGTCTGTCCGGTTCAACAAACACACACACACACACACACACACACACACACACACACACACACACACACACACTTCAGGAGATGAAACCATAAAGGGTTCCATGTCCAGCTCCTGCGCCGTGCGTAATAGCGCACAGAACTCCATGTGCGCCCCATTAGGACACCTGACATTCTCCGTGAATGGATGGGATAGAGGCTGGGGGGGGGGGGGGACAAACCCCCCCCCCCAAAAACAAACCCCACTGCTGTGAGGAAGAGGAGACGAAGTCCTTCTCCTGACTTACAAAGCTCTTCCTGGTCAGGCACCATCATATCTTAAAGAGCTCATAGTACCCTATTACCCCACTAGAGCACTGCGCTCCCAGAATGCAGGGTTGCTTCCTCCTCTCCCTCTTCATCTTTGCACATCCATCACAGTCCAATGCATGTTACTAACTTTATCTCTTCCCCGGAGTTTCTTTGTGCTTTCTCGTCTCGCAGGTTGCTGTGGATCGTGGTCCTGGTACGCCTGGGTGCTGCTGCCGCCATGGGCCTGCCTGACTCTCATCACTACAGTTATTATGTTTAGTCGTAGTTCTGTTACTATTAAAGCTGCTATTATTAATCTCAGCTAGTATTATAGCTGTAACTACTATTATCAGTCATATTTCCAGTATTATTATAACTATAGCTGCTATTTCTACTGCTAGTGCTGCCATACATCTCTGCCTGTCCAAGCGTAAACCAAGCAGCTGACATCAAATCACTCTGGCAAAACACTCTTCCAGGAGTAAAACATCCACCAGGCATCGCTCGGTTTGTGACGGAGCTTGGTGTCCTTTGGGGACAGAAAGCTCGTCATAAATAAAAGACAGCTATTCTTCTAAGGGCCTTTTCCAAGCCTATCTGAATATACTCATCTGCTTATGCGGTTCAGACCTTCATGTTGCCCCCCGGGGTCTTGTTTGGGTTGTAAGCTTGCCATATACAAAATATATATTACTTTTTAAACTCTATTTGTAACCAGTAAGGATTTTCTCCACGACAAAAAGTTTGAAGCATAAGTTGTGATACACCCATAATGTAAATAGTATTTTTGGAGCTATACCTAAATAAAACCTTACGTAAGGTAAGAAGATGATTCATTAGATCAATGATTAAGAATCTGTTAACAAAATGTCGAAATTGAACATTATATGCAATATTTATTTGAAACACAATGGTGTGATTGTACTGAAGCAAATCCCAAGATTGTATTGTTTGAAGATGTTTCTCTTAAAAAAAAAAAAAAAAAAAAAGTACACAGATTAAAAACATCACTATAATCACATGCAGGATAGATAAGGCTCCAGCTTTGAGAACCCCAGCTAGTGGCTTTAGTCACATCGGTAATAACAAGGTTAGGCTTCCAAAAAGGAGGTACAGAATATTTTTTTTTATTCTAGTCGGTATTGATCGCTTGCAAGCACAGTCCGAGGTATTTGGCTTTGCTGAAAGCTGTACGAAATCGCCAAATCCTCGGATCTTTCTGACTTTTGATTTCCACAGGAGACTGAAGAACCTCGGGTTCTTATTGCTTTGGGGTGTCTACTGCCATCTGGGACACCTGTGGGCAAGGAAATGAGAAAGGGGAAACGACATCTTTAAAAGATGTTATTTAGCCTGCCAGTTTTCCAGCTCTACCAAATACTACAGAGTATTGGGATAGATCGTGTTAGCGTCTGCATTATTGTCCTTTATACTTTTATGTTTTTTTTCCTGTCCAGCCCACCATTCTAACAATGAGAATGAAGTGGAGCGAAACGACTGCCTCGTGCGTCGACTGCTACCTGCTCGTCGATGCACCTGAACTGCCAGGTCCAGCGCGTGTTGTAGAGGAAAGGACGGAGGTCAAAGCGGTTGTCGTCAGGGCTGTAGCTCTCCGCGTGGTAGGACGGCGTCACCGTGGTCATCTTGTGGCGGTTCACCGAGTACATTCGGAAGAAGTGCCTCACCTTCAGGGCCACCTAGAGAAAAGACGGCGGCGCGCCGTCAACAGACGAAAGGCACCAACTTGACAGGAAGTGTGAAAAAGGTAATCTGGGAGCGGCTGAACGGTCCATTTTGTGGTTTTCTCAAATGCACTAAGCTGTAGCTAATTCATGTTGACTTTGTGGGTTGGATAATCACAAAAACAAAACGAGACACATGCTATTTTTGGCTGACCAGAGACGTCACACCATCGTGTTTTAAAAGGTCCTCACCCTGAAAGCGCCATTAGAATCTCCTGTCAGTCTGTGAGACTTTAACGCTTAACTGTTGTTTTGTTTAGTTTTATTATTCTGCAACAACATAGACGTGCTCCAAAACCGGTAGTTCCTCGATATTATCAGAATGGATCAACTACGCAGCCAGTATCAAGACATGTTGTTATAAAGCCACTTTTTGTCATCATTACAGTATATTGGAATATTATTGGGTGATGTTAATTATGTAAACATCTCCTCAATTTATCCACAGAAAATGAACCTGGACGACTTTTCTTTGATGGACAAAAAAAATAAGTAAATAAAAACAATGAACTCAATTGTTTTATCTGATTTGATGCGATTATTCTGGGTACTCTCTCTCTCTCTCTCTCTCTCTAAAGAAATGTCACAGCTCTGGCGTCCACACCTGAAAATGTCTGCGTTTGAAGGAGCTCACTGACCTCCGTGGGAGAGAGCGCATCCTTCCACACGTGAACCAGTTTACAGAACATACTGAAGGGGCCACACTTGGAGATCTTCCTCAGCCGCCCAATCACCGATAACTCGGAGTAGGTCATCCCCATGTCTGCCTGAGGAGGGAGGCGGGAGGAGGGAGGAAGTGCAGGAGACGACAGGAAAAAGGAGGATGAGAATTAGAGCAAATGCAAATGCATATTCCAGTCCAAGATTTCTTTCGGGTTAAGTCATTTGTTAGCCGTGATGACCGTTTGGTTCTTTTCATTGTAATTCTACTAGAAGGTCTCCAGATACACCCCCGCGTCTTACCTCATCTGTTTGTGACACCTGTCCGTCTGTCAGTGGCTCCAGTTCAGCTGTGGGCGGAGCGGCCAGGATGCTGCAAAAAAAAAGAAAAAAAAAAGGAACACAAAACCACACATGATGCTCCGTTTGTGGTTCGTGGTAAATGACGCTAACGTTTTGTTTTTTTGTTTGACTTGTGCATGAAACACACACACACACACACACACACACACACACACACACAGCGGCCATCTGGCAAGTGATACAGAAGTATATGCCATACCACCAGACCACAGAGCAGCTTCTTCCCTCAACTCCTCTGCACTCTTGTACCTTGTACATATATGTGTTACTATATAAGATATATCGCATGTTTAAATGCGCTGCAGTTTGCACTTGTAAACACAATGATAATGATACAAAATGAATAAATAACGCTATATATCATCCGTCAACATTAAAACCTCCATCTCTCACACCGGTGGTGCTGGTGTTTTTTTTGCCATTATTTCCCCACAAATCCTGGCGCTACTTGGTTTACTTGGAACGGATTTCCGCCTCAGAAATGAATCCCTCCAACTTTTAGGCGTCTGCGTTCACTGGACACTGAACAGGTACTTTACCCAGTCTCCACAAAAGTCTGTTAGCCGACCCTCACCCTTTCAGAGTGGTGAGCTGGAACTGCTCAACGCAGTAAAGCAGGAAGCTCTTCAGGTCTATCTTGCTGATGCCTCCGATGGGGTTGATGTCGGCGCTGGAGCAGTCGTACTTTGTGAAGTACCCTGTCAGGCTGAGCAGGAAAAGATGTTATTTGTCTGAGGAAAAACAGGATTTATCGATCAGTAGTTGCACTGCTTAAGCTACACTAACCCAGTGAGCAAAGCTGCTGTTGTTTTTGGTAAATAGCCTCCTTACACTGGCCTGATATCAGACGGAAGTATTCACTTGTTTCGCTCCATTTCCATCCTCAGTCCGACATTGCTTCCACTAACCGATTTCTGTTCGCTTCCCCCTAACCAATCGCTCGCTAGTCGCCCCCGCGGCGCTCTCTGGATCGATGGCATTTCAGCCGAGAAAACCGCTGTTTCGAGTTACCGATGCCAGACCTGAAGCAGTCAACTTGTTGGAGTTCTGGACCCAGGCAATCCTTAAACCAGACGTTAACATTTGTTACCAGGCATTCAAGTCATTCAATTACCGCCCTGCGGTTGTGTGCCACTTTATTTGAATAAAAAAGGTATCTAAGTGTCTTTTGGCTAAATGGAAGTTATCACCATATTGATGATACATACGTATGATTCCAGTGAATATACATTGTTGAACTGATCAATGACGGATTGTCTCGGATGTGTTGGCTGAACATGTGCTTGATCACTATGCGAAGATGGATTCTTACAGGAGTATAGCTACACAAAATATGCTGCTTTTGTTTTTTTCCTGGCATTTCTGCGTGAGCTGTAGGTGAAACTCCCTCACGGGATCGCGGTTCGCGCTCACGCGTCGTTTGTGATCACGTGATTCCAATGAATTCAGAGTGAGGCAGGAAGTGAGAGGCATCGCTGTATCCTATTAAAACATCTGTGTGAGATTTTGTCGTAAAATGTTAAGCCACAGTGGCCTCTGACCACCGTATTCTAATCTAATCTCGCGCTCACGAGACTGGGAAGGGCGGTCGCACAAGCTGAAAACACAACGGGGCTGTGATGGTGGGGCCGTGTGGTTTCAAGTTCCGGTGAGTCAATGAAAGAGGCCAGTTTGAGTAACAGAAACCTTCACACTGTCACCTTTTGTCTCCAGACAGCCCAGAAATCACACAATGTAATTCTTTTTCTGGTCATACCTCTCGTCTACGTTGGCTGAGCCCAACACCAGCAGTCCACCTGGCTTTCCCCGGGCCCACAGGCTCAGCTGGGCAAACAGGTAGGCCAGGACCATCCTGACCCGAGCCTGGGAACACACACACACACACACACACACACACACACACACACACACACACACAGGAAGTGAATACAAAACTGCCTGCAACACAGCTCAAAAGTCCAGATTCTATATACGCGTATAGGTGCAGGCCTCGACTTTCAGTCCACGCCCACGGCCTAGCCTCGCTCTCACCGTGTATACACGAGGTGGGAGTTGTGCTACTGAAGCATCAGTTTGAAGACTGTGGTTAAACTGTCACAATATGTTTGTGAACCAAAAAAAAAAACGTGTGATGACAGAGAGTGAAAAGTGAGTCAGGGGAACACAGGAAACAGAAGATAAAACCCATTATGGTGACAGAAATATAGAATAGTGCCCAACCTGCACGTTCTGCAGAGCCAGGTTCTCCCTGTGGCTCCCTCCGTTGACGCAAAACTGAGGCCACTTTCCAGTAACCACTGAGAAGATACCCAGAATGCCTTTCACTGCCGTGTCTATGTTAATATTCATGTGTGTGCTGCAGACCAAGAGATAAACGACAAAGGGTGAAAACAACTATTTATAGATATGCAATACATATTCATTCTAGGTGTAAATATTGCGCTGCATGCTACTTAGCATCCTCAAAGAAAAGCCCTTCCAAGTTGAATCCTGCCTACCTGCCGATCTGATTGGCCAGGTCTTTGGCCCTCCTGCACGTGTCCCCCGAGGAGTTCTCGCTGGCCATGTAGCAGGTGGTGAAGATGCGGCCGCACAGCTCCCTTGGACACTGAGGACGGTAGGAGTCGTCCCCTACCACTCTGCAAACGTCCTCCAGTGCCTGGCTGTCTGGGGGACGGTTTCAGAATGCTGCAGCTAGAATCTTAACTAAAAACTAGAAAAACCTGATCACGTCACACCAGTTTTAGCTTCCCCATCCAATGCCGGATCCGGGGGGAGGGCATATGGAAAATATGGAATAACACCTAAGCCTCATCCTTTGCAAGAACACGTGTCAACAGTCACATCGAGAGAATGTGTGTGTTTAAAACAAACTGAAATGGAGGCAAACTGAATCATACTCACTGCCGTCTGCTACGGCCTGGCAGAGCAGCACGCACATAGAGTGGACAATGCAGGCGGTGGAGGAGCTGTCAACGCCCCCGCTCAGAGGCAACAGAAAGCCAGCCTGGGACACAAACCGGAAGCATCGCAAACACACAAAGATCGAATTACTTCTCAATATCCGTTATTTTAAGGCCTAATAATCCTTACGGAGACGCACACGATCACATACAGTACTGCAGCATTTTCTTCAGTGTGTGTGTGTGTGTGTGTGTGTGTGTGTGTGTTCCTCCTCACCTGCCCACTTCTCCTCAGGTAGTCCCACAGCCAGCAGGCTGGCCCTAGACTGAACAACACAGGTGTCAACTGCCGTTCAATGGATTTCTGCATAGGGGGTTTCTTTAACTGTCCCTTTTCAAAAGCTAAAAGACCACACTGGTTCTCTGTCACAAATAAAAATACACACACCAAATGAAATGTATTTTGTACCTGATCTCTTCCTCCGGTGTATGAAAGCGCCATGTTATCGGTTGGTGGGTAGGGAGGTAGACGTCATCTCCGCTGGATAAAGAAAAGTCAACTTTGACCCTGTGGCAAGGTTTGGGTTCGCTTTCCTACAAGAGAGGGAGAGGAAGTGGGGAGACAAAGTGACACATACGTACGAAACTAGCAAATAGTGTTCACGGAAACGATTAAAAAAGGGGTGTTTTTTTTCCGAACCACAAATCTCTTAAAAACAGCAGGATGACGGGTTAGGATGCGTGAACTGCGATTTTTGGTAAGAGAATGCAGCTGACACAAATTCTCTCTCTACATGGCTCTGGGCTACTTGTAACCTGTAGGCCTACGCCAGAAGGAGGAGACAAAAGTTCCACACTCCAGCTTTAAAGCTGCATGAATTGATTTTTGTGAGCCACCTGGGGACAGCGTAACAGGATGAAGACACATCCTCTTGACATAAGAGGTGCGAAGTTGTTTTCAAAGAGCAGCCTATTATTATTACATCCAGCAGAACACAGCAACATTATTATTCAATTGGAACGTTGTTTGTGTCACCTGACGAATGGCAGTCCAATATTCACCACGTTTCAGCTCTGTTTTTGGTCTCCACCACCTCCCGAGGGAAACATCTCTCTCTTCAGCTGCTAAATGCTCCACTGTGTTCACCGGCTCGTCTCTTAAGTGTGTCTGTCTGCTGTCTGCTGTCTGCCGAGCAGGTTGCGTACAGTGGCTTTTCATACCTTTGTCTCTCAAAACAGCCGCCTGCTGCTGGAAACAAGGCTGACGAGTGCGATGGGACTGAACCGAAAGAGTGAAACCGTCGGCCATGAAACCAAAACAATGAGCTGAAAGAGGCTGTTCATACAAAAATATTGATAAGTGCAGCTTTAATATGGGACACGGATTGTCTTCAGACTGTGTTCCAGTGGCATACGTTTTGATGTTACTTTAATATATTGTTTGTGTTGTAAATTTGAATTACTGAATTTGTCCTCCATTCTATTGAAATTATATATATATATGCCTTTATTGAATAGTTACAGCTTGAAGAGAGACAGGAAATGCAGGAGAGAGAGAGAAGACGACATGCAGCAAAGGGCCCAGGCTGGAATCAAACCCAATATATGGTACGCACCCTACCAGGCCAGCTACCGCCCTCCCAACCTAACTTGACCTAACTTGAGATTTGTGTCTCAAGGCGAGCAGACTTGCTCTCAAGTCCATGCAGACTAATCACGAGACCTCATCACGAGATGATGTCCCAGTCTCATTAGCTGTAATGTGTGACATACAAATGTCAGGCCTGCTATTTTCACCCAGGGTCAATGAAGATATACAGTGTTTGGACTCGACGGTAAACACAGACGCAACTCACATACTATACAGCACATTGTAAATCACTCCCTATATGTTTACATAGGAACTAACTTTAGACTACCAAAAAAAGAAGGTTGTCGCGGACGTTAAACACGGAGAGTCATCTCCTCACTAGTTCCGCCTTTACAGCCTCGTTGTGTTTACACTCTATATCTATCTGTCTGTATATCTATATCTGTCTATGTTCTCTTAAAGTGAAACTTAGTGACGTTGAAGTCATGCGACCGTGGTGGAGTTCCTTTATAGCCTAACGTTAGCTTTTTACTTCTGGCGATTCCATTTACGCTTCAAAAATCCTAAAAGTGGCGTTCATTAGTGAAGATTATCTCGCTGAACAAAACGTGTGAGTGTCATAAACTTTTTGTTTTGCCGCAGAGCTTATTTTCTGCTATAATCCAAAATCCCACGGAACAATCCCATTGGCTTTTGGTCGAGGAAACCAGGGCGATGCTAACTCCCAGGTTTGCCCACAAAAATAAAGTCACCCCTGCAGCGCCCTGTTGGCATGCAACCTAAAGTATGTTAAACAAAAGGTTACGTTAAGTAATACAAAAAGGCAATAGGCTATGATTTGGACATGATGATATTTGACAAAGGCTGGAAGGTTTCTCACCATGTTCGGCTGGCATACTTCTCCTCTGTAGCTACGCACATCCTCAAGGTCAAGAGTGGCTGTAATCACCTCCTACAAAAACACACACACACACACACACACACACACACACAATCAGTCTGGCTCTCTCTTGAGGCATGCTGTCTGTCTTACTATGCGCACATACACCTGCGCACACAAGAAACCTATACAGTGTTTTCACACTCCAATAATGTCACTTCCCGTATGTCAGCTATGATTTTGCAACTACACGGACACTTGTTTGCAGGGTCTTTTTCAGCAAGGTCTTTTCACGCCCACACATACCACATCATTAAGGGAGAACTGTGCTCCCTGTGCCACAATGTCTCCGTTGATGGCCACCATGGCGCAACCATCGTAGTAGACGCGGTCTCCATCGCAGCCCCGCTGGTTGGCATACAGGTAGATACCTCCACTCTGGAAGCAGTGCTGATTTTAGTCAAACTCATTGCAGGACATGTACTACAAACACAGGACTCTACAGTGGCGCTATGTGCTACATCTGCGATACAACACTGCCCTCTAGTGATCTCTGCTTTGCATTGCCTGTGCATGAACAGATGAGTGAGAAATGAAAACCAACATAAAAAGTGTCTTGGCAAGGTGCTGGTGGAGGAGAATGATTTCAGGAATATATAGAATAAATATCTGTAAATAAAACTCCCGACCAGTGTTTGTGTTCTACATAGTCTTAGACAACATATGTTTATACCAGGAATAGTCACAACATTTTCATGTTTAATGTTTAAGAACTCCTGGTTGAAGTATACCTTGGTGGTGGCCGACTTGATGAGGCTGACTCTTTGATCAGCTTTGCGGAGCTCGTGGTGGCTAGCAGACGAATTGGTAAAGATTTCAACCCCATCCAGACCCATCTGAATATGGGGGCTGAGGAAAAGAGGAGTCATCAGGAAGTTAAGATCGTTTCAGACAGTCCACAGATAGTACCACATAGTAACACCCACACAACCCTTATACGGTCCTCTACCTTCTGGGGTTCCAGAGCTCCGCACATATCTCAGTGCCAATGCAGGTGTCCTTTGTGGATAGCACGCAGTCACCGAATGGGACTGTGTCCTGATGAAACCAAAGAAAGAGGAATAAAATACGCGGACCCTCTCTTTGCTATTATTTCCTGTGGAGAAAAAATCTTTTAGCTGATCAAACTCTAAACACAGACTTTTTTTTTTTTTACCTGCCCTGTGACCTCCTGGATCATTCGGGGCAGGAAATAGTCCTCAACCTGCCTTGAAGAAACAAGCAAAAGGACTTTCACTACCATCCATGTCATTACCAATAAGTGAACTAAAATCGCATTAGTGGTAGTGAGTTTTGGCCTTGTAGAAACACTCCCCAGCGCTTTGGGAAATATGTTAACCTAGCTTAGTAATGAATCAAGTGAGAAGCAGGGCCATTAGAAAGAATGCCGGTTTCGGGCACTTCTGCATCAGCTTCGCTTTTCAGACCCGTAGGTTGGTGCTTGAGTTTGACCCACACCACAAACTACAAGTCAGGATATCTCAGGCCTCTGCTGCGCAGCTTTCAACCATCCGTCTCTTAATAAATGGTTGGAGCGCTCTTTAATGGCCTGTTGGCAAACGGACTTGTCTGTCCAGTTTAATAATTAGGAGAGTTCTATGTGGAAAACACTACACTGATACGCTTCATCAAGTCTAAAATCCATTGCAAATTAAAGCAATACATAACAATAATTTGCTAATATAATGAACATATCAACAATTAGAGTTCTCGCAAAGATAGAGACAGAGCGATAAGAAGGACTTAAATGAGTTTGTGGTAGACTTCTGAGTGATGTTGACCAACCGTAACTGGTTCCAAGGTGAGAACCAGCGCATCTCTCTGTAGATCCCGTAGTTGGCCATCAGCATTTTAGGCCTGATTAGCAGTATCTTTCTGCAGCATGGAAGAAAAAACGATGAGTGAAAAAAAATTAAAAAAAACTTCCATTTGCAAGTTCTCTGTATGCTCCAACTGAACATGAGAAAGATTTTGTCCGGTCAAATGGTATAAATGTACAAAAAAACAAAAACGAAAAGAGACTGGACTGGTGTGCTTAACGTACCTGTTGAGGAACAGGACTCGACAGTTGTAGCGCACGTTATGATGCATGATGGGCCTGAGGGGAACAGAATCCACAACACTTTGTCAAATGTGACACCAAATCGGTCTCGGCCATCAATGGTGATGATTTCATTTTTCGAACTTAAAACTGATTAAAAAGTGAAAATATTTAGTCACAGCAGTTTTGCAGTGGCGCAACTGTTTCCCTTTCATGACTGATGGGACACTGAAGCCCTTTGATGTGAAATAAACTTTCAAATGCTCAGCTAGCAGGAGATCTGCCCAAAACGGCGTGATGCTCATTGTGTGGGCAGGACTGCTGGATTGAATACTGCTTTAGGACCGTCTGTTTGAGGGCAGTACCCACATTCCCACGTCACAGATGATATCCTGGGTGACGGGAGACTCCAAGAGCTTCCTCAGGACCTGAAAGCTGTGGAGCAACGTGTCCGACTCATAGAAGTGGTCTGCGCAGCCATACCCACTGTAAAAAAAAGTATATATATATATGGTGAATTAGAAAAGAGACGCCAGCTGAGTAAAGTAAACCGAACCTCCAAACTCTGGCAGTGTTAGAATCTTATAAACCCTTTGAGCTACGAGGCACTGACAGTGTTTTATTCCTGTTAGCAGCAGTAGATGATATTTTGGATATACTCATGTCAGTGTGAAACGTAAGCAGGCATCTTGCAAACTAATGAATCTTTCCCTCATCGTACCATATCTCCAGCTCTGGGCCCAGTCTGTACTTGGCTCCATGAGCCTTAGCAACCTCAATACCTGCAGAGAAACACACAGACAGATAAAAGGCAGGGTTACTGTTTTCTAGCAAAAATGGTTGTTGGTGGAAGCAGAAGTCAGTTCCTTTTCTTAAAGTGGTTTCTACAGTGATTCAGTATTGAACTTCCACGAAGTTGGGAGACTTGGGAGAGACAGGTTTCAAAAAAGAAGGTTAAAATCAAAGCAGCAAAAGCAGAAAAGAGAGAAAGATTTATCACCCAAATTCGAAAATTACTGGAAAATCCCTGTTTCATATGCAGCTTTGAGTGCTGAACCTCCTGACACAGCAAAGTGTGTCCAAAATCATTACTGCATACTCATCATCAGCAAGGTTTAAGTCTGTAGAGTGTTCACAGCTGACTAAAAAAACTAAATTGTGGAAAGTGATGAAACAACTCCTGAAACACCGCAGAAAATAAGAAATAATGTGCGCGTTGTGTATAGATTCGTATATAAAGTTAAGTATAAGTTTAAGTATTTTCTCCATTTGTTTCTTGGTTTGTCATGTCTAGTAATTTCCTTTGGCTGCGTTGGGATTCTTTCTCCCCTTTTCTTCTTTCATCCGGGCCATTTCGCCTAAACCCATGATCCCTGGTGGCCAAATCAAGTTGATCATTATTTCATTAGAACTTTTTACGTACGTTTCCACCTCCTCCAAATCTTCTTGGCCCGTGCCTTTATGGTATGCCATTGAGGGGCTTATGCATCCAAACGTCATGTGTCATGTTTTATAAACTGACCATACTTGTTAATTAAAACTTGTAACTGGCTGTCAAATAAACGTAGCATAGTAAAAAAAAAAGTGCAATATTTCCAGCACGAGAAAGAATACTTTCTTCATTTTATACTTTGTATTGTGTAATAACAGTGCCTACAAATTGTACTTCAGTAGAGTGCTTGAGTATATGTATTTAGTTTACACGCCAGCACTGGTGCAGACTTAACAAAGGACGAGACATGTAGCCTTATAATAAAAAGGTAGAAATAAAAAAGGAACCAATGGGGGGGGGTTGTACAGTACTGGTGCTCCCATTCAAGAGTAGAAAGCAGCAAACATTTTACAACTAAAAGTATGTACAAAATAAAAAAAAGAAAAAGAAATAGACAACAAAAGTACTGAGTTAAATAAAAGGAATAAAAGGAGAAAAGTAAGAAAAAAACAAAACAAGAAAACAAACAGGCTGCATGCACGGTCGGCGCATGCGCACTCAAGCAAGACAGAGCTGCCCTGTAGTGGCTGCGCAACTCACTCTGCAGTATTCTCTCCGAGTTGCCTTCAAAGTCCAAAGCCCACTGATTCACCGAGCAAGTTGCGAGGGTGACTTTCCGTCCCATGTTCTCGGTAGTTTTAAGGCGCCCACGTCGCGTAAATAAACCGGGCGGACAGTGCCGACGATATGTGGGCTGTGACGTTAAGCTTACTTAAGCTAACAAGTGTCGCTATATTCTGTAGCTACGGTTATCCAAGTTTTCTTCTTCTTCTTCTTCTTCTTCTTCTTCTTCTCTGTGATTTAATGGTTGATCGCAAACCAACGTGTATAGGTGCATACCGCCACCTACTGTACCGGAGTGTACAGCATCAAAGAAATGAAGAGGAAAAAAAGAATTCTTCTTCGGGTTCTGTAATTTCAGAAATACTTTATTGATCCCCGGGGGGAAATTGCACAGTACCGGTGCTCCCATTCAAGAGTAGAAAGTAGCATAATTTAGAACTAAAAGTATGTACAAAATAGAAAAATAAGAAATAGAAAATAAAACATATACACATTTACAGTATTTAAGTGTAAGTATTGGCAGTTGAGACGCTAGACTTTACAGGAAGCCAGTGCAGAGAAGCTAATACAGGAGAAATATGATCTCTTTTCCTGGTTCCTGTCAGTACACGTGCCGCAGCATTCTGGATCAGCTGGAGAGTCCTCAGGGACTTATTGGGACAGCCTGATAATAAGGAATTGCAATAATCCAGCCTAGACGTGACAAATGCATGGACTAATTTTTCCGCATCTGTTTGAGACAGGATCTTCCTGATTTTTGCAATGTTACGGAGGTGAAAGAAGGCAGTCCTTGATGTTTGTTTTACGTGGGAGTTAAAGGACATGTCCTGATCAAAGACATCTCCAAGATTCCTCACGGTGGCGCTGGAGGCCAGGGCAGTACCACCTAGAGTAACAATATCCTTAGATATTGTGTTTCTGAGGTGTTCAGGGCCAAGAACAATAACTTCTGTCTTGTCCAAGTTCAACATCAGATAATTGCAGGTCGTCCAGGTCCTTATGTCCTTAAGGCATGCTTGGAGCTTGGCTAACTGATGAGGTTCTTCTGGCTTGATCGATAAATATAGCTGGGTATCGTCCGCAAAGCAATGAAAATTTATGGAGTGTTTTCTAATAATATCTCCGAAAGGAAGCATATATAAGGTGAATAGTATTGGTCCAAGCACAGAACCTTGTGGAACTCCATGACTGACTTTGGCGTACATGGAGGATTCACCATTAACGTGTGCAAATAATTTATATTCAATTTAAACCAGCTTAGTGCGGTTCCTTTGATGCCAATTAAATGTTCCGGTCTTTGTAATAGGATATGATGGTCAATGGTGTCGAATGCAGCACTAAGATCTAACAAAACAAGTATAGAGACAAGTCCCTTGTCTGATGCAGTTAGAAGGTCATTTGTAACTTTCACCAGTGCTGTCTCTGTGCTATGATGCACTCTGAAACCTGACTGAACGTCCTCAGGTAACTTATTGTCATGTAGAAAGTCACACAGCTGGTTGGCAACTGCTTTCTCAAGAATCTTGGAGAGAAAGGGAAGGTTAGATATAGGTCTATAGTTGGCTAAAAACCTCTGGATCAAGAGTGGGCTTTTTAAGAAGAGCTTTAATTACAGCTACTTTAAAGGACTGTGGTACGTAGCCTGTTAATAAAGACAGATTGATCATGTCTAGTAAAGAAGTGCTGACTAAAGGTGAGACCTCTTTAAGCAGCCAGGTTGGGATGGGGTCTAATGGGTCGATGGGAGAAAAGCAATCTAAATATACATCAAGTTTTACAGCTGTTTCTGAGGTTCCTGTGTTTGAAGGTAAGGTACTACCTGAAGACAGGAGGTGATCAATTCTGGCTCTAATAGTTAGAATTTTATCATTAAAGAAGCTCATGAAGTCATTACTGCTGAGGGTTATAGGAATACATGGCTCCATAGAGCTGTGACTCTCTGTCAGCCTGGCTACAGTGCTGAAGAGAAACCTGGGGTTGTTCTTGTTCTCTTCTATTAATGTTGAGTAATAGGCTGCTCTGGCTTTACAGAGGGCCTTCCTATAAGCTCTAAGACCATCTTGCCAAATTAAACGTGATTCTTCCAGTTTGGTGGAGCGCCATTTCTTTTCAAGTTTCTGCAATGTTTGCTTTAATTTGTGGGTTTGGGTGTTATACCATGGAGCTGACTTTCTTTGTTTTAGTATCTTCTTTTTTAGAGGGGCAATAGAGTCGAGTGTCAGTCACATTTAGCCTGATACATTATCAACAAGAGGATCAATTTGGACGAAGGTTAGCATAGGAGTCCTCAGTTGTATTGAGACGTGGCACTGAATTAAATGCCGATGGAATCACTTCCTTAAATTTAGCTACAGCACTATCAGATAGATATATGGTGTAGGCATATTTGCCTAACGGCATGTAGTCCAGTAATAGGAATTCAAAAGTTATTAAGTAATGGTCCGATAACAAAGGATTCTGTAGAAGACAATTAGATGTTCAATTTCAAGTCCATATGTCAGAACCAGGTCGAGGGTGTGATTAAAACAGTGAGTGGGTTTCTGTACCCTCTGACAGCAGCCGATCGAATCCAATACTGAGATAAAAGCATACCAGGAGAAGGGCCGTTACACGAGGAGAGCTGGACAGGGCCGTAGAAGGGCATCAACCCAGCAGCAGGACCAGTATCTGCTCCTTTGTGCGAGGAGGAACAGGAGGAGCACTGCCAGAGCCCTACAAAATGACCTCCGGCGGGCTACTGGTGTGCACGTTTCTGGCCAAACTGTCAGAAACAGACCCCATGAGGGTAGCATGAGGGCCCGACGTCCTCTACTGGGCCCTGTGGTCACAGCCCAGCACGTTGCAGCTTGATTGGCATTCGGCAGAGAACACCAGAATTTGCAGGTCCGCAATTGGCACCCCGTTCTCTTCACAGATGAGAGCAGGTTCACACTGAGCACATGTGACAGACGTTATGCGGCCTGCAACATCATCCAGCATGACCGGTTTGGTGGTGGGTCAGTGATGGTCTGGGGAGGCATATCCTTGGAAGGTCGCACAGACCTCTACAGGCTAGCCAACGGTACCATGACTGCTGTTAGGTACCAGGATGAAATCCTCAAGGCCAGACCTTACGCTGGTGCAGTGGGCCCTGGGTTCCTCCTGGTGCAGGACAATGCCCGGCCTCATATGGCTAGAGTGTGTAGGCAGTTCCTGGATGACGAAGGCATTGTTGCCATTGACTGGCCCTCACGTTGCCCAGACCTAAATCCAATTGAGAACCTCTGGGACATTATGTATCGTGCATCGACGCCGCCAAGTAGCGCCACAGACTGTCCAGGAGCTCACCTGATGCCCTGATCCAGGTCTGGGAGGAGATCCCACCAGGACACCATCCGCCGTCTCATCAGGAGCATGCCCAGACGTTGTCGGGAGTGCATACAGGCACGTGAGAGCCATACACACTACTGAGTCACAATATGAGTTGGATCAGCCTGTAATTCAAATGTTTTACTTTTTATTTTGGGTGTGATTTTGAATCCAGCCCTCAGTCGGTTGGTGATTTTGGTTTCCATTGACCGTTGTTACGTGATTTTGTTCTAATGAATTACACAATGTACGTTAAAGATTTTGAACTTGAATATGCATGTCGTTTTATCGAGATCCGATGTGTGAGTTAATTGTCTTAATTTTGAGCTGGTTCATGACAGAAGTTTAGAGGGGAAACGTGTCTTTGGCGAAACTGCAAACAAGAGCCCTGACAAGGTGCCCCCGACCAGACACAAGTGGTCACAAGTCAGAAAGGTTGGGAACCAATAACCCTTGAAAAAACATAAATCAAGCTCATCATGTGTTCTTTTTTTTAATTCAAAATACAAAGTAACTTGCAACGACATCTGTCAAATATACGTCATTTTTCTTATGAAGTGCTGTGAGGAGGAAGTACGAACCAGGGTGTGAGAAAATGGCAATACTCAAGTAAATGACCAAGTAACCAAAACTGTGCTTAAGTATCACTGAAAACCATGTTGTGCTCTGCAGGAGGGTTCCAAGCTGTTAGAGCCGCTGATATAGTTTGTGGGAGTACATCTATTTTCCATTAGCCACAGATCTATTTTTCAGAAAATGAAGTGACAGCTTACTTGATCCGAGTAGCAGTGTGTGTTGACTTTACACGTAAACTTCAGATAGAACTTTATGTCCAATATTTTACGTGTGTACGATACTTTTCGAAAAAAGAAAAGAAAAGAAAAGGCAAAGCATGAACAAAACTCACATTCAGAGGGTTGAGGTCACACTGGAGAGCTACGCTGTTGAGTATATGATGGACTTTATTTTTCTACAAAACATGCACTTGGTGTAGACAGTGTGAATGGGTGAAAACAACATTTTGTCATCGGTTACAAAGCTAAGGGGAGGTCATAGCCATTGGTGAGAGCTGAGACTGTCACTGTGTTAACACTACAATCACAAACACACACTTTAACTGCCTGGTGCTTTCAAACCATGCTGGAGGAAAACTGTGATTTTCCATCCTTTTTCCCCAGCCATTTCCATCAATCATCTCCCGTCATTTAGCACACTAAGAGGGGTGTTTATAAAACGACATCACCAGCAAAGCCAGACTTACCTCAGTAAACCAGGCTCATTTCCAGGAAATTCTATCTCATAAAATAGGTTTGGTCAGTCCGCCACTTTGGTCCAAACAGAAATATTTAAACAAATGTGGGATGGATTGTCATGAAATTTGTTAACATTCATGGTCTCCTGATGGTGAATCCTAATGACGTTGGTGATGTTTTCACCTAGCGCCACCAGCAGGTCAAATTTTCACTTATTCAGTAAAATAGCTCAAAATCTACAGGGTGGATTGGCACAACATTTGATACACACATTCATAGTTCCCAGATGATGCGTCCCACTAACCTCTGATGATCCTCTCTAGCGCCACCAGCAGGGTAACATTTGCAGGTTCAGAGTGAAACAACTATTGGAGGGATTGCACTGAAACTGGTGATCCTCTGACATTTCATCCAGTATTTGTCCAATACTTTGGTTTATGGCCAAATAACTGCAAAATGAATGACGTTCCCATTAGCCTCAGTTGCACTTTGTGTTTAGTGCTAATCGGCTAATGTTAGCATGCTAACATGCTAAACTAACATGGTAAAAAAATGGAAATCAATACCTGTGAGCTTGATAGCATACTGGCATTAGCAGTTAGCTCAAAGCACCGCTGTGCTCTTAATCTTAGAGTTGAGTTTTGTATTTTGTTTTCTCTCATATAAATGAAAAAAATGAAACAGATACCCAGGAATACCACGATCAAAAATACGAGAGAGACAGACCATTACTTTCATCACACAAAGGCTATCATGTCACTCGTACAAACCAGTAGCATAATTCAACGGAACTTTCTTTTGTTGGAAACTGCAAATTATTTTATTTCGGGCCCTATTTGATACACCAAAGTTAATTATTGTCACGTTGCATTTTGTGCAAGAAAATGTCAGCACCTATAAACAGGATCTGAAAAACAGATGGCGAGATTACAGGCAGAGTGTTGTAGCAAACTGAGCCAAAACAGAAGAGTTCATGGGCTCACGAGTTCATCTCTACTTCCCAACAACTGGTATGGAACATGCTGCCAAAAGTTCTCCTTTGCTTTGGCAGTCGCTTAGTTTGTTTGTTTGTTTGTTTTTTTGCTTTATGATTTTCTTCCTAATGGTCATGTTTAAAATGTTCTGTTCTGTTGCCGTGACGTGATCCGTGCTTGATGTTTCAAAGTCAATGAACGAGCTCTGTTCTAAAACCAGACTTAACTTAGCCTGATCTCATTAGCTCTGAGTTGGCTTTGTGAAACCGCTTACTCCTGGTTCAAGACCGTGAGCTTTGCTTTTCTGACCCTTCTTTATGAAACACCTCCCTGTTGGATTCCTCCTGCTACAGTTTCTTTACAAAATAAACAACAACAACAACAAAAAAAAATCAGCAGGGTGGCACAGGCATAGAACAGGGGTGGGGGGGGGCGCAGAAGACAGGATGCATAAATGTGTTCTTGTTGCTCCCTCAGGTGCAGATTTATGTGTGGAGAGCCGCGCAGACTCCGAACTGCTTGTTCAGCATTACAAGGTACAAAAATATGGTGTCTGCATTTTAAATGAACACACGTTTCAATAAACCCTCACATCACGCTCACGCTTCTCTCGCTCTCTCTCACACACACACACACACACACACACACATTTCATATGAAATAAATAGCAATATGTACAAGACTCTCAAGAGGGCAGAAAACTCAAGTTATACAGTATGTAAGTACACAAAACACATCTACACACAATAAAACACAAACAACTTACATCATGTAAACAACCAACAGAATGCGTAGCCCTGTCAAGTTAAAATGACATTAAAAACGAAACAATAAACCATGTAAGTTGCACAGGATTAATCAAGCTTGATCAGATCTAGACACAATCCAGATACGAGGCATTTTATGATGGTGCGAAGGTGGTCTGTGTTCCCAGGCACCACGTTGCTGTGGTAAAATCTCCACCGTCCACCAGATTAATAGTCTCAAACCCTCACGACGCGATCAAAAGGCAGCAATCGAAGGATGATCTCCCGCTTTTGAGCCCACAGTTGGGGAAAAAACATGATCCAACCAGCCCATCCATCCTCCCTCCCACCACTACCTGGCCTCTGAAGTCCCAACGAAACGAAGAGCTGAGTCTTTTGTCAGGTAAGAGAAGGCAAAGAAAGTCAAGTGAAGCAAAGTCACGCTGTCTTGATAAAGGTTCGTCTTTTTTGATATTTCTCCTTCCACAGCCTTTATGGGAAGACTTTTACCTCCAAAGATGCTAGTAATCCTGCACTCCCTGGTGAATGGGGACAATTCTGCTTTCTTACAACTTGGGTCTTATTTTCATACTTTTGTGATTGTTTGTGATTGTTTGCGATGACCCAAAACTACTGTTTTGTTTGATTTCATTGATTTCTGACTATCAGTTCACCACACTGTCTTGAAGGATCTCCCCTCTGGGCAACATCTTAGAACGCGTGACACAAATGGAAGCAGACGACTGGAAGAGTCAGAGAGAGAGAAAGAGAAATATTTGAATGGATTTCATTTGAAAATGACCAGACCCAAGCCCCAAGCTTTACGCAACAAACGGCCCCGACCCAACCCCAACCCGACCCAAACCTCGATACTCTGTCGGGACCAGACAAGTTCAGGTCAGGCAACAGAACTTGAAGTTGAACCGTTTAAATTTTACTGTGCATCTTCAAATAAGTGGAGCTAACCTGGGGGGTTTGTTAAAAAAAATGTTGCTGTGTTCCCAGATCTCAGCGAGTTACGTTAGGTATTGTTACTGGTAGAAATCATAGACAAAACTCTGAAAATGAGATCCAAGTTGTAATAAACTAGAACTATTTAGAAATAGGCCATATATGTGAAGCTGAAGAAACCCTTCCAGAACAGACTGTGACGCCACCTGTTAGCTTATTACAACACTGTTACAACATCAGCAGCACAATGGGACACTTCCATGCTTAATTTTTGACCTGATGTCGCGTACCATGTAGGATATCATCTGAGGCACATTCAGTGCCCCTGTAGGCAGCCCAAGTTCCCCCCTGTGCCCCTTCAATTGGCCCTAATGCCCCTTCAAGTGCTGCTCTGGTGTGACATTAGGGCCACCTCAGCCTTTAGAAAGTCTGCACACCAATGTTTGCCTATTTTTTCTCCTTCCACAATCCAAATGTTACACCAGTACGGGATTTCAAACATCCACGCATGTTGACCTTCGCATTGTAAGCCCCTCTTCCACTAATGCTTGAACGACAGGATTGTGCAAATACAGCTCAACAGAAGCATGTGGCTACAAGGAGGTGTGATAACATACATCCCAGAGGAAGTCTAAAGCTCTCAGGGTGAATATCCAATATTTAGTACCGGAGCCAATCCATTAAAAAAAAAAGAAAAAGAAATGAATCTGATCACAGTTTCATTCCACAGTTCACAGCGGTTCAGAACCAAATGGATCCAGTCACTGCAAGGTCAGTTATCAGTCAAATCAAAGGCATTGATCCGGACGCGGACATACAGTGAAATTATCAAGAGTTCTTCATACGAGTGTGTCAGCTGGCACTAGTACACTGGCAACTTTCCACATGGGAATCCTAGGTGTCAGCGTATTTTCCAATGATAGCACAGCCCACGTGGTGCTATTAAGGCACCATGCAGTCCCAATCCATGCAGTATTCAATCGAACTTGCACTAGGTATTACTGACGTTAATCCCAACGGCGGCCATTTTGGAACTGAGTCACTCTTAGGGTAAGCAACTCAAGCTCGAACATCAGATGCAGCCCGGCTAGTCCTTAAAGTATACACGTCGTATACAAAAAACATTGGAAGTTTGACCAAAATTTGGGATTTCACAGATTCGCCGCTAACAAAAATACCAAATCTAGCCAGGCAGCTTGGTCGCAAGATGGGTTTGTTCGTGGACGCTTTTAATATACCTCAAATGAGCTACTCTATGTTCCACTATGTGTCATCAAACGCATTGCAAAAGTGTTTATACCTGTTCCGAATGGCCACATTTGAAGGTGGAGCGAAAGGCCTGCCTTGATGTTTTTGATGCAGCGAATTGTACAAAAATGCGATATTGCGCACGCAATTTTTGGACAGGCATTCATGGTGTTGCGCTAGGTGACAAATATTCAACATATATGGAAAGCAAAGTTCCAGTAATGAATTACTTGGATCTAAGTGGTGCATTTCATTGGAAATTCCTATTTTTACCTATAATTAGGACCAAATGACATACTCTTACATTTCCTAGTAAAATGATTAGGTAATTATTGAGAATTTATGGACCCAGCGTTAGCGGCTTACTGTACATATACACTACAGTTTATTGTACGTGACGTCACACAAGAAAGGGCGGCCAAGGATCCCAGTGTTAGTACCAGCTAAGGAAAGCAAATGCTGCGTCGTTTCACTTCACAATGCTGTAAAATGTGATATTAGCTGTACCTTGTACTTCAATAAAAACCCGCCGTATAAATCCAGTAAAAAGAATCCCTATAAATTGCTCTTTAAGGCTTTTCACCCTGCCTTCAAGAGCGGCACAGGTGGACACAGGTTGAAACACTTCTGCTTTAAGACCTGTCGGACAACATATAATACAATCTAGGTGGTTTAAAGCATACTGAGAGCTTTCAGTCCTTACTTTGATAAGTAGGCAGCGATCTGCCAGGCAGAGGTTCTCAGCCTGGAGTGTGGAAAAAACACGTCAAATATCCCGCGTCTACCGTGGAATTGTGGGAGCTGCAGTCATGTAAGGAAGCCCGATGTCCTTGCAGTCTTTTTTGCGCAATTCAGTTTTCGCTTCCTGCTTTCTGCATTCAGGATGGTCGGTTGACAAGTGTTAGTCCCACCCAGTCTCCTGTGAGGTGTAACGTTGGGCTGTAAAACTAATACAAGGAGCGAGAGTGTGTGTTTCTTTCGGTGAATTGGGGTGTGCTGCATGCATTCTTTGTGTGTGTGTGTGTGTGTGTGTGTGTGTGTCACTGTCCAGGGTAGGTGGGGTAGTGTGTCGGGGAGTGTGTGCGTATGTGCGGCTGGGACTGTGCATGTGTGTTTGCCAGGGGCAGCGTGGCATGGCGGTCGGGAGGCAGGCGAGTGGACAGCAGGTCGTCTTCAGCAGCATCACCTACAGGCGGAGCGAAAACACAGCTGTTACAGCAGCACAAACCGGACGCCATGCGTCAATCAATGAGCTTTAGAGGTGTGTGTGTGTGTGTGTGTTTTTTTTTTTTCCATCTTTGGACCGAGCCCGGCTAGCTGTTTCCCCCTGCTTCCAGTCTTTATGCTAAGCTAGGCCAACTGCGTCCTGACTCCGGCTCTGTACATGAGTTTCTTTGTGCTTTCTCGCCTCGCAGGTTCCTGTGGATCGTGGTCCTGGTACGCCTGGCTGCTCCTGCCGCCATGGGCCCGCTTGACTCTCATCACTACAGTTATTATTATTAGTCGTAGTTCTGTTATTATTAAAGCTGTTATTGCTATTAGTCATATTTCCATTGTTATTATAATTATAGTTGCTATGGCTACTGCTGGTGCTGCTATACATCTCTGACACTCTGTCTGTCTGTGTCCCTACATCTCTCCCTCTCTCTCTCAAAAGGACCTTTTTCATTCTATGAGAAGCTGTAGAGATCATCATCATTTTCACCCATTAATCCAACCCAGTACGGACTCTACGCTTTACTTGAATTAAAAGTTGTAATTTCCGTCTCTATCTAAAACATGACCAGAGGAAAAATAAAATATTTAAGTGAAAGAGGAAAAACTCAAAGCTCAACATTACATGAGGGGTTTATTTTGATTTTGGTGTGTATAACCTTCAATCCAGCCATGTTGGTGCAAGCAGGTTTGTTGAAATTTGGTACAGGCACAGTAAAAATAGTGGAGAAATTAGACGTCATTGTTTTATACTATACATATAGTTTATAATACAATGCATACATGAGAAAAAAAAGGACAAAAAAATGTCTAAAGGCTGGTGTGTGGCTGGTGTGAGGCCTACCGCTGCTAGGATCCATGCCAGTCTGGTTTCCAGTTATGTGGTGCCAGTAGGCAGATCGGGGAAGAATGGCGGTGGGGGTGCAGGGGTAGGAGCCAGGCTCTGAACCCATAGACATCAACTGGGAGTCACATACACACAATATCACACATTAAAAAAAAAAAAAAAAAAAAGAGCACTGTAGATTAGTAATGTCAAGAAAGGTGCCACAATATAATGTGGGGGTGGGGATGGAGCCTGGGTAGAGCGTGTAGGAGGAGGGACATTATGCAAAAAGTACGCTGCACATCGAAGATGGCGGATGAAGCTACCGGCTGATTCGTAACGCTCAAGCGTCTTTCACACACGCGCTGCAGCCCTGAACTTATCTAGACACGATGCAAATGTCCGAATCAGCTGGACTGGACATTAAATGGACTTCACCCTGCCAGCAGCCTAGCACAGAGTCCATGTAAACGTCCCATTGAGTCACACGTAGTATTGATATCAACGCAGAAATGAGCTGGTATGTTTGAAATGAGCTGGTATGTTTGACAAAGTGAATGACAAAAAGGTGAAAATTGTATGTGGTGATTTTAAAATTGACTTGTTAAACCCAAATGGACGCAAAAAGGACAACAGACTTTACTAATACGATGTATAGCAACAGCCCATTTCCCGTGATTATAAACACAGAACATCAGAAGCCGTCGCAAGGTGGGTTTAAGGAAACAAAACTGGAATGAGGTTTGTGCCAATGATGATCCTATCAAAGCCTACGAGGAAGCACAAAAATGTAAACAAGCCATGGATCGCCAAGGTGACAGAGAATAGCATGTAAAAAGGAAAGTATTAAACAGGAGATTTTTTTTTTTTTTTTAAACGGAACGAAAGAAGCAGAAAAAAATAAAGTAATAAGTGTTATGAGAACTAATAAAAACGAGTATTAACTATTGGAGCGTCTGATTTATTGAAGGTTAGCTGTGGGGTTCCACAAGGTTCAGTGCAAGGCCCTAAACAAAATTGTTAAATTGTGTCTAAATTGTTAAAAATTCGTTTTATTCGCTGATGACACTAATTTGTATTGCTCCAGGAAAAGGCTGCTGAACACAGTGGAGAGGGAATTGCGAGCACATACAAAAAAATGTTTAAGCAAAACAAAGTTTGAATTTATTGGTAGTCGGCAAATCAATAATCAGGTCAAAGTTATGATCAATGATGTGGAAATAGAGAGAGTGTATGAAAGTACATTTCTGGGATGATGTTGGAAACCACACATAAATAATGTCAAAACAAAAATGTCTAAAACCGTTGCAGTATTATATAAAACTAAAGATAGTTACACTTCTGTGATCTAGTTGATCTTAAAATTGCACAGATAATAATAATAATTGACTTCCTAACTGTATTCAGAGGTTGAAATGAGTGCCAGTATAAAGAAAAACAAGTGTAAGGTCAAATATAAAAAATAGATGTGTATGGAGTTCATTTTACAAATGTTTTACAAACTGAGGTATGATCATAGCTGTCCATGAAAGGTTTGAAACTTTTGTTTGTGTTTCTTGTCTTGTTTTGTTTTTTTGTATAACTGAAATATGGTAGTGAAAGTGTCGCCTATTAGAATACGTTATGTAAAAAGGTGTAGGTATAATAAGCTAAAGCTTCAGCCTACACCTTGTCGGTCAACTTCTTTGTTTGTTTCTCTATTTGTTGATTTATTCAATTGTTTTGTTTCTATTCATTTTCATTTCCTCGTAATTGAATTCCTTATTGTTACTTAGTTATTTATATGTGCATTCATTTTGGAAAATTGTCAATACTACTACTAAAACTGCCATCATCAGGAATGTGTCGGTAGCTTCGCCTGCCGTCTTTGGATAATGTCCCGGCCTGATTCTCAGCACATTGTCCGGAGTTCGTTTGAGAAAAACGTAGTAGTGGTAGTAGTAGTAGTAGTAGGCCGTAAAACCAAAATAATGGGCCCAGTAAAGATGCTGAGTTGGATCTACAAGTGCGACTTTACTTTATTCAGAGATATTCACCACAACATAAACTAAAAGAAGGTTTTAAAATGAGATTTTGACACGCGAAGATTGCGGTATAACTAAGGACCCCGTTAATGCCGCACTTCAGAGGTGCAAATGCTCAAACACATTTGCAATGAATCAAACTGGCAAAAAAAAACAACAACTGACACACAGTGAAAGTGGGACTCCTTAAGCTCCTGGAGGTCTGCATTGTCTGCACTGAACAATGACTTGAAAGGTAAACTTGAGATTAGGCCATAAGTAAATGGATAACAACATATGTGTGTGTGTGTGTGTGTGTGTGTGTGTGTGTGTGTGTGTGTGTGTGTGTGTGTGTACGGGTGTTAGCCAGGCTCTCACCCTGCTGTTCTTCTCCATCTCCAGCAGGACCTTCTTGTGCTGCTCTGCTATGGCCAGCGTAGAGGAGTGAACCCTCTGGTAGATCTGCTCTCCCTCTCTGGTCTGGAAGGTGTAGAGGCCTTCGCCGCTGTCGCACATCCTGCACGCAACGGCAACTCAGTGTAAAGCCGGTATTAAAACCAGTCCTGGCTGACAAACTGGCCAATAACCGGCAGTGTAACGGAGGATTTTACTGTCTGGACACCCTTAACGAGCTCCCGTTATCATTTAATCAATGTGGGATATCGGGCCGTGATTCAGCGCCCTTTGATCTAAAGGCTGTTTTATTCTGACAAGAACACAAATTTAAAGGAAATTGCCAAATTCTGATGCCAAAATGCAAATGGAACTAAGCTCACTTGGCTGCAGTTTTAATTCGGACGAGACCGACGAAAAAAAACATGCCGCTTTGTCGCCTTTTAGCTCTTTGCTGGTTCGTGCTCACACTGACTTAATTAAGCAACTAGCCAGGGGGCTACTGAACCTGATGTGTGTGTGTGTGTGTGTGTTTATGTTCTCTGGTGTCACAAAAGAGCTTACGGAGAAACACCACAGTATTAGCAGCATTGGTCCAGACTGCGACTGGGGCCCTCATATTTCAGGACAGAAAGAGGCATCTTGTCCAGGTATTTTAACAACTAGTTAGTTTCAGCTAATGCGCATTACTGTGACCATATTGTGGGGCCTGTAATACATGTTTAATGGAATCAAATGGCTGTAAACTGGCTGTAAATTGACAGGATGATGCAGTACAACACACCCACAGACAGAGGGCTCTCTTGCTATTTTGGTTTGTTTCAGACCTCAGACCTCACACACACACACACACACACACACACACACACACACACAGTCCATTATCGGCATGCTGATCCAATCATAGCTCATCAGGTTTTATCAAAGAGGAGGAGATAAGGAGGTCTGGCCCAACATTGATTCACCGTCTAATCAATTCAATCAATCTCTTCATGGGGCTCGGACCAACACAACCAAGCTGCTTGTGTGTGTGTGTGTGTGTGTATAGGAGAGAGAGAGAGGTATCCTTGGACTGACCGTAAACTAACACACACACACACACACACACACACTTTGGTTGTTGCGATAAAGGTGTGTCGAGTGTTTCATCTTAAATACGCACTGCTGTACCAAAGGATACGTTGTCCCTGAATTGACACTGTATATATATATATATATATATATATATATATATATATATATATGTGTATGTATGTACAGTAAGCTGCATTCGTCTGGGGAAAGTCAGCGATCAAACATCTCCCCCTCCCTCCCCCAGCCACCCCTATCCCGGTCTCACCGTCCGGCTTCGAAGGTGAATCGGGTGGCGTCGCGCCCGTAGCGCCGCAGGGAGCAGAGCGGCCAGGTGACCAGCTTGGTGCGAGGGTTGTGAATGTCCCACAGGTAAATGTTCTCATGGGTGATCTGCATCATGCACTCACCGTAGATGTCCAGGTTGGGACAGGGAAGGAGGAACACGTTGAAGCGCTCTGAGGAGACCAAGGAATGACATGAACAGTGTCAGGGACTCGTTTCCAGTGTGGTTTCAGCAGAGAGGGTTAACAGGGGAGGAAAAGTCCTGCAATTCAAAGTGCTTTATATAAGACAAAAAAAGAAACGCAAGGCCATGTAAAAAAGACAACATAAATAGGATTTAAAAGAGCAAAATTAAATACAAAATAAAAAGAAGCTAAAAGAGAACAAAACAGGAGAATATGATAAAATATGATTAAATAGTCCCACATTTAATCTCATGACAAGCGGCGGCAAAAAGAAAGTTAGTAAGGCCTAATTTTTTGGGAGTTTGTTCAGATATTTGCTGCATTAAAAAAACGGAACACTGCTTCTCGGGTCTTTAGCGTTGACGCCTGGGATTCTGAGAGGTCTGGACGGTTAACAATGGAACAGCAGACCGATGCAGTTTGGCCCTAAACCACTCAATGCTGTTTTTCAAGCCGCTCCGATGAATAGTTTTTTACTTTAACAATGGGTCGGTGCCACTTGTAAGTGATGAACCCACAGAGAATTATCACCCGACTCTGCAGTTCCACTTCTTATTTTGGTTTTATGGGCAGGAACTGTACTGGCAGGAACATTTGAAAACCTTGTCACGGCATTTTAACACCAACAGAAGATGTCAACAAATTCAGCACCGCTTGGGCTTTGACAGAACTTATGCGGCTCATGGGAGGCTGACAGGTTCCGACGTCGAGCGCTAAAAAGAAATGCGCTTCAGGAGCGGCAATAAGAACGTGATGCCTTCGCTGACTTCCTAGCCGCCAACACTGTGTTGGTGGAGTGCCAGTCTGAGCTGGAGGCCCCCAAAAACGAAACCATAGATACAGTGTGTGGTGGGTGGCATTAGAAGCTCAAACCACCCGTTGAGGGCGTTTGACTTTGTGTGTTTCATGTGTAAGTGAATTACCCGTGTGTTCACACTGCACTCCAGCAGCCAGGAGGTCAGGCTCTCCCATACTGATGTCGTTCAGTCGGGTGCCCAGACACTCGATTGACAGCGTCTTGAACCAGTCCTCTGCCTCGAGCTCTGGAGGGAGAGAGAGAGAGAGAGAGATCACATCTACTACAATCAAGATCATTCTTGAAAACACAGAAGTGAAATAGTGGCAGGCGTTTTTGAGACTTAATCTGACTGGTTTGATCCCACTCGACCGCACGGTCAGCACAAACGGGGCACACGGTGTGTGCAGTTCATGACCAGAGGCTTGACCTGCAGCTGGGGTGCTTGAGCGATAAGGAATACGTATATCAATAAATGTGTTACATTGCACCTGTGAGCTTTGGACTGAGCCAGACCGGCTGTTTACAGTCTTTATGCTAAGCTAGGCTAAATAAGCCTTGTGTGTACTTAACGCACAGGCATGAGATAGATATCAATCTTCTCTTCTCACTCTCACGCAACTAAGAGTATTTCCCCGCAATGTTGCACCATTCCTTAAACATTTCATAAAGATGATAAGGAAGAAATAAAGACAAGAAAATGCAAAATCACTTTCCCTACATTGTCCACCAACTGTCTGATGCACCGATCTACTGGACTGAGTGTGTGCGGAACTACAATTGCACTCCTGGGTCTGGTCGTCGACTGTTTATAAAGATGGACGACTTGGCAGCTCCCTGAAAGTGAAGCCAAAACGTCTCGGTCGCCACCTGGTTGGCTGGCTGCGGTGTAAGTCATAAACCCCGCCCCCATCCATGTTAGTGGATGGGACGTGGGCCAAAGTACATTTTTTTTTTTTTTTTTAGGTAGTTCTTATCACGCTGATGTTTGTTCAAGTGTTTTCATTTATTTGACGCTATAAAAACGGGGTGAGACATCCTGATTGACAGCTGTGATTTGCTCGCGATTGGGTCAGGCGGGTCTGTGGGCGGGACCTCGATACCGCGGCTCCACTCACCGATCACCACTACGCAGTCTCCGAATGGGGTCACCAGCGCAGGATGGCAGCATTTTTTTGTACAGTGGAAGGAAGTGGAGACACGTCGGCCATCTTTATATACAGTCTGTGGGTCTGGTGTGAACAGCGATATCCCATAACTGCATCAACAGTCTGCATGTTCAAAAGTGGGTGGCGCTTGTTTGTGTGTGAAAGTGGTATTAGTAGATATAAAAAACCAGACTTCAAACACTAGGATGTGGAGTGTTGAGTCCTGACAATACAGAGCTGTGAAGCTGTCTGTGTGTGTGTGTGTGTGTGTGTGTGTGTGTGTGTGTGTGTGTGTGTGTGTGTGCCCATACATTACCTGATTCACAGGTGAAGGTGCGTGAGGTGTCGTCTGTGAACACAATGGCCACTGCCTGTCGCTTGGTATCTCGAGGCAACCGCGTGACATTCTTGACGTTGCTGATCTCTGTCACCTAGGCGACAGGTTGAAGGTAGAATTGGTTAATTAGCAATTTTCACACACCGTCACTGATCATATTCATCGACATGTCTTCAGGTGGAAAATGGTTTATTTTTCAGCTACTTAAGTGCTCCAGAAATTAAAGTCATGTTCATTTTAACAAGACGAGACTAGGTGGGAACCAAGTACGTGGCTGGACCGTGTATGGTCAGTGTGCTGTAATGTGAGTTCCTGGATATTAAATGTTCATCTGCAATTTTCTGTGGTGGTCCCAGTCAAGTGGTTAAGCTACGTTTCAAAAAGTCAAGAGCAAAACTTTCCACTCATATCTTGAGATGTTTGATTTGAAAGATAACTTATTAAATTATAATTTTAACTATTTTACTTATAATAATAATAATAATAATAATAAAAACATTTTATTTACAGGGCGCTTTTCAGGGTACTCAAAGATACTCAAAGCTCTCCAGCTGTCTTTTTTTTGTTTTTGTTGCACTCAGTCTGAACGCGCCTTAATAATCACATTCATTAGAGTGTAAAGGTCATTGGTTTGTGTGGAATGACAATGTGGTTTTTCAAAACTCTTCACACAGTCAGCACAGCAGAAGTCAACGTGGGCTAAGCTGTGGATGACTTCTCATTATTTGAAATGAACTGTGCGGGCGGGTGAGGCAGAATCCAGAAGGTTTACAGCCCATCCCAGCAGGGAGTTTCCTTCCACCTTACTCTCCGTCCCTCAACCCCGCCGAGGACGTCTTCTCCTCACGGAGGAGGAAAGTTTACGATCGGATGTCCCTCTGTCACACAGCGGATGCTGGATGTTTGGACACATCTGCACGGACAGGATGTATTTCTGTATCTGTAGCTCTGCTACACACAAGTATGTATAGTGAATACGTAGAGTTTAGTGAAGACGAAAAAGAGCCTGTTGAAGCACGTTGCAGCATCTCTGATTCATCTCTGAGACGTAAACTGTGAGGCAGCACCTGCGGTAAAGAAGGTGCCCTTATGTTTGTTGCAGTGGCGTCTTGGTTTAGCATAAATTAATGAATTAATGAATTAATTACACTAACAACAGGCAGCATTGAAATTAGTGTCACTCTTTCAAATGTATTTAATGAATAAATAAATGAGTAAATGATAATGGTCATTGTATAATGAGTGACAAAGTGTTGGCAGACAGATGTCAGTGTTGATCCTGCGATGCGCATCAAGTGTTTTGGTTGCATCAGTGCATATTGGATGCTAAGTGTAGAAAAACAGTCAGGTGAAGGAGAGGTGATGATGATGATGAAGAATGAAAGAGAGAGAGAAAGGGGGGGGGGGGGGGGATGCGAAGGATCGCTGAGCTCAGAGCTCAAAGAGTCAGACTTTTAATGTGAAAGCCGACTGCTTTCATCCCTGTCAGTGTGTATCTGTCACACCTGTCACAGTATACCTGTTACACACACACACACACACACACACACACACACACACACACACACACACACACTTACCTTAGGAAAGGCTCTGATGTAGGCGGTCTTCTCATCGGGGTATTTCTCCAGACGACGAGGTCCTTTGCTGGATGACTTCTTGAACACAAGCCAGCAACGCCGATAGATCTATAGACCAACACACACACACACACACACACACACACACACACACACACACACACACACACAGTGATAGGATCAAAGTCATTCAATATTCAATACTGCTTTCAGTCAGAGATCTAACACCAAACCTTATGTGACAGGACACTTGCTAAAAAAACACCCCGAAAATGTCCACTACTAGCCACCCAGGTAACCCTTGCAAAATGTGATCGGCAAATAGTTTTCTTGCACACAGCACGGCATGTACACATGAATGAGCCTCTCAGCTGTTTACAAGAGCTTAGTTCGGTCTTAAGGGCGGAAGCGGGAGAGCGAGTGAGAGGCTCGGGCCCGGTCTCTATTAAACAAGTATGGAAGACCAATACTTTCCCACCTGTACCTCCTCTCAAAGGATATCGGAGCACAATAGGCCATTGATTCTGCCTTTTGAACTTAGGATTCATATTGGAGAAGTTAACTGAGCTTTTTCAGCGACACCCCTGCTCACATTGATTCATTAAATGATGAGTTTCTAGGAAGTTTCAAGTTTCGCAGGAAATGATGCATGCACGTACTGGACATAATATGGAAGACAAAATCCAGTACAAGCACACATTTCATGTGAAGCGTAAGACATTCGAGCATGAGTTCAGTAATACTACGTTGACTATTAGTCTTCTTTGTTAAAAGAACATGATGCAATGAATCCCCGCAGCCAACAGTTTGTTTGGCTGTGCTGGAGACTATTTCTGTATTGATTCTGACAGTGTCGCTGCCCCAAGTGGTCAACACATACATATCATTTTGAACGGAACTCTGGGACCTGCATTACTAAAGGAAAAACATGGTTTATTACAACTTGGGTTTTATTTTTGCAGCTCTGTCCATCAATTCAATTGATTACGACAGCATTGTACTCACCAATGCAACTTCTGAGATCTCAGAACATGGCAACATTGCTATTTGGAGATAAAACAGAAAGTGATAGCGACTTAAACCTCTGATGAACAGTTTCTCTTCTCTGGACCCATAGGAGCTAAAGCTGTCTGTCTCTAGGTTCCAGTTGAGGCCTTGGCTTCTCTGACGAGGTAGTAAACGCTATCCCGTGCAGCTTGACGTTTATTCAGCTAGCATGGCTTCTTCCTCGCTGGAGAACGAGACAAGCCCATAATCCATACGTGACCGGTCATCCGGTTCGTCCAAGTAATTGTCTTCGTATCAAAACAACGGCAGGTATTCCTGATGATCCTCACTGACTGTAAAACAAAATAAAGCATCTGCTGCACATTTGCTGTGACTGCAATGGGCTCCTTGCAGAAACAAACCAGAACACCAACAAGAGTGTTATTGAGGTCTGGCCTGCTCAGGAGGGTGTCGAAACGAAAGAAATATCATCCTGTTCTCTCCTCAGTGGTGGAGCTGGCTCAGCTTGGTTTGCATCCAACATCTTTTGCATAAAGCTGACAAAATGCTCTCTACTCTGGCCTCTTCTCTAGAGTGCGGTGCAGTGATGAGAGGCACTTGGTGGTTTGCTGTCGGTTGTTCGGGAGGCGACGTCGGGTAAAGGAGCTACCCAGCTGTTGTACTATTTTTGTAGACTTGCCGATCTAGGATCTCTAAAAAGATTTCATCCGTGATGGAAAAGGCTAACTGGTCATCTCGCTGTGTCCTTTGAAACACTTGGTTGCCGAGGTCATTCATATCTCCTACCCGGAGGGATATCTCTCTGAAGCTCTGAAGACTGTCATTTTTTTTCTTTGACTTTGATGGAGAACTTTGGTCCTATAGACACTGATGCTGGTTGTCTGAGCCCATCCAAGACACAATACCAAGGTCAAGACGTTGAGCATAATGGTTGTTCGCTGCGGGCTCCACTGCACTGCTCGCTGACTTAATGCGCACGTCGGATATCTCAGCCAAGGTGGAGTGGTAAAGCAGTATCTGGGTCAACTGGTGAGATTTTTGTCCACCACTGGTTTTAGATGTGGGTAATGACGAGCTATCACACACGGTGGAATTTCTGATCTGTCATCAGGTATCATGTCACACTCAGTGAGTGTTTTACCATCCATTGACTATGCCACAAAGTTGTTGGCACACCTCTCTGCTGTTTGCATGAACCCCTGCATATTGTCAGGGTGTATGGCTCCATGCTCACCTTGCTATCAAAGAAGAAGGTCAAAGACGTCGGGTCCTAGCGAGGAAGCGATGCGAAAACTTCTTTACGCTTGTACATGTTTGTTGCTGCCACACTCCCTGCATGCCACTGTCTTGTCATAGTCCTTTGCTAGATGATAAGGAGAAGCACTTGAAACAGATAAGTCTTTCTCTCTACTAAGGACTTGCTTCTTCATTTTTGTGTGCCCAGTTTCAGCCTCGGTCGAAACAGTAGCCTTCTGGTGTCCTGTAGTTCTGCGAGAGACCAGAGAGACAGGAATCCTCAAGGCTGAGACCTGAAGTTGCACTGTATATGTAAGCTGCTCTGATTCCCTTGGCCTGCTCAGCTGAATTTGGTCCAAGCCAGTGGGAAGGCAGGCCAAGCTCCTCTTGAGGTTACAGATTCAGGTCTTGGGTTGAGCTCCGAAAAGAACCTTTTCGCGAAGGTCATCAGATTTCAGGAGACCGGAACTCTCTCTCATCAGATCAGAGCCTCATCAGATACTTTGCTAAGTCTGATGTAAATGAATGAGGCTGAGGAGGAAGGAACGGATCACAGCTGGTGATCTAGTCTTTTCCATGTGTTTTTCCTCTTTGTGTCGCCATGCTTGAGAAGAACTAGATGCTGCAGAGTTTATAGTGTACCAGTGCTCCACTCTAATTTGACGAGCTCACTGGTGAAGGATGCCTTTTTACTATTCTACCCTCCCTAAATGTGGCTGCTTAGTTTGCCTCTCAATTGGATAATACTGTAAAACTGAAAATAACCAAAACCCATAACATATTACAAGCATACGTGCTCTGACATAACCATGTGCGAAATTCACGTGTGGCTCAATAGCTTCATGCTAACATATAATGGAAATCTCCATATACAGGCTGATGGGAATTAGCATCACTGTAGCGAAGGTACAATAATCTTCCAAGAAGGCTATTTGCATTGCTTAAACACAGTGACAAAAAAAAGTTTTGCAGCTCTTTCTGAATACACTGTCCTCCTGGCTGCATTGATTTCTGGTCTGTGACGTCTTAGAAAACATTACAAAAGGAGCCCAGATGCCCAGAAATGAAATGCAACCTTAATTAGCAAGTTTCAAGTGACTTTTTGGTAAAAGTTCAATTATTCATGCTGGGTGAATATGCAAGGCAGGACTTCACATGATGCAGAACTAACAGATGTATGCATATAAGATGGGCATAAAAAAATGAATAGGCTAAATGCATTTCGCAACGAGGAAGATGGCGGGATTTGGAAAATCTTAGAGCACTATCTTCAATTAATAAGATGTGACACACTTCTGCTCACCACTTCTGTCGCACGCTGATGGAACAGCAACTCAAACTATAACCAGTGTATAAAAAGAGGATAGCTAATATGTCACATTTTATCCTTTCAAATCCCTTCTTTCTACTTTTAATGTTTTCTCAGTCTAGCATCTGAAATGATCTATTATTTTTTAAGCCATGTTCTGACAAGTCGAGAAATAAAAAAAACGTTTTTACATTTGAAAACTACTCTGTGCACACACTTCAAAATGTATGGCCTTTAGTAAAAAAAAAAAAATACATTTAGTTGAACTGAGGGGCATCAGCTGGGCAGTATTCAAAATGCCCATGTATCCATTTAATTCTATTGTATTGCCGATGCAGCACTTGAAGGTTACACTAACTCCGTGCTTGCTGGGGCGGCATCATTTTTGAGCAAAACCCCTCTGGAATAACAGTGACTCCAAACTGTTTCATATCAGTTTCATCTTTGAGGCTGTGAGAAGAGAGCAATTAGTACTCTCTGTCTCCCTTCTCCCTCCCACCCCCTCCCCTGTCCCCTCTCTTTTTAACTTCGCTTAGCGCTCCTCACAGCTAGTTTGTCTACTGAGACCCGATTACTTCAAACACAGGATGGTGAAGAGATATAGGGAAAGGAAAGATGAAGGGGAGGAGGGAGATGGATGATGTGGTGGGGTGGGGGGGCTAAAAAGAGATAACGGACATGAAAGCAGTCGGGATGTATGTGGAGTAAAACTAAAAAACTATGGCTTCCATATAAAACCTTTTTTTTTTTTTTACACTTTTCTCCCTAAAACATCCTGTTCACTGTATCCAACACTAATAAAGACTGACATTGGCCAATAATTCATGTATTGTTTTTTTTTTAATTACACCAATAATAAAGCTGTTATGGATTACATGACATTACATTTATTTTGCTGACGCTTTCATCCAACTTACAATAAGTGCATTCAACCATGTGTGAATATCCTGGACTGCTTCCAGTGCTACATTTAGAAACACTACCAGATAGACAAAGAGTTTTGTTGTTTTTTTTTTTTTTTATTTATTTTGTCTGGCTGACGATATGCATAGAGTTGAGTGACGACAGCACGCTCAAGTGTTTTCGAAAGAAATGGAAGAAGAGAGACGGGTCTGTAATTCTTTACATCAGAAGGGTTTAGCAGCATTAGTTGATATAGTTTTGTGAACCTAAATCCCTGAGCTTCACCAGTCTGCCTGCTTGGTCTGCATTTAAGCTTTCCTCCTCTCCCTCTCCATCTTTACACTTTCATCTCCCTCCAATGCATGTTATTAACTTTATATCTTCCCCCAGAGTTTCTTTGTGCTTTGTCGTCCTGCAGGTTCCTGTGGATCGTGGTCCTGGTACGCCTGGCTGCTGCTGCCATGGGCCCGCTTGACTCTCATCGCTACCATTATTATTATTAGACATATTTCTGTTATTATTAAAATTGTTATTGCTATCATTAGTCATATTTCAGTTATTACTACAGCTGTAACTACTATTATCAGTTTCCATTATTATTATAATTATAGTTGTTATGGTTACTGCTGGTCCTGCTATACATCTCTGCCTTTCTGTCTGTCTGTGTCTCTATGTGTGTGTCTCTCTCTCTCTGAATCTGTCTTCCTCGCTCTTTCTCTCTCTCTCTCTGTCTCTCTATCTCAAACCCAACCAGTTTTGGTTTTTTTAATTCATATTTTTTCAGTCCTTGTTAACAATTCTTTCATACTGAATACACATATAAATCATTAAATAACAATCAGGCATGAAATTAGAGAAAATGCAAAAGGAATAAATCAATAATTAGATCAATCAATAAACAAAACAAAAAGAAAGAAGTTGACCCAAAAGGTGTAGGCTGAAGCTATAGCTTATTTTACCTACCCTTACATAACTTAATTCTAATAGGCAACCCTACTATATTTAAGTTACACAAAAAAACAAAACAAAAACTTCCAAACCTTTCATACCCAACAATTATCATATCTCAATTTTATATTTGTTTACCACCGTATTTTTAAACATTTTCTTAAATTCTAAAAGTTTAATTTTCTTATTTCCTTGTTACAACTATTCCACAAGTTTACCCCTTTAACAGATACACATTGTTTTTTGTTGTATATTTGTCCTTACCCTTCATTTTTTAAACATACCTGTTCCCCTCTGAATACAGTCAGGAAGTAAATGGCATTGCGCTTCGTACATTATCTGTGCAATTTTAAGATCTACTAGGTCACTGAATTTCAATGCACGTAATTTGATAAATAGTGCATTGGTTGGTTCATAATAATCCGATTGATTTACAATTTGCAGCATGAAGATTAAATTAGTATTGGTTTTGTATGGGTTTCCTCATACCTCCGCACAGTAGATAATGTATGGAACTATGAGAGAACAATGCAGTATATATATAGTGAGTTTTGCTTCAAGATATCTTTAGTTTTATATAATACTGCAATGGTTAGAGACATTTTTGTTTTTACAGTATTTATGTGTGGTTTCCAACATAATTTATGATCAATTATCACACCCAGAAACTTATTTTCATACACTATTTCCACATCACTGATCATAATTTTGACCCGATTATTGATCTGCCGATTAGCAAAAATGATAAACTTTGTTTTGCTTAAATTCAGTGATAACATAACATCAAACCATTTCTTAACAACTCTCATTTCCCTTTCTACTGTATTCAAAAGCCGTTCCAGACTTCTCCCGGAGCAATATCAATTAGTGTCATCCGCAAACAAAACAAATTTTAACAATTTAAACACTTATATCATTTATATACAGTATAAACAGTGTGGGGCCTAGCACTGATCCTTGTGGAACCCCACAGGTAACCTTCCATAAATCAGATTCGACATTGTTTATTTGTACATACTGATATCGGTCATCAAGGTAACTTCTTAGCCACAAGCATGCTATCTCTCTAATACCATATCCCTCCATTTTCTTCATTAATATGTTATCAATAGTATCAAAAGCCTTTAAGTCTATAAAACACCCCCACAGTGTATTCCCTGTTGTCCATTGCTGTAGATATCTCTTCCACCAGTTCCATCACTGCCGTTGAGGTGGAACCATTTGCGCTGAAGCCATATTGATGGTCACTCAATAGATTGTTTTCCTATGAAATTATCAAGCCTTTACACAAGTAGTTTTTCTAGGATTTGAAAACTGGGGAAGCAGGGAAATTGGTCTATAATTTGAGAATAGGTGTCTATCTCCACTTTAAAATCTGAATGACTTACGCCGTTTTCATTTTAGCGGGACATATACCTGTTTGGAAGGATTGATTGCAGATATGCATCAATGCTTCACTATACATTCTGTGATATCTTTCACTAACGACGTCAATTTCCGTCAAATCAGTGGACTTCATTCTTAAATTGTTTAACAAGGAAGCATTTCATTTTCATCAACACTCCTAAGAAAGATGGAGTAGCAGTTTTATGAACAACAACTTCACCATCCTTATTGGTTCCACAATCTCATTTGCTAAACTGTAGCCAACATTTACAAATGTAACGGGGTGTAGCGAGAACCCAAATGCAGCACACTGAAACCACAGTAATGAAAGAAAGTCACTTTTATTACTCTCGAGAGCAGACAGAGCGGAGAGCAGGCAAGTAGCAGCACAGTTCAGAGCTACCGTCAGGTAGAGAGTCTTTCTGGGCTCGAGAGGAGCCCGGGGGGGGGGGGGGGCTCAGGCTGGAGGAGCCGGACCAGGGAACAGATGAGTGGAGCGAGGAGCACAACCTTATTCCAGTTCTGTTTCCTTAGGTCCACCTCAAGGGCCGCAGTGGCTTCTGGTGTTCTGTGTCGAATCAGTTTCCAAGTGTTAGACCTATTTTCTTTTTTTTTTTTCTTAAAAAAAAAAAAGTTCTGAAAAGCTGCAAAAACAGGAAGGTGGTCACTTATGAGTAGTCCACCTAGGATTTTGGTTTCATTTTGGTAGCAGCGTCTCTTGTGATTCGACTGGGTTTTATAGTCACAGGAAATAGGCTGTTGCTATACATAGTGTTAATAAAGTCTGCTGTCCTTCTGTATCCATTTGGGTGTTTAACAAGTCAATATTAAAATCACCACATGCCATGTGCACCTTGTTATTATTCAATTTGTCAAACATACAAGTTAATGTATTATTGAATTTTTACCTTTTTCAACATAAATTTCAATTCCAAAATATTTTCCATAGTATTTGTCATATGTTTAATGATCTTAAAGCTGTAATATACTAAACTTATTGAATTTACCCGAATAATCTTTGATTTTAGAAAAGTTTCTATAAAGGCCTCTCCTGTTGAAGTGTATTATTGATGAGGCACTTTCCATTTCCACATTGCTGTTGAATTGTTCATCTGTATAGTACCCGCAATTGTTGTTGATGTTGCTGTTCAATCTCATACAATTTGTGCTCCGTGTGGTCAAACGTTTTAAAGTTCAGGTTTTCACACTGATTACTCACACCGTCCCCGCTAATGTCCACAAAACCTTCCTCATCCATGTCTCTGAACGGGAACGCAGAATCCTCATCATTTTATAGCAGTTCATGCAAATGCTTCCCCACACAGTCCGAAATAGTGTCCACAAAATGCGCTGCCATGAATAAGGAAATGTTCCCATCATATCAGCACGAGCAGGCAAGGTTTGTAGTTCCTTATCTGTATTGGTCCAAGTCTTTGAGTTCCCTTATCGTAACTACTTTGCCACCTTCAGGTGTTCCATTTCGCCGTATCATCACTTTGCAGTTTCCTGTTTCTTGTCCATGTTGCTTGTGTCTTGCTTTGTTTCCTTAGCATGCGTGCATGTCGCGCAATGTCGGCGTTCTTTTTTTTTTGTCAGATGCTCGTTCAAGTAACGTGACAAGCCGCCACGTTGTTACTCTGAATACTCGTGTTCTTACTTTACGACTTGCCATTCCAGCATTTGTAGTTCCTCTGTCGGGGGGGGGTTCCTCTCCGTCTTTACCTCCAGCCGTAGTCCTGGCACAAGTTCGGTGTGGTATCCAGTCCGCTTATGATTAAATCCTCCATTCTTGCGTATTGTTCCATGTCGTCAATTCTTCGCTCTAGGCCATCAATTTTCTTATCCTTCTCTTGAACGAGGTTCTTCAGTTGTTTGACTTCTTCCATCCGATCAAGCAGCACAGCTTGCTGTTCAGCTACTTTGCCCGGCTCGTCCGACATGAAGTCCGGAGATTTTCTGATCTCCTCCAACTCTTCCTCAACAGCATTACTGGCTTCCTTTGGTGGCATTTTTCGTTTCATTTTTCGCCTTCATCTCATCGCTGAGTTTCAGGCCGACGTTTCCGCCTCTTAATAGGACGTTTTTTCCTAGCCGTAATGCTGTCTCATGGCGGGGAACTGTTGGGTCTCTGTAATAACATCATAAAGAGTCGGTCTAGACCTGCTCTATTTGTAAAGTGTCATGAGATGACTTTAGGTGCACTGGAACACAGTGTGTTCTGAAAATCTTTTTAAAAATAGCAGTGGAATACACAGTACAGACAGAGAAAGAGAGAGTGAACTAGACAAACAAGGGTCAGGTAATTCACTCCTGATTCCCAGGAGAGCAATAAGTCACCTCCCACCCCCCTGCTGCCACAGTAACCGCCCGCCTCCTTACGCTGCCACGGGAGCCAAACCACCCCGATTCCACAGCATCACAATCCTGCTGAGTGTGCATTTCTTCATCAGACCATCTGACATGGACAAAGGGAGTGGTGTGTGCGCTTAAAGTCCAACTGCAATCACAAAAGTCAAGAGTTTTCTGTCTATTAGTACTTGGGGATATATCTGAAATGCTCCTTTTAGAGTGGGTGGGCTGGTGTGTGTGTTTAACAGCTGAGCCGCCAGTGTGCTGCTAACTGCAGCTCCCACACTAAGGACAGACAACGTTTTATTAGCAGAGTGGTGTTGCTAAACGTAAAGACCACACATTTAGCATCTAGCTTGAATAGTGTGCTACCGCTGACTAGCTAATGAGCTGTCCAGCACTGCACCTGATATTCATAGGAGAGTTCATGTTTTGGGATGCTGTATGACCTCATTCCTGAAAAGGTGCGCACATTACAGCGTGTCTGCAAAACATAATTACGATCATAAAATGTAGTCCTTTTTAAAATTCGACAAAGCGCAGCATTTTTCAGGGCAGCCACCCAGCGGGCAGCGTTGGCTCGCTGGTATTTTTTCATCATTTGAAGAAATTGAAATGCTAATGTCAGCGTGGCAACACGACACGATGACAGTGTTGACATGCTGGTGTTTGGGTAATGTCTACCACGTTAAACCACCTTAGTTTAGCGTGTAAAAAAATGCTAACATTTGCCAATTAGCACAAGTAATCAGGATTCATTTTGTTAAGATTGTTTTTTGTCAAACAACTGTTTCCACAGTTAAGAATGAAATGTCATGCTCAAATAAGGATTCATCCTCTGGGGACCGAGATTATCTGTATGAAATTTGATGGAAACCCATATGATAGTGGCTGAGACATTTCACTGGAGTAGCGGTTCACCCGACCGACATTGGCGGTATCTCTCTAGAGCAACGCTGCTCCAGTGTGGCTAAAAATAGGGGACGTCCCTATCAAGATTTTGCGGCCCTGTTCTCGATACAAGTCCCTTTTAATATTGGGTCTGCTGGTAGACTGCGAATCCAGTCTGTTTACTTCAGCAGAACATTAGACAAGATAGGGCTTCATTCAAAAGAGAGCTTTGTGTAAAAAAGATGCTCAGTATACATAGTAGGAACGCCTATATAAAAAGCAGCAGAAGCTATACGGTGATTGTTGTGTGTCTTTTATTGCTGAAAGAATGAACCCTAACCCTGCAGTGTTGTCCACATGGCCTCTGTGTCATGAAACAAACTAACCATCTGAAAAGTGCTGAAGTTTTGTTGGAACATACATATCCACATATCCACCAATCCAGATAAGGTAACGATGGGATGTGTACAGTCTTGCCTTTATTTAGGCTAATGAAACAGGAAACGTGAATATGCATTTACATAAACAGTGAATTGAAATCATAGCTTGTGGTGGTTTAATGCTAATTAATTTGTTGATATAAATATTGATTATTTCTAATGGCCATCCCTCCACTTTATGTGTTTAGGCCTATGCTATATATATATTCTCGGTGCTGCCTTAATTAAGTGGTATTAATGCTACACATTAACTCAAATTATTGATACTATTTGAGGGTTTAACTGGAAGAATGCAGTCCCTCACACACCTGTGTGACCAAACTTTCAAATGTGAAAATAAAGGCTGGCTTTTTTCTGAATGCTACGGGAAGATGTCACGGATTTAATGTGTGATGGGAACAGAAAGGCAGAGCTGATAGGAGTGTCTTACACTGAGGTATGTGGCTGTAAAAAAAAATGAAAAATGCTTCAAGTATACTAAAGTGAATGAATTAAAAAAAAAAAAAAAATTAACCAATGAAATTTCCTTCTGACATTTAAAGACAGCCAATTAAATGTCTCATACATATCACAATGCTATTAAAAAAGGCTTTGCTGGGCATGCATGCCCTTTACTGCGATGTCCTGCTTCATTGCTTACTACAGCAACGCACATCATCAGTGAGAGCCTTTCACTGCTGACCACTGACCAGCGTCAGACTAACCTCTGGTTACGAGCCTTGCTGCACTGCACCCTGACGGTAGTTTCTGAAGCAGACGAAAGCGTCACCCTTCTCATCTGCTTGTGCCCGCCCGTCAATTACACGGGAGACTGGGGTTCAAAATCCCAGACCGGGAGGCACCAGCTGCACAAACAGGTGCGACCTACTCCAATCAGATTAGCCACATCTTTCCCAGGAGGACAATCAGCCTTGAGCGCGGTGGATCGATCCGCTGTTGTAGTGCCTGGTATCGCCGCGTCCCTCTCGAACCAATGTCCCCACAAGCATCATTTAAGTTTGATCTGATCTAATCTTACCTTACCTGCTTCAATAACCTTTAGGCTGCCACCTCTTCTGCATTATCCTCCAGACTAATGGCAGCATATGACTCCTTTCAGCAACAGTGGCTCTGTAATAGCCTGGCAGCTATTCTTGGCAATGACATTGGCCTGCTCGTCTCATAGAACGCAAGGTCAGCGCTAACAGCTACCAAGATGATGATTTTGAGTGATCACCTGGGTGCTTCACTTATCAATGTGGAGGTGGAAATTCAGTATCCCCTGTAACTATTCCATCATATGGTGGTCGGCCAAAAAGGTGCTGTACATCACTGACTAACTGCTAATGCATAGTTGACAGAAGCACCATCAGTCTGCACTGAGAATGAGGGAAGCACTGCATCGTGGAATGTGGGTTGGTTCATCAATGCCCAGGAAATGTTTTACTTGCATTAAAAAAAGAACATTAACATTTGTAATGGGTATTCTCATTTTGTCTGTAACATGATGTAGGGTCAGTTCACCGAAATTACAAAAAAAAGAAAAGTTTTCTCATTACTACTACTGCCATCTAGCCACGCAGAGAGTTTTGCCCAGTTTTATCTGCGACATGAACGCATGAATGGAGTTGAAATTGTGGTTCTCTCAACGGAATTGTCCCTACCAGTACTTTACAGGCCGCAAAAGATCTTGTCATTTTAGCTGCACTGTGTTACCGGTAAGGTTTACGCAGGGTTGCCAGCAAAGAGCGAGATACGGGGGATATCTGACCTGGCGATCTGGCAACCTCGACTGGCTGCAGATAAGCGCGATAAGAACTACCTCAAATGACAGGAACCATCTTTGGGAAAAACTGACGTGTACTTTGATTTTTTTGTTTGGCCCGTGTCCCATCTGCTAACATGGAAGGGGCGGGGCTTATGTCCTATGCTGCCGCCAACCACCAGGGGGGCGATCGAGATGTTTTGGCTTCACTTTTGGGGAGCTGTCATGACGTCCATCTTTATATACAGTCTATGGTACAAACCTATGCCCTTGGCTCTCAACACTGAAAAATGACATTTGAACATCTCCACAATACAATGAACATCACAACCCTGTTTGATATATTATGGTCTAATAAGGTTGGCTATCATTTTTACACATCTAGCAGACACAGAGTAACACAACTATTCAGCCCAGTGTGCATGTATTCACACATGACAGTTTTATAATACCTTCATAATAACTTTCGAATAATTTCCGATGTGCTGGTTGATGGCATGCTGGCGTAGACATAAACTGTAGACATAACAAATGATCATCATGCTGCCTTCAGTCCCAGTCGACCTATCAAATGAACATTTTTCCGCCTTCAGGTACCTTTTGGTAAAATGCCTTAAGCACAAGTACAGTGCACACGAAAACTCTGCGCGAGAGAGCAAACATGACTGGGGCAAATTCTTTCTATAATAGTTCACGTCTGAAGGCCGAGATCATAAACAACATGGTATAACTGATCTCTCTTTGTAATTTGTTTCAGCGTGGATCAGTGCTGAGTGCTTAAATCTGAATGAAGGTTACCACCTGATATCAAATTCATGGTAAGCATATTGAAATGACATCTGTCTTTTCGTTCCCCCAAACGAGATATGTTGTCATCATATACAAAACTGACACTTGCGCTCTTGACAAGAGACAGGAAGCGCTTTCTTCTACAGCATCCCGATGATAAATTCCATGAAAACAGAGAAAAGGGGGCACCAGATAAAAAGAAGCAGTCGCAGTCCGCTCGGCAGGAGCGGAGGAGGATATTGTAGAGGAGCAGGGAGGTCACAGTGCCCGCAGCCAAAAGCAGTGCTGGAAGGAAAGTTTGAAGCTGAATGCCGGATCAGGGAGCTCAGGCTCTACAGAGCAGGCTAACATATCAGTCTCAGAGGGCTGCTTACATAATGATGCCTTCAAGGCATATAAAACCCATTTACGGGTCCTTTGTACTGGATAGAGAAAACTAGATGTGGCAGGGTGAGTGTGAGATTGGACTAAACTGTAAAAAGATCATGGACTTTTATTTGATTCTTTTTCTCGGCGCACAGACTGATACTAACTCACGGATTTTCTTTCTTTCTTTCGTTTTTTTTGTGTGAAGTTATGTCAAATGTGGTGATATTAGTCTACATTAGCTAAATGTTTGGATTTGATCATTAACACTGAGTCTAAAATTAAAGCTACACTTCTCAATATTGGAATCGAATGTGAAATGCGCGCTTTATGGCGTGTTTTAGCATTGTTCAGCTCATTGTTTAGCTTTTTTTTTTTTTAAAGTGGAAAGCCTCAATAAAGAGGCAAAAAAATGACAGGCAGACACAGTTAGAGACCAAAAACAGAGCTAACAGAGAGAGAATACCAGACTGACATTCATCAGGTGACACAAGGACTACTCCACGTGAAGGATCATGTTGCTCTGTGACTGCTGGATCTGGACATAAGCAACCGCTTTGCAGTGACCACAACGGAGGAGAGCGTCTCCCCCAAATTCAAAGACATCCTACAGGACTGCTTCTTCGCCTTCAGGAATTCCTTTGGGGAGATCTCTCCTGACCTGTTAACTGACTTCTCACATCTTGAATAGTAAAGGTATCACTGGGACACTTCCCGGGGACAATACCGGGACTTTCTACCCCTGAGAAATACACGTCTTGTCAAGATAACAAAGTAACACCCAGATGTGAAGAATCAACATGACTCTCCTGATTATTTTAGTTTAATTAAAGGCAAAGAGGAGCGACTAAAAACACCACTTTCCTCTCCCTTTCTTTCTTTCTTTCTTTCTTTCACACACACACACACACACACACACACACACACGCACACAACAATGCAACATGTCCTCTCTGTCTCTTTCACCTCTGATCTGGCCTGAGGTACAATGACCACCAGGCCTGTCATAAAACTTAAGTGCATTCCTGAGGAAGTAGCCCTGTTATATTCTTTTCCCAGCCTCAGCCTGAATCAAGATGAAAATAAGAGGTAAATTGAAATCAGTAACGTCACTAACATTACTTAGCATATTATGTTCTACTGGAAAATAGTGTAACTCCGATCTCTGCACGACGTAAGACGGCGGGTTTAATACATTGTGCACCATGTGGTCACAGTGCCATCTGCTGACCATAGAGAATGAGTCTCGATTTACTAAGTGTGTAAAATGGTAGTTTAGTATACTGTATTGTGTAATCAAATTACGTATCAACCCTCTGTTCACCTATTAGCAATATTAGAAATGTATGTTTTGATAGTTAGTAGTCAGGAATGTTAGATAACTGAGATATGATTTTGCTGTTCCCAGAATGATTTTGTAACTACTATGTCGTAATATGTCCTGAATACCGATTGCATATGGCCATGGTGATGTTTGAGAGCATGTGGATTTTGCGCGTACAACTTAAATTCACTAGAGTTTTCACTGTTTTGGCACAGCGTTAAAATAGCCTGATGAGCTCCAATCTTTGGGCTGGTCCACGAATTCAAGCATCATCCCTTAATTTTCTTCATCTTTTTCCCATCTCAATTCACCCTCCCCTTGTGTGTTTTCTTTCGAAGGCTAACCTGTCAGAGTACATCTCAAATAGCTGCAGACAGACAACACTGACGTGGCCAGAGCGGTGTTGACTTCAACAAATTCAAAAAATACATACAATATGTAATTTACATTCAGCAAAAAATGTATCAAGGGCTCGCAAAAAAAACACGTTAAAGTCAATAAAGTGACATTTCTGTATTGAAATCTGTAACACTTTGTCACGTTAGTGTTATGAACATTTAATAAATGGTTTATAACACACTACAATGTAGTTGTAAGCAGACATAAAGACATTTTAAAGCGTTTAATGATGTTACAGTATTTGTCAGCAGTTATAACTCCACCTATGAAGACATATCTTATATCATTACAACAGCGTTTTACTATATTGTCATTTATTATCTGTTTTTACACCAGAGTTACAGTTGTTAACAAACAGGTTAATAAACACTATGTGTGCATGTGTTACATGTTTGTATGCTGCTTATAACTGCTTCTTAAATAAAGTATCTATCTAAATGGGGGGATTTAAAGTAAAGAGTCACGATAAAGTCAAACAGTAAAAGATGAATCCCCCGCAGAGCTCAACATGCTGCACAATCATGGACCTTTTTAAACAGTGGTATAAACACTGATTTCACTGATTGAAACGCTATTTCGACCATCTTGTTGACATGACTCACCACCAGAAACAAGTAAATTCAAACATAGTGCTGAGCATGCCAAATTCAGTGCAATCACTGCCCCTACAACTCCTGTATAAGCAAGCCTCTGAGTGAAGTGTTTTTTTCGTTTTTTTTTCATTTTTCAAAGTTTTCCTCCGACCAACGGAGAGTTACCCGATCTTGGCTGAAGAAGTCAGTGGAGCCAGATCACAAGAGCCGTACTGCCCCGGAGGACCGTGCCAGCGAGGAACCTTTGCCGTCGGCTGCCAAACTAGACCGCCAAGCCGGCAAAGAAGACCTCATCCGCTCGGTGACCCACTGCTGCCTGATGGAGTCACCAGAGGGCGCAACCTGCAGCGACAGAGCCTCTTCTCTCTTTTTGGTCGGCAAGTATCGGCAAACCTCCACCTGCCACCGTGATAAGAGTTGATGTCGAATAAAAGAAATCCCCTTTAGAGAAGTTGATGCTCCCTTAGCGTCCCTTTTTGTTTGACAGTGTACATGTACTCTTTCTTAATCCTTCATTCAATCAGTTGTTAGACGTTTAGCTATAAATAAATGTCCTCATTTAGCAGCAAGAAGTTGTCTGTGTGTGTTTTCTTTGAAGCAGACGTATCAAAAACTGACAGACTGATCAGTTTAACAACTAACGTGGTTTACTTATTTCCCTCAGTTTGAAGGTGGTGCGCCTTTTTCAAACGAGTGCAAATCTTTCATTTTAAAGCGGTAATAGAATCAGCTACATAAGTTTGGTCCCCCATGGGAATCGTCCACAGCTCGCTGAGATGTTTGTTATATTAACTTTACATAACTGCAGCTGAACCTTTGGTTTATAGGCACTTATCTCAACTCTGAATGCCACTCCTAATGACTTCAGGACAAATGAGCTACTAACCCCTCATTTTCTCCAGAGTTTTTCTGACTTTCCGTATGAAAGAAAAATTGAAGTGGCCTTCACAGGTGATTTTCTTGCTTTGCGTCATGCATCACATCTATTCAGTGTGTCATTTAACCTCCTAAGACCTGGCATCCACATGCGTGGACATCACATTTTGGGTTATACCATAATACTTAATTCTGCTTATATGGAAATTCAAAATTGTCCCCGTACGCAGAACCACATCATGTCAACAAATGATGCTTAGTTTTTATACTTATCAGGTCCCAATAAGCCCAAATAGCAAAGAGAAATTAAGATAGAGCTTGGGTCTTAGGAGGTTAAGGGAGATTGAATTCATCGCACAGTTGATGAGAATACTGATTCAGGCAACATGAACCGCTTCTATTCCCGTGACAAATTAACGCAAACTAAATTCGACCTTTCCGAAATGATCCATCCAAACTGTGGAGACGACAAGTGAGAAAGCTGTGCGTACTGCATTTCCCGGCCGAAGCAACCAAAGCAGCCACATGTGTGTCTCTGCGCCCCTTAAGTCCATCGCACTTGTGCTGTGCATTCGCAGACGGCTGAAGCGGCTTTAATGCGTGGTAATGCTCTCCAGCATGCTTGCTCGACACCATTGTGAAACTTAAGACTTATTGTCTTACACAAAGCAGGGATAAGCAGGGAGATCAAAGCAGGAGTCAGAGCTGCTGCATGCTAGCTCGGCTTTCACCTACACGTGTGTCGCCGTGTGTCCTAACCACAAGACTGTACGTAAAGATGGCCGACGCGCCTCCCCTTCCTCCCACTGTACAGAAATGAAGCCAAACTCTCCCGGATACGGCCGCTGCCATCTTGCGCTGGCGACGTCATTCGGAGCGCGGTGAGAGGTCCCGCCCATCAATCTCAGCTGTCGGTCATGAACTTTCACCCTATTTTTATAGCATCAAATAACTCATTAAAACCAAACTTATCAAAAAACCGAACTCTCGAACACACCAGCGTGATGAGAACCACCTAAAATTACAAAAACTACCTTTGGGAAAAATATATATATATACGTGTACTTTGGTTTTTTAGTTTGGCCCATGTCCAATCTGCTAATAATGGAATAACGGGGCTTATGCGATCAAGACGTTTTGGCTTCACGTTTGCGGAGCTGTCGTGTCGTCCATATTTACATGCAGTCTGTGGTCCTAACTGTTACTCAGGCCTCAGGCAATGTCACATTTCATTCCAACGGCGAGACTCTTCCAGGACTACAGTCATCTATGTGAATGATAAAAAAAAAGTTTTTTAAAACGTAACATATTTCTGCCGAGGAGCAACGAAGAACTGAAAAAGCATTGAAGACAAACATAAAATATAGCTGATCATTTGTGCTCTAGTCTCTCCAGAATGTGCCATTACTGGAAATGTTGTCCGTGAACTACTTGGGGGGGGGGGGGGGGGGGGGGGCACAGACAGATGGGGCAAACACATCTCACATGTGCTTTTTGTACCTATTAAGGCATCTGAATGCATTGGCTGCATGCTTGATCAGAGGGAGGTTGGTTAAGAAGGGTGTGGGGGTTTGAGACCCTTGTTCCATGCCCAGAGGGCGATCAATATCGATCTAATCAATACAATAGTTCATTACGCTCGGAGGACTGGGGTAATACCAAGGCAGAAAACAAAACAAAGAAAAAAAAAACAGACAGACAGTCTGAGGGCTCTGTGGGTACATCAGTGCACCCAAAGTTCATTTAAGTCAGTGTGCGCTGGGATTTTGCATGTCTGGGGCTTTTTCCTCTGGCTTTGTTGTTCCTGTTGAGATAAATTAAGCATGACTCTAGTAGTCTATCTACCCAGCCTTGAGGAGGACCTCAGCTGTGCAAGTCCTCTCTGCCCTAAGGATGCAGAGACTAACTCAGATAACCCTCTTTTTTTTCTTTTTCTTTTTTTTTACCTCTCTTTGTATTCATGCCCTGCTCTCTCTGGGTTTTCTACGCTGTTAACTCGCTGACTGAAACTGCCCGCCTCCAGGGTATCCGAAAGTTTCTGAGGCTCATTAAGACTTTGCTAACGCTATCCTAATTTTTTTTTTTCCAACTGAAAGCTGCACTCATAGATATCTTTATATTTCATTTTAACAACGGATAAAATGACTATGTGTGATGTGAAGGGTTTTGCTCAGAGTGACAAACCGAGCAGAGAATGATGACCTGATGCTGGTGTTTCCCCTCAGCTCTATGGAGCATTTTCAGCATCTTTTGAGCTAATTGTTGTGGTTTAATGCGGCCCACAAGTGAACAGTTTTCACCGTTTTCTCACTGCCCTCAACAGGCAGCTGATTTCAAAGGAAGAGCTCACCCACTGTACACTACCTGCGGTAACGCTTCATTTTACAGGTCTGCAAATTTCATGGTAAGTAGCTGATAATTAGATAGTATCGTATTTGTAATTTCTTTGAAATTACACCCAAATTACCTCGGCATTTACCCGATAATTTATCAAAAATAATCCCAACATTAGCTGCAGCGTTTATTCATTGGCAAACTGTAATTCTACACTGTATATTTCCTGCCACTAGACAACTTTACTGCTAACCTTTGTAAAACCTTACAAAAGAAAACTGTAACTAAATACAAAAAGTAAATAGGCCTCTTTTTATACAGTACGCTATCACTTCCATAATAAAAAATGAAATAAAACAAAAGAGTCTGTGTGTTGGTAACTAATTTAATGGTTTTGGTTGTTTGGTTCATTCATAGACTTTCAGCAAGTTTAAGTTTTGTGAAAAAAAAAAAAACGAACCGTAACTGCTTATTAGGAAAGAGCAGAATATAATTCTTAAATCATTTTGCGGTAATTTGGAGGATAATTTCAAAGAAATTTCAAACACTATTCTTGCTAATTATCACCTACTTACCATGAAATTTGCGGACCTGTAAAATGGTGAATCAGGTGATGATGTGTCAACAGTTGTGTCTGCAGCTTGTTTCACTGCCCACAATCAGCCACAACAAAAAAAAAGGCATACATTTCGGACACGTGATTCAGACGCCTCCAGAACAGCTTCAAAATTCAAGACATGTCCGACCGGGAGGAGAAAGCAGGCCGAGAACACACAGGAAATACCTCACGATGGCCCACGGACGGGTTGGTGGATGTCAGTGATGGTGGCTTTCCAGCTGTTTTGTTGACATGTTTGTAGTTCTTTCTGGCAAGTGGGAAATATCGTGGCACTGATACTCAGAATGAAAGCTAAGAGGCTAACGTTAGCAGTGTTTCCGCTCAACTGTGGTTACGGTATAATTATGGCGCACGTACGATTACAGTAATTAGCATACGAGGAACATCAAATCCAGTTGTGTTTAATAAAACGAACACTCGCGACCAACTTTTTTCACGACTATTATTCTTCACCTGTGCCGTTCTAAAACCAGTAAGGAGCTTTTCATGTCCAAATCATGCCAGCTGCATTTCACTGACGCCAAATCTCTGCTCTTCACACTACACGTCGCGAGGTATGGGCCGACTGCCAACAATACTGGCACAGGGAGAAGATGGTTTAAGAGAGCAAATGAAATGAGCAACAACAACAAAAAAAAAAAGAACGTGGAAGAAGGATACAAATAATGAGGCGGAAAAGGAAGAATGAGATGTGAGGAATCAGTGCTCTGGGCAGAAAACTGCGGAGGGAGAAAGAGAACACACAGGGCAATTAAATGGCAGGGGCACTGTGAGAAAGACAGGGATGAAAAAAAAAAAATACGAGCATTAATGTTCAAAACGAAACACACAAAAAAGAGAGACAGTCGGACAGAAAGAGAGAAACCGTAAAAGCCAAATGGAGCTTTGGTCTAGTTAATTTGGCGTACCGGCTCAAATGCGCTGAACATTTGAGCAGATTTGATCAAATGTTTTGCAGTTTATTTTTAAAATGCTCAACAAATCAACACTGCTTTCGTGTTCGTGTGAAACTGCCAGATATAAAAGGGCAAATTAACCCAAGCGGACAGATCCTTCAAACCTCCATCCCTAACAACTTCATGATGGAGGACGGTAAAAACAATCACTCTGAGCATCCAGCAGGGCCCTGTTTGCCAGTGCTAGATAATGATTATGAAGAACAAGGGTCCCAGCAATGGTCTACAATGTAGACCATTAGTCCTGTTGTCCCAGCCCTTCAAGTTCCAGACAGGGACTCTGCACAAATAAGGGTTAGAACGTTAAGGAACCAGCATAGTCTGTTTTCACCCTGACAGTTGTGTTAACTAAATCGAAGCTTTTATCAATTGGGACTAAAACACAAATTACAGCTGAGGCTGATGGGAATTTCCAGGTACTTAGTCACAAAGCGACGCTGAAAGTTGAAAAGTCATTACGACACATTGGGCTTCTACTATAGCATTTCCGAATGTGAAGACATTGCACGGCTATCGCAGACAAAATGGCGCACGTTTGTAAGATCTGATCATTGGCATAACTGATGGCTCCCTGAGTTGCTATGACGAGGCCACCTGTTCTTCATTTGGGGCGTACGTTTGGGGAAAATATTACTATATCCGTTATTGCGGAGCCGTACCGGGGCTGCCAAAGATAAACTTATATAAAAAGAAATGATATAAGAAACGATCTATGTAACAAGTTCTCGAGTGGTTCTTGCACGAGACCCGCAAGTCTAGGAACCAAAATGTGGTTTTCACTAGATGAGTGGAAACTTTCAATAAAGACATTATAAAGACATTATGACCTTGAATATCTGTACAAAAGTTACATAAAACATTACTACTATTATACACACACGCATACTAAAACATGGTTTTGTAGTGAAATGTCTCGACAACTCCCCAAAGTCATTAGGGTACATATTCTGGAGTAAATGAATGTCCGCACAACATTTCATCCAATCGTTGTTGAGATATTTCAATCTGGACCAACATGGTGGACATCTGACTGTGTGGGTTCTATTTCAAGACTCAAGGCAATTTCCAAGGATGCGTTGTTGACTTTTGATATGTACTGTGCTGGTGCACATACACACACACACACACACACTGTCATCATCATCCCAGTATTTATTCTACGAGAAGGTTTGGATCAGCCAGTAAACGCAATAAAAAACACAGACATTTTCTCACAAGGCACTTTCAGAATCAACAGAACGGTCACCGTAGGTCAAGCACTAAAAACGCAAGAACATTATTTCCCACAGGCCACGTTTCATTTTATACACAAGCCGAGCTCAAACTTAAGCGCGAGAGACTTTATTTTTTTTCCGCAATATCCTAAGCACTGAGTTCATGCTGGAATGGGAATTTCATCAGTCCCCTCACAGACTTAAACAGCGCGGCTCACTCGGCCGTGGGTAGCAGCGATAGCGGAGGAGACCATTATCTGAAGTGAGCTGGTGAACAGGACCTGGCTCAAATTGATTTGCGTTCGTTCCCATAATGTGAGTCATGCAAAGTTGAATTCCGCTGCCGACGCCATCTGAATGTGACTCATGCTCACTCAAATTAGCATTCCCCATGCAGTTCATGCAGCTCAAGCCACAGGCCAGGAAATGTAGACAGAACGGAGGGGGAAGACGTTGTATCTGTTTGACAAGGGGTTATGCGAAACATACATCTTAAGGTCATTTAGCAACAAACTTTGCATTAAAACCTTAGTTTTCAGAAGCCAACTGAAACGATCTACTAATACAAAAAGGACCGTCTTGATTCTAAAGGACTTATTTGTCAAAACGTGTAGAAATAAAACCAAAACTGCTACTTTGAATGGAGCTTGTGCAGTATAAGTGCACCGAGTTAAAATACAATGAGACTGAAAGGGCCTCCATAGAGTTCGATGCAACACATTACTCACAAAAACTCATAAAAAGTGCGCATCATCATAACGTGTCATCACAGTGAAATGATCCGCTCCAGTTGAGTTTATGCTGTGCGCAATGGCGATCCGTGTCGGCGTGGAATGAAAAGCCCGAGCACCAATCTACATGGGAATTACACATGATTTAACGTACCAATCGCCTTGGCCACCCTGAAGGAGCAGATTGAAATCAAAGAAGGAATAGCTCAATAAATGTGCAAATGTATCCCAAAGTTATGACAAAGCGGGATAAAGCATGACGTGATGTACATATTAATATATGAACAGTACACATAGCGCGACAGCATTAAGTACAGGATTCACACCAGCGCCGGCGGTGCATGGCTCAGCCCACCCAAACGTGTGCTTACCACTCACAAGAGAAAAAAAAATTTTTGTTCAGCCAATGGAAAAAAAAATAGTACCTATCTAACTTCTGATTGGGTGGGTAGCTTACAGCCCACCTCCAAAGTGGCCCACTGCCCACCCCCTTTTCTCGTCGCGTTCATTCACACACACACACACACACACCACTCTGAAGTGTCTCTCGGAGGATGCCGAGGGGGGAGGGGTGTTGCTATGACAACTATGAACTCTGATGGCTCAGATTGCACACACACACACACACACACACACACACACACAGGGTAAGGCAAAGCAAGTAACAGCACAGGCTCGTGAAAAATCACACCCTCAAAACGTGCAACCTGCTCTAACTTGTGTTCTCTAAATGTTCATTTCAATTTTTTTTTGGTCAGGAATCATCAACAAAAACAGCAATCTCAGAGAGAGGAGACACTCGGCACCAGATTCAGCCACCAGTGAATTTCTATCAGCATCAGCTCAAATGAAGGACAGACGTCTGGTCTGGCCGAGTGTGTTTGAGAGGTTGGCTGGATTCGTTGAGTTAGTTGTTTGTTTTTTTGTTGTTGTTGTTGTCACTTTTCAGTTTGAATAATAATTACCTTCTGGTTTCGTGGCTGTGGTGAGAAGTCTTGATTACAGGCTCTTTGACAACTAAGCTCGCCATGTTCAATCTGTCCTCCACTGACTCAAATCACAGTGAAGCAGCAAAACGCAGGGGTGCTGCTTCACTCCCTCCCAATTTCTCTGCTTCAAATTGCTCTTTCGAATAGAATACTGCTTTATTATTAATCTCCACCGGGAAATGAATGTCCTGCATCCAAACACCCCCCCCCCCCCCCACCCCCACCCATACATAAGCACACGGCCATAAGCTGGAGAGACCTGAGAGTGGCAGGAGCTTGCATCTGACCAGACTTTTTTTCTGCCCATCTTAATACAGCCGGCTAAAAGCAGCCCAATTAACTCACCCAGTTGGTGGAAACTTGCAGCTACCTGTAGCTAAGATTGTCCTTTTGTGATGGATGTGATAAAACATCAATGGAGAGATAACACACACACACACACACACACACACACATATATATATATATATATACACACACAGACTCACCCCCAGCTTGCGGCTGCGCATGCGTACGTAGCCCTGCTTGACGATGTCGTTGAAGTTGGAGGCCATCTTCGGAGGAGGGGTGACCTGCTGGCCGTCACTGTGGAGACCATCCAGATGTTTCTTTCCTCCCTAAACCAGTTCTCTGCTTTCCCCTCCTACCTTTCCAAAAGCTCCCGGGTTCTTAATCCTACGCGGCCTCTTCTCTTTCACTTTCAATTCCGTCCGTCTCCGTCAGGACCTTTTGGCGTTTTCACATCACAAGCCCTTCTCTTTCTCCTCCGTCTGCTTCCTTTTGTTTTCGCCTCTGGATTTGTTCCTGTGTTTTTCCTTTACTCGGCCCTTCTTTCATTCAGTCTTCAGCAGACGGGTCCTCCCTTAATTCCCTCTTTGGCATCTCTAAGAAATGGACAGAAAAAGAGAGAGAGGCTGAAATATATATATATATATATATAATTCATTGCAGAGTGAGGAGCACAACATCATCGTCCATTATTCATGCTGGTGGCACACACCATTATTGAGGGCAAGTATGCAGGATTTGTGAATGGGAGCCAGTCTGTTTGAGTCTGTGTGTGTGTGTGTGTGTGTGTGTGTGTGTGTGTGCCATGACATGAAGCTGTAATGCTTTACAAAGGATATCACGGGAGGCAGCATCTACGAGGAGGGCACTGTATCCAGGAAAGAAAAAGGTATGAGGTTCACTCTGTTCTCTAATCAGAGCCCGCTCACCCGTCATGCCACAACTGTTCATTTCCTGCTTCCATCTAGTTAAATCTCCATTTCAAAACACCCTGATCTCTTCATCCTTCCCTTTCGGCGTTTTCGTCCTCGTTCGTTACTTTTTTTTCGCTAACCCTTTTTTGACAATCAAATGACTGCGTGTAATGTGAGGTGTCAACCCTCAGCTTTATGCAGCCTTTTATCCCCCTTCAGCTCGGGTAAACCCACGTCAGGTATTGTGCCTGCCAACATGTTATTTGCGCCAGCTGGAGACACAATCAGAGCTTTGTAGGCGGGAATAAGATGTGGATGTCATTTCCTACGTTGATGCTGACGACGCGGCCCCATCACAGGTAACGGTAAGAGGTAGGGTGTGTGGCCTGGCAGCGAGGAGCTGATGATGGAGTTTGAGAAGAAGCAGGGAAGGAACTATGCCCCCCTCCCTTAATATCAACAAGTCCTCAATAGAGAGGGTGGACAGCTTAAAGTACCTTGGTGTCCACATCACCTAAGGCCTGACCGAGTGGTGAGAAAAGCAAGGCAGAGACTGTTTCACCTCTAGTGTGACTCACTGGATGTCGGCTGCTGGGATCAGTCTTCCATTGGTCGGCTATTTCAGTCGCTATCTGCGTGTTACCCATTTTGCAAGGACGTAGCGATTGGTTCAAGGAAATACGAACAAGCCAGAGCGTTTTTTTCCCCCCTAACCCGGAATGATAATGGGTCGAGCCAGACCTTTCTTCGAAGTCTGGAGATAGGTCTGGCTATGCGAGACTAGCACCACTGTAACTGGTGGAGGGTATTTGAGTGTTCAGGATCTTACAAGTTACCTGGAGACAATGGTCACCTACTTTTGCACGCCACTGTCGTGGTTGTTTACAGTCCACCATATGCGGCGGCAAGCACGAGTGACGTCATACACCCCCCAGCACCCACACAATAATCACTGGGGATTTCAATCAAGACAAGACAAACTTCTGACAACATATAAACTGAGCAACGACTGAGAACACAATCCTGGATCTCATGTAAGTCAATGTGAACGGGGCAGACACCTCTTCCCTCCTCCCCCACTCAGAGCCACTGGTGAGGCAACAGACAGCCACCACAAGGACTGTGAAGGTCTGGTCTAAGGACGCTGAAGAGACCCTCCAGGATCGTTCCCATGTCATGGACTGGGAACTGTTCCAGTAGGACTACGAGGAAGATATTGATGGTCTCTACCTACTGCATAACCGATTACATCTGTTTCTGTGAGGACAACATTGGTCTGCTGCCTCCCAAATAACAAACCATGGATTAATTAAGGAGATTAAAGGCCTTCTCAGCAGGAAGAAGAGGACTTTCATGGTAAGGGATTGTGATGAACTCCAAAAGGTTCTAAAAGAGGAAACCCGTTACGTCTTTGAGGATTTAGATTCAGACATAAGGCGAGGCCCAGGGAAACTTTCTCCCTCAGCAGATGAATGTGAAAACATACTCTGCGCAAACAACATATAGTACTCCCATGTATGTAAATACACTTATTGGATGCTGCAATCATTCCTCGTCTCCATACTGGTCGAGAAGTATATTCTTATAGTATGATGGTAGAAAGGGAGCTCTTCGTGATCAGTATGGACAGGAGCAATAATTCCTTTGCGCACATTGGCACGTGAGCCACATATCATCAACGCAGACCTGAAAAGACGCACGCAATTAAAAACATAATGCATCAACGCAATTAATCAATTTCAAATGATTAGTCTGTATTCATGAATTTGATGTTTTTAGGATCGTATGATATTTCTTTATAGAGGTTAAAAAAAATTGTCCACTGAGAAATGAATATCTGATGCTCAGGAGTGTCTTTCCTTTATAAAAAAAAAAAAAAAAAAAAAAAGCCTTACGCATGCAGATACAACAAACTACATCATCTGCTTTGCTTTGGGACATGATGGAGTTTAGCACTCCAAGTCCAAATAAACTGTTATGTCACATTTAGCTCAAACTGGACACAGTCTTCATTGACTCACTTGCAGTAATGAAGCTGATATAAAAGTGGTGACGTGGCTTACACAACCGTTTATGTTTATGTGCAACCTAGTGTGTGTGTGTGTGTGTGTGTGTGTGTGTGCGTGCGTGCATGTGTGTGTGTGTGTGGGAGTGTTTGTTTGCCATCAGGCTAGGAGCTGTGGGGCAGACATTTCCCATCGGGCTCAGTGGTAAATCTCCCTGACAACAGTGGAACAGAGACATTAAACTTTAACAAGGGGATCATTAACACACACACACACACACACACACACTGGGAGAGGCTTATCATCATAGCAATGTTGGTTTAGCTGAGTGGCTCAGGCACAAAAGACTATTAAACACACAAGATCAGATAAAAGGAATATCATGCAAATACACCCACAGATGATCAATGACAAGAACATACGCACGCGTAGTAAATACTACTATAATCTTTGTTTATCACCCTTCTAATGGTGGCAGAGTATCCAGGACTAATATGTTATAAACCGCCTTAAGTATTGCGTTCAGAGTGCACAGTGTTCAAAGTGTGCTATTCAAGTCATTACCACAATCATTCGTGGACATTTCGTATGTTCACCGTAAATAATGAAGCACATTGCTGGGAAGACTAGCACCCCATTTACACCTGGTATTAAAATGCCATCTGTATCCGGACACATTATCCAGATTAGGGAAAAACGCATCGGATCTGGCTCGCATCTTAGGTTGGTGTAAACGCGATCCGCACAACGTGCTGGCATCCGTCCCTACATCGCCATACCGCTCTGACCTCTGACCTCTGACCATGAAAACAGAACGAGCACTCCTCGCATCGGAAGCTAGCCAGCGAACTAATGAAAGCAGTAGACATGGAATATTCACCACGTCACCCGAAGCCATCAGGAAACGAGATGCTTCTCTGGCATGCTCGCATCTCTGGCGATCACGCAGCTCGTCATGTTGACAGGCTGCAGTTGCCCCCACCTCAAATTAGTCGTGCGCAGCGGAGATCCGATCTCAATGAGGATGAGACGAGACTGCATTCAAATACCAGGCGTGAACGCAAAGGCAAGATCGGATTTATTATTTATTATCTGGATAATGTGTCCGGCTACAGATCGTGTTTTAATACCAGGTGTAAATGGGGTGTAGAAGACTCTTGATGGGCCTTACTCTTCACTGTATCACCAGGTACTCGGGATGAAGGATTTGGGGAAAATATCAATCGTGATTTAAGGCTGCTCTAGTGTTAACACTGGATCGAATGATGATGTGTAATGCGAAAGGGTTAGCTCGTAGTGACAAACCCGCAGAGAATTACCACCCGACCCTGCTGCTCCCCTCAGCTTTACTGTCTCTCAGCTCATTGTTTTGGCTTTACAGCTCGCGACTGTTTTGTTTAAAAAAGCCACTGCACACTGCCGACTCAGCAGCAGACAGACACAGGTAGAAATGAGCTTGTGAACACAGCGGAGCATTTAGCAGCTAATGAGCCAGACACTTCCCTCAGGAGTTGGTGGAGACCTGAAACGTGGTTCCAAATGAACGATGCTGTTGCTTTGTGTCCGCTAATGACGGTTTGCTAATTATGCTGTGCATATTTAAATATAAACAATATGTGAATTATATGAATACATTTAAATTATTGTCAACTTAAAACCTATGTGGCCTTAATAATAATCACCACCTTACATGTTGATACATGAAAGAAATCAAATACAATTATGCAAATTGCTCGTTTAGGTCCCAGCCTAGGTCAGATGAGTAACCTTGGCCAGTTCTTTGATGGAAAAAAAAAAATCAATTTAGTGTCGTGTACTACATATACTCTATAGTACAATATATACATATATAATATTAAGTATACTACATTCAATATTCAATTCATTCATTATATTTAATCACAACAACATTGAACCTCATAGCCCCGAATCCCAAAGGTCCTGAAGTTTAAAGGTCCCATATTGTAGAAAGTGAGATGTCCATGTCTTGTCTGATTATAAAGCAGGTCTGGGTGCTGTATAAATACTGTGAAAGGATCAAAACGCTCAGTCCACGGAGAAATGAAACACAGCCCGTATTCAGACACTGTGCCTTTAAACGAGCCGTCAGGACTTCTGTAAGGTTGTGATGTCACAACTATACAGCCACGCCCTCCCAGCAGGTCATCTGATCCAGGAACAGCACCACCCAACAAGTACAGGGACACTCATCCACCCGCTCAGTCTGTCTGAGTTATTGGAGCGCTCTGCTCAGGAACTACTCTTCAAGTGTTTGGAGGTTGTTCAGTTTGTCTCAAACAGCTTGTTTCAGACGGGGGGGGGGGGGGGACTGAGGGGCTGCAGAGAGGGCTGGGACAAGATACATAAGGACTTTTTTCAACTCTGACTCATGCAGAGCTGCTCTAGTGGAGTCCCAGAATAAAAATATAGAGCTGGAATGAGCAGAATATGGGACCTTTAAAACAACAAAAAGTATGTGCGTCGCAGTTTAACAGAGCAATTCCTGTGAAAATGTGAACCACAACTATTTATCAGAAATGCTGTGATACAATTGGCAAGATTATGTATTCAGAGAGAGACTTGCCACTATGACAGCAAAACCATACAGTACACTTACTCTATCTTTCTAATCATCGTAATAATACAGAGTGGTGCTTCTTCACTCTCGGCTGAGTGCACAGTAAAAAGCACTGATACCGACACGCAGAGAGCTTATTAAACCAGAAAGCATCAAAAAGTTTAATTTCAGTTTGGCCAACTCAAGAGATTTAACAGTCATTAGCTACAGCTTCGTAAATCCTCCGGCAACAGTTCTCCTCTCAGTCCGTTAAACTTTCACCTCTAACGGCTTGTTGTGGCGTTAACCATTTCCTTCAAATCACGGCTTTTGTGATCTGGCTTTTTCAGATCCTGATGTCGACTGGGATACGATGGCGGGAGGGGGGGGGGGGGGGGGGGTGCGCCGTTCTTCCCCACAACACAGGACTGAAGCTTTGAAGAAACGGTGGAGCATGACCAATGTGACCTTGCTGACATGGATGCTTGATTTTATACCATTTTGATGTCTCTCTCGAGAATATGAAATTAGACCACTCCGTTTCCTATTTCTTTCTTTAAGCATTTCTGTTTCAGGTCATGCGTCCGATACAGAACTCAACGATCCCCGGACTGTGCTATCATAACTCCGGTTTGATGATGTGCTATTAAGCCCGCTGAAACGAAACCAATGAGCTTCGGTTTTGGCATAAAAGAGCCATAATGACTAAGCCTGGATGAGCACCCTCATGACTAGAAGCAGAAAAAAAATGCATTTAGTACCCTTCCTTGCTTTTCCATATGACTGCGTCAACATCAGTTCTTATGCGGGGCTACGCTGGGCTGTCAATATCAAAAAGACATTTTCTTTGTTTTTTGTTTCCTTCATTTCGCCAGGATAATTCACGCAATATTAATATCACAGTCCAGGGAGTCCTGGGTACATTTCATTTAACTGGACAAAAACAATAAAACAAAATTAGGCTGTATGTCCTCTGTCCAGCACATTGTCCTCCGTGACTCCTTTGCATCGCCCTGACCATTACATATTTGCACTTGAGTGGACATTTTTATTGTATAGCTTTCTTTACGCTTGTGACCAATACAGAATAACATTTCAATGCTTATCCATCCTTGATTTTTTTTCCCTAATTCCTTAGTTTTAATAACAACAAACTGGTCAGTTATTGAAAACACACACACACACACACACACACACACAGAGAAGGCATCTTGTCAAAGCAAGATGTAAATTGCAACAAGGGCACGACATCGATTCGCTGATGCACCCTCATTGATCCTGCTCGGGCTCTTCCTGTTTGTGTTTGCATGTTTGATGGCACTGAATCAATGGAGTGGCCGCAGTCTATTCCCTGACACACCAGGAGCCCTCACAACAACAACAACAACAACAACAACCACCCAGCTCCGGTTCAAGCTCTTCTCTGCGCAGTGGTGATCGGGCTGGGGGTGGGGGGTGTAGCCGCGGTATCAAGGTCCCGCCCATGCACCCGCCCGACCCAATCGCGAGCACACCACAGTCAATGTCAGCTGTCAATCATGACGTTTTCACCACGTTTTCATATTTCAGATTTTTTAGTTTGGCCCATGTCCCATCCACTGACATGGAGGGGGGCGGGGCTTATATACTGCAGCCAGCCACCAGGGGGGCGATCGAGATGTCTTGGCTTCACTTTTGGGGAGCCGTCACGTCGTTCGTCCATCTTTATACACGGCCTCGACAGGTGGAGGGAGCTTCGGACTTACTGACAAATATTAATGAGGCGTTGAAATGATTTTGTTGAGAAGAGAAAAAAAAAACATGACGGTTTGTGAAGGATACATTACTGATGCTACCGCGGTCCCGACAGCTGCCGAGATTATACCTTGAAGGAACACTTTGACTTTTTGTGAAATATGCTTATTCTCATATGAGAAGACCAATATCCCTCTCCTGTCTGTATCGTTACACGAAGCTAGAGCCAGCGGGAGGTTTGGTTAGACAAACGAGACATAAGGTGTTAATTAGTTTTTGTACTTTGGACAGAGCCAGGCTCGCTGTTTTCCCCTCCAGTCTTTTATTAAACTTTACGCAAAAAGGAGGAAATGACATTTGATTACAGCGTAGGTGGTACAAACACCCAAGATACAATATCATTTTGCAATTCCACAATTGAATCACCTGACGACTAATCCCCCACGATAAAGACGAATAATACATTATGGCGATAGCTGAGCGGCACATGAATGGTCTGCTGTTCGTGTGTGCGAACCCGCAACGTCTAGCGGCCGCGACATTTCCGACAAACGAACACACACACACGCACGCGTGTTTGCGTGAGACTCTCCCACCCACACTTTTTGAACATCAAAGATCACATCTGGTCAGTATCTCTGCACGCCTAGACACACACACACAAACACACACACGCGCTCACACAACTAACATGATTACTGCCACACACACACACACACACACACACACACACACACACACTCACACACACACACAGCCAACTGTCTCTCCAGCCTCTCGCCTGCAGGGAAGTGACTCATGAAATCAGTCAGGCAATCAGCCCCTTTTCCTCCATGCCTGTCGCCCCTTTTCTTCTTCTTTTCACGTCCCCCCCCCCCACCCCCTTCATTTTACTAACTCATCCCCTCTTTATTTTCCCATCTCTCACTCTTTGCCTTCCATTCTCACTTCCGTTTGATAAAAATCGATGTATGGACGGATACTGACATACACTGGAGCCTGGCATTTGTGTTTGCTAGTGGTTTTCATATTCACATTGCAATGTTTCTATATTTCCAGCACAGTGTCATTGTCATTCCTGGACGTCTGATTTGGAGAAGCTGTATTTCTGGCATCAAGGTATGAAGACATTTTGTTATATCAATTACAAAGAATGAAAGTTGAAGAGGTGGTGATCCAACTGCTTCTTCAAAAATCGACAGTCGACAGGGTTCACCCTCCGTGGACCATGAACACCTCGTGGCAATACATCGCTGCAGAGATATTTTAGTCTGGATCCAATAGGTGGACCCATGTGCCATCCCTAGAGCTACACTGCTAGCATGGCCAAAACAATCACCTAAGAGTTTGTTCAGCGTATAACACAAGTATGCCACGACACGATTTCAAGACCGAGTCAGCTGGTAGCATTTGTGCTCCGGTAGTCCACCAACAGAAAGCGACTCGCAGTGCAATTTCACACTGGTCTGTTTTGGCCAGACTGTTGCTGCTAATGCCACCACGAATGAGATGACAAAGCGTTGAAACTTTCCCCCCCAGAGACTAACCGAAAGAAATGACCAAAGCCAACATGAATTAGTCCGCAGGAACTGTCGTCCAAATCCAAAATTAAAAACTGCTGATACGGCTGCCCTTGACACTTCCTCTTCACGCCGAACTACAGCCTGCATGCCGAACGGATGCAGACAACAACAATAGGGCGTTGCGCGGATGACATGTTTTCTGTAAAGGCGGACTGGTGAGTAGGCGGCTTTCCGTGTTCGGCGTGAAGACGTTTAATGTCCCGGACAACCTCTGTGATCTCATGTAGCCGCTTGTTAGCAAACCGCCTTTTTTAAAGACACGCAAAAGCTTCCAAATTCACGAGTTGGGGGGGGGGGGGGGTATCTGCTGACGTATTTTATGTCGTAGAACAAAAAGTTGAAAGCTTGCGTTAACCACAGACCTTATTTCAAGCATCTAACCAAAAATCCATTAAAAAAAACCTGCTGACTTCCAGACGAGGGAACCGGTAGTGTAAAAATGCGAACTCATTTCTGGGTTTTAGGACTCACTCCTGCAGCACTCGATTGGGGGCTCGCCAGATTCATGTACTAGAGTCAGAAAGTTCATTTAGCGCTAGTTAGCCTGTGGATGCTATACCTGCTGCCAGCAGAGTTTGGGTGATAGACTACGTGAAGTGCATGTTAGGGTTAATGATTGTTTTCAGTATTAATTGAAATATTTTTTTTTTGATCATTTCCACTTCATTTCTTATATTTGCTACTACTGCTAACTTACATACCAGTTGGTAGATGTCTGTTTATTCACTGTAAAAAAAAAAAGAAAAAAAAGAATGCATGTGTAGCATCAACACAATGCTCACATTGGGTATACTCAAATACCCAAAAAGCTCAAACGTTCGACATGTTTAGAGGTCCAGACCCATAACATAACACTCGTGAAAAGTTCCAGCATGTACATTATATATATTTGAAAACCACATGATGTTTTACATTGCTGTCTGTGTACAGATATTAAAACAAAGGAGATTCAACGACTTAACTAGAGCTTTACAACTTCGGACAAAGCCAAGTTAGCTGTTTCCCCCCTGCTTCCGGTCTTTCTCATTTTATAAGCACATTTCCCAAAAATCACTTTTTAGGTTGTGTGGCACAAAGCTTTATGGCCGATTTTCCGTGAATCTTTCAAAGCTTCAGTTGTTATTGTGCCACCGTCAAAAGAAAAGCCCCCATACATTTCATGCACTGATCACGTGCCATCTCAAACTGCTGCGCAAAAATCAAGGAAGAAGGAAAAAGGAAAGAAAGAAAGTGAGCAGGGAAAACAAAAGACAGATGGCTGAAGGGAGACACAGGGAAAGGAGGGGGGAAAGAGACAAGCAAAAACAAAAAGGGAGAGAGAGGAAGAGAGCTGGGGAAAAATCAAAGTAACTCCGATGATTCTCTGATTGGCTGATTGATTTCCTCGTTCCAGTGATTATGAAACCGTGGCCACTGCCGGTCTTTCGGCCTTTTATGGCATGGCTGTGAGTATGAGGAATTGAGCTTTTCTAACCCAGTTTCACCCAACAAACACACACACACACACACACACACACACACCATCCTTTCCTCTACCATTGCTCATCCTGGCAATCCTTCTATCACATTGTCTGTGACGCCGACCCATATTCTTATCCCATTACTGTGACATACAACTGCACATATTCTCCACAATGGTACACACAAACACATTATATATGTATACACACACATTTGCTTTTCAATTTAAGATATATTTAAAACCTGGTAATACAACCGTTAACAGAAATGTGTCATTTTGAGTTTTTTGACAAACTTTTTAAATACTGTTCAATACGAAGAAAAGATCTACATTTGTTACTCATTTGTGTTTTTTTTTTCATTCAAATGATCAACATAAATGTAACATCAAACATGGTGTGGAGGACAGAGGCTGTCGTAAGCTGTACACATTGTAAAGCCCCCTGAGGCAAATGTGTGATTTGTGATATCGGGCTGTATAAATAAAGTTGATTGGTTGACTGTTTTTTGTAACGTGTTGATTCGTGAGTTCCACTTCCTGTTTCCAGTCTTTCTGCTAAGCTGCTGGCTGTAGTTTCATATCTAATGGGCAGATAGAGTAGTCTCATCTTCTCATCTGAGTCGCCAGACAGTGAATAAACATAAAGTGACAAATCGTCGCTTAAATGTGGGGTCTTCTGGCCTACTCCTGCAAAGGAACTGTAAGAAAGGCAGTCAGTGATGGTGGCAGTTAAGTGTGATTATTCCTCCTGCATCAGGAATTATTTATGCAAGACAGGTGTAGCGCTTTGCTTCACGTTTGGTAGGCGCAGCAATCCAACTCCTACCTTTTCCTGGAGCATTCTGACAACAGTAAAGTGCCAATTATGTTCATTTCGAAACAGGCAGGGCGGCCGACCAGAGAGACGTGTCAATACAAACTGGGTGATGTTGCTATGAAACATTATGCTTGGGCCCCCTCTGACTTCCCAGGACTCTCACATGAAGCTGGTGCACTGATGTGCTTCTGGCTTCCTCTACAGCAGTGGTTCCCGAACCTGGGGTTCCGACCCCTCACCAAAACTCAATGGGGGGGGGTCATGAAGCCCTCTTGATTTTATGGGTGCAAGACGTTTTTCTCTTAATATAATATACATGCATTTAATTAATTTCTGTAAAGAAGGTAACTAAATTATAAGGGTTATCTTTGAAGTTTACATCTTTATTTATTCATTTATTTGGTGCTGCTGCAGCTTTTGATACTATAGATCCCAGCATCCTGACTGAAAGGCTTAGGCAGTGGGTGGGTCTTGCCTGTGGTGTGCCTCAGGGTTCTGTCGAGGGTCCTATATTTGATTTGTATTATGCTTCCCTTAGGTCATATTATTAGCAAATGTAAAGGTATATCATACCACTGTTACGCTGATGATATTCAGCTGTATATCTCTTTTAAGCCCGATGACACTGAAAAACTGACTGTTCTGCATAATTGTCTGACTGCCATTACGGACTGGATGGCTACATTTGATCAGGCTATGTAGTCTTTGACCCGTACATGTTTAAGGTTCTTGTTTTCACATATAGAGCCCTGTGTACATCTCTGACTGCTCCATCCTTGCATCACCGGTAGGTGTTTTTAACAATTTTATTGTCATTGTGAAGTACTTTGTGACCTTGCCATTTGACCTTTCTGATTCTAATGATTCAGCACACTGAAAAGAACTGCTTTGACCGTTACTAGTCCAGACTGAAATATCTCAGCAAATATTGGATGGATTGACATGAAATTTGGCACAAACTTCATGTTCCCCGCAGGACGAACTGAAACGCTGGCGAACATCTGACTTCATCTAGCGCCATCATCAGGTTCAAATTTCAGTTTGTCCAATACCTGCCAAAAACGACTGACGTTCCCATCAGCCTCAGCTGTACTTTGCGTTTAGTGCTAATTACCAAATGCCAGTGCAAATGTCTCCCCTCTGCTTTTATCATTGAGAATTAATAATACAGTTCCTAAGCAGCATCCTGCTATTTATCTTATCAGTGCTTGTTATTGCTGTATTCTACAACAAGTGCAGTCTCATTGCCTCACCTGTGTATGTATGCATATTTTCACATAGCTTAGAAGGGAAAAAGTTCTGCACACTTTCAGTCATTAAATGTGAACAGACTGTCTCTGGTCCAAGCTCTAAAATCAAATGCTGTGTGCCAATGTCCTGCAGTAACGCTGAGATTCTATGCACATTAATGCACATTCTCCACTTAATTTTACTATATTACATAATCAATCAAGTCAGTCTATACAGCCAGTATATATGTGTGTGTGTGTGTGTGTGTGTGTGTGTGTGTGTGTGGGTGAATGAGACTTAGCTGTAAAGCCGTGAAGGTCGAAAACGCGCTATAAAAGCGAGATCACTTACCATTTATAAAGTTGACTAATCTCAATCTTTTTTATCTTTTAATTTATTTTGGCCGTGTCAACAAAACATGTTAACGTTTCAGCCCAGTGGTCAGTTATTGACAGGTGATTGGCTTAAAGGGTCACATGGTAATTGACTTGCCACATATATATTTATAAATTTATAAATGTGACAATGACCTTAAACAGGTCAAATGGTAAATCCCACGCGCCAGCGTACCTCGCACACTGCGTCCTGCAATGCAAAGCGCTGGCGGTGGATTGCCATTAACATCAAGTACTTCAGTCACTTATTTCAGCCCAGCGCCCCCACCAAAATCTCTTTCTGAGCAATTTTCGAGGCGAGAAATAAGCGACCCAGTTCCTGAATCTTCACTCGCATTAGATCTACAAGGCCTTGTTTACTTTTACCGCTTTTGTAAGGCAGGGCCGACTCCAGTGTCTGGCTTTCCAACAAATGCTGTATAACTAAAAATGATGATTATTACTTCCGCTTTCCAAAACCAGAAACCGGCTAAGCTTGATCTGGCATAGTGTAAGTAAATTGATTTTGACATTACATACTGCATACTACTATGACGTGTGGACTACTAGCACATACTGCGTTTGTCAGTAATATGTAACAGGCGGTTTCGAATACAGCCAATTGTTAAAAGTATTGAAATCCAGTACATATCTATCTCTCTCTCTGGGAAAGTAGTTTGGAGAGCCAGGGTTGGCTTCGTGACAGTGCTTGGCTATGGTCATGTTGGAATGGCTGTTTTATGATCTGTGTGTGTGCTGCCTTTCAGCATTGCAACGAAATGACTTTGGTTTGGCACCACAAAACAAAACATTGGGAAGGTGCATCCTTTCAAAAGACCTAAAAACTCCGAAATGATGAGCTGAAGATGAATGATGAACGGACTTCACTTGGCACGGTGCCACACCTGTGCGAACCCAGCTAACGCCAGCGGTGCTCCACGGGCACCGTCCCCCATCAGTTCCAGGCATTTCTCTGGCACTCATCTGCGGAGTGACTTACAGTGAGTGCAGCAGCAGCAGCAGCAGCAGACTAAGCCTCAGTTATTTGGCTACCATCATGTTCATTTGCTGTTAAAATCAAGACAGTTTAACCTTCTTGGTGACTCGTTTAAGTGAGCAACAAATCCTCCACTTCACACTGTTGTTCCATGTTATTGGGCCTGGATGCTGGCCATGGCATCTAGAAAGCATACACACACACACACACACACACACACATCCAGGACAACCAACCCAAATTTGATGTGAATTTTGTCAACTAGATCTTTTCTAAGTAAGTTCCTGTGGGGAAGCTTGGCCAGAGGGCTAGCAATAGGAGGCAGACACAAGGAGAGTGGTCCGATTCCAACAACGGGGGTAGTGGCACATGTAACCAACAAACAAATCAACAGTTCAACTTTGCTTAACTGAGCCAAACTCATCTCATAATAACTTAACTTCACATCAGCTGCACACTGACCCCCGTACCAACCCTGCAGGTAAGTCAACTACTTCGCTGGAAAGCAGGTAAGTACTTTCAATAACCACCACATTTACATAGTTTACCATATAACCTACATTGGTAACTATAAATAAATATATTACAATCAACACGCAATAACCTGAACTTTTTTTTTTTCCATAACAAAGGGTTTATTTTTACATGTGCAATAGGAGCACCAACAACATAACATGAGGATTCACACAGCGTAGGCTGGCACACATTGACTCCTCCAGCACTGAGACCACTGTATAGGACATTTAGTAAGCATAACAGCCTAGATCTCCTGTGTAGAAAATTAAAATAAAGAGCCAGACTTTTGTAATAGACTAATTAATGATAGAAAAAAATAAATAAATAAAAAAAAAATTCAGACCTCACATAGTCCTAAAATAAACAGGACAGGTCTACCTCAGTCCTTGACTCGCGGACAGCTTGTCTACCGGGGTTTTATTCAGAAATGAACGCGTCGACATGCTGTGAGGTTGGTCTGCGGGACCCGCTGCGGAGAATACCCGCTCAGATGGCACTGACGTCCAGGGAACGCAGAGATAGGCCAGCGCGTCTGAATACTTTCCCACTTAGTCAGGAGTATCCTGAGTGGGGACTGTCTCTCACACAGGTGTCCACCTCTGCCTCTGGGTCATTAGCTTGATGAAGGGTGCTGTAGTCGTCTCCCAGGATTACAAAATAATAGATTTTTTTTTTAACTGTTTAATTGATAGTATTAATTGGCAGCGATGGTATTAGACGCTGACCAGTGATCAACCATGTGAATAGATTAACCTACTAGATAGGTGTAGCAGGCCCCTTCTAACCCACATCTACGAGGCCGATAACCGCTGATGACGCCCATTCAATCAAGACAAGGGTCACAAGGCATCAGTGAAGAAGTGCACAGAAAAGTCACAATCAAGTGATAATTACGAGAGAAACAAACTCGACAACCTCCCTCCACAATGTGCCATTACTTCATGAATATTTGAGATATTAATATTCAAACATAACTTTGCAGTCACCATAATCTGGTGATTCATTTCTTTGTGAGATGAATCCATCTATTGTTACAGTCTGTAAAAATGTAAGAAAATAGAAATCCTCACATTCGAAAAGCTGGAAGCAGCAAATGCTTTGCCTTCCATCCTGATAAATAAATGTAACGACTCATGTACACCGTCACAGCCATGTCGAAACCACAGAGAATTGAACTCATGCAGCCTGGACACACACACACACACACACACACACATATACACTGGTGAATGCCTCACACATGCACAGTATACTTGCATACATCAGTAACGATACCGGTAGCATAGCTCCGGTGCTCGAGATTGTTTTGACCTCAGGCACTTGGCCCAAACTGTCAGTCCGGGTTCCTGATAACGACTGACTCACAGCTGTTGCCCAAACAACAAATCAAAGGTCGCCAGCAAAGTTGCTCGTCGTCATCTCAGACGAAAACATTTCAATCATTAACGACGTCCACATTGATCTTGACACACCGAGCCGACTGCCCCCACCTTCCGCCGTCGGTTTCAATTCAAACCATCGGGTGCTTTATCGGCACCGGACTGGCACTTCATTCCGTCTCATATGATTCCACGTGACCGACAAAATTGAATCTGATTGAATTTTGCAACGCGAGAGGGCGACAACATGAAATGTAGCCCGTACCAATTCAATTAGAGGGGATTAACCACCATCAATAAATATCTGTTTTAAACATCTGTCGTCACATATGCTGTGAGACACTGTGCTTCAGACAGTGGGAGGTGCTGCTAGTTCTGGAAGTGTGGCCTGCAATATTACCATAAAGAAGATGTTGAGGGGATGATATAACTATATAACCACGAAATAATCCATGTTACGTGACAAAAGTTCGAACACTTGGGTCTAGCAACAGATGATACCGATGCTACTCACGACATACAGGATATTGTCATATTGCCCATAGCTGGAAGGTCTATTTTTTCACTCTTGACGCAGGCTTAAAGTCCTTTGCGCCCCCAAAAATGAAGTCATCGCGCCACGCCCGAAGGCTCTGCAGGCGACGTGACATTTCAACATGGACGCCTGTGGAACTAGACCGGCCGAGCCCCGTACGTCATTTCGAGCAACCTCTACGACCCCTTCCGCGAGAGACCACGGGGGACGGGCCACATGATGCTGAAGAGAGAGACCGCCGCCACATTTGATAGATAAAAAAAACAGATACATCTGTCCACGTCGGTTTTGGCGAGCACGTCAATCTCGAAGCTCACGTGGCATCGGTGGCAGCACAAACGAGGCCTGACTGTGCTAAGCTAAGCTAGCCGCGTCCTGTTGCGGGGATGAAACAGCCGTTAATCTTCTCATCTGACGACGCAACAGGCGCAATTGTGTCATAACTACTGAGTCACAAAAGCATCTGGTGTCAGCATCATTATTTCAGAGACTTGCTTCCCAGCCCTGGAACACAAACACACGGGAGGTGAAAGGGTTCCGAGATAAAAGGTCAGTGATCACACACACACACACACACACACACACACACACACAGCCCACCTCCCTCCCACTCATCATAAAGTGTGACAGGCTGCGACACAACAGCAGTGACAGTAAATCACGCAGAGGTTTTGGGGCTGGAGAGGCAGGATGGAACAAACACAACGCAGCTGGGGCAAGGCGTCCACACACCCACACAAACAAACGGCTAATGAGGAAAGATGCTTGGGGGGGGGGGGCACCGTGTTGCTTTGGTATGCTGGTTTTAGGCTCGTACTGTAATCTTAGTTATTACTGTCCTCTACCACACACTGTTGCGCTACATGCATTGATTTTTCATTTGCAATCACTTTCCATGCACCTTCATTGCCAGCACTGTTAATGTGCATTTCGCATACTAATAAACGGATGGATTGATTGCTCTACCAGCAGCAGTATGTCGTTGTTGTTTTTTTCTCCATCTATATTTATGAATCCCCAAGTTATATAATCATAAATACATTTGATTGCTTTAATTTCATATGCAAATTTCTACTTGACATATTAAGGATTTTACACACAAGAAATCACGCTCATCATTCTTTACGCGGTTTGAGCGGCTGATCATCCCGCAACATGCCCCAACGTTAAAATCCTCCTCGAGCTGTTTTTTTTTCTTTTTTTTTTTCTATGAAGCTTTTATATAATCTTTTATATCATCACGGCTGTGCATCCTTCGTTCTGATGACCTGGCTCCCACTGGTATAGAACGCTGCTGCTGCTGCGCTTTTGGCAAACATTAGCCACAGGTCCCACATCACCTCAACACTGGCCTCTCTCTCTCTCCCTCTCTCTCTCTCTCTCCCTCTCTCTCTCTCTCTCCCTCTCTCTCTCTCCCTCTCTCTCCCTGGCTTCCGGTCAAGCACAGAGTTTATTTCATTTCTATTTGTTTAGCAAGACTGGGGACTAGGACTGGAGTCCTGTGAGCAGGGGCCCGACGGAAAACTACAAGACTTTACTGTTCCAAGACTGAAACAATTACAAACTCTAACATTTGTTTTACTTAAAGCCGTTTTAATCCGTATTTCTATATTAACAATGGATCAAATGACGCGCGCGTTGTGAAAGGCGCCGCTTGCAGCGACAAAACCCACAGAGAATTATCACCGTCTCTGCTGTTCCCCTCAGCTCTGCGGCGCTTGTTTTAGTATTTGGCCCACAACTGGACTGTGTTGGTTCAGTCTCAGCGCTCTCATCAATCTCATCTCCCACAGCAGCAGCAGCAGCACCACTGTGCACTACTTCACCACCACCGACCGGCTGACAAACACAGTTACATTCATCAAACACACAGCTCCATGTCTGCTGTATGTGCGGATAGGAAATTGGTTGCCAACGCCTTCGCCGTGACCACTGTTTCCTCTGTGTGGTTTGCAGAGCTGCAACGGTTACTTCAATCGAAAGAAAATGAGTTGCCGGCCATTTTGATAATCGATAAATCGCAAAAAAATGTCAAACGTTTGCTGGTCCCAGCTTCTTAAATGAAGGTATTTGCTGCTTTTCTTTGTGGTTTATGACCGTAACGACCTCTGGGAAATTGTGACGAGCATTTTTCACCTTTTTTGAGATGAATCGATTCATCGTGACAATAATTGGCAGATGAATCAATAGTGACAATAATCATTAGCTGCAGCCGTAGTGCTTTACACCCGCTGGCAACAGTCCAAACCCAGAGATATATTCAATATATGTTAAAAAAAAAAACTTAACATAAAAGCAACAACATCTTCACAATTTAGAAGATCATTTTCCACCAATTGGCAAATTGAATAATCGAGCATTTGTACTGCAAATGGTATCTTCATGATCTTACACACCAATCTTAAAAATAAAACCCCCCAAATAATGAGCAGAACAGTTCTGAAGTGGCCGTAGCTTTTCTTCTGTGCTACATTTATGTAACACATATGGCATCAACCATATAAAACAGCAACGCTTGGATGCTGCAGCAGGAGACGCCTACCAACCTTTAAAGGTTTAATGCACCGATTTATAGCAACTCTCATACTGTGTCTGCTTACTTTTGCATTTGATAGAAAGTACAGACAACTAACCATTTAGATGGCTGCAACTTTTAAAAGACAAGAGCTCAGCAGTTTCTCGTGTTACACAAGATCTGCTGGATCCCCATTTCAGCGGGCAGCAGCTGAGGAGGCAGGACTGGTCGAAATCCCGCTATAAATATTTCAGTATGCCATGAGCTGTTTCATCAATGTGAGGCCGCCACACATGGTCCGTGACATCCTGCAGGTGCACACACACACACACACACACACACACACACACACACACACTAACATTTTCTATCCCACAACTTCTGTCAACAGATACAAATGAAATGAAAACATTTTTGTGACTTCTAGTTGTTCAGTAACAGTACAGCAACACTGCCTTACTGTGGTTACAGGTGCAACTATTCATTCAACCACCACCACTACCACTAGGGCTCAGTTCCAAGATGGCTGAAGTTTGTGTTCTTTCGGTAGACAATACCGATTTTAAAATAAGATTGAAATCCTGAGCTTTTTTTCCTTCGGTTTTCCTTCTCTTTATTTGCAGGGATCCACACTTTTCTTGAAAACATTTGAAATTGTATAAAATCAGTATCACATACAGTATATATATATATATATTCTGCTTGTGCTGTTTATGGTTAAGACACCTGGAGTTTGGTTCAGTTTGTTCTGGTCTGGTTCATGGTCTCACTGACTTTTTTTTTTACCAACAAACCAAGAGCTGGAACCATGAAGTCTAATGGCCTGACATGTGACTCATTTATTGGACACCTTTGGTGATGTCATCCTGCATCATCAGCACTACATGGACCCACGCTGGGAAAACAACTCTGCCGGCTGGCACTTTACTGAGCCTCATGCGTGGATCTATGTTGCCTGGTGTCGCGAAGACCTCGCAGAGAAACACCGGATTACCCAGCAGCACTGGTCCGGACTGCAGCTAGACCTCACATGTCATGCAGAACGATCCTGTCTTGTGGTTAAAGAGATGTGCCAGAGTTTTGGTCGGAAGCAGAGAGAGGTCCATACCAGAGTTTGATTGACAGCTTTCACACCAGCCCAAAACAAACCCAACCAAACATGTGAAAGCGCCATAAAACATTCAAACCAACCAGTCTGGCAGCATTGTCATATTGCAATCATCATTTTATATCTTCCCAGAATTCAGCAAGACATATTTAGAGTCTTTATTTTCAATTTCTCTGCACTGAACCAAACAATGTGGGTTTGTAAAGTTAGCAGTGTTACAGAGCCTGCAGATACAATATATATAATGCCTGATTGGTGCTTTCTTGCCTTGTTGTAAAAAAAAGAATGATGATGTTGCCCCTATGGAGAGTGTCACACATAGGCTGAAGCACTGCTAGCCAATCAGAAAACAGCTTGACACCAAAGGACAACTGGCCAGCAACCTGCTCTCCATCACAATGAGAAGCGAGAGACCTGGGAGTAAAACTGTACAGCAAATCATCAGACCATAGCATATCACACGCACACACACACACACACACAGAACACATCAATGCGCCACACAACGCGTCCTGCTGCCTGCTCACTAGAGGACCAAATGTGGATTAATTCGCTGCTGAAAATAGTCCCCAAGAAATGCACCATTTCCTTCCGTTTGAGTTAGATTTGCTAAAAACTACGGTGACCAGCTGCTTTGAGAATATCCGAGAGCCATAGGAAGAGTGGGGAAGCCAGAAAGCATTAAGAGACACACTAACACACTTCCTGTCATGGGATTTGGGAATATCGCAAAGTGTCATCATTGAAGTATTTGCCCTTAATCAACACCAAGCCAAGGGGGAAGAACTGCCTTATCCTCACCAGACTCAGTGTATCAGTCGCAGCCCTTTTCTCTGCTGTGCTATCTTTACACGTCTGGTCAATGCAGCGGCAAACGACCAAAAGTAGCCCAATGGGCTTCCGGTTCTTTTATTAATACATTTAAAAAAACAAACTAAGAACCACAGTTGAAAAACGTACAATAGAAGTCAGAAAATGAAGTCATAATGTTACATTAAACATTAAAAGTTTGTCAAGTTGGTTGTAATAAACTGAAATGATGTTTGCCTGTAAGCTTCATGGACGGTATGAGAGGGATGAGTCTAGTTAAAACATGAGCAACTAGCTAATCATTACGTTTCACCCCGTTTTTATAGCATCAAATAACTTAAAACCAAACTTATCAGAAAAATGAACACTTGAACAAACATCAGCGTGATAAGAACTACCTGAAAATGACAGAAACCATCTTAGGGAAATATGTATTTGACATGATTTTTTAAGTTGTGTGGGGGGGGGGCTCATGACCTATACTGCAGCCAGCCACTGGGGGGGGGGGGGCATAGAGATGTTTTGGCTTCACTTCCAGGGAGCTGTCATGTCGTCCATCTTTGTATACAGCCTATGGTTTGAACGCTATGATGTGGAAACAACTTGAAACTGTCTGACCAAACTGGAGCAGGAGGGCGAGAGACCTGACAGACAGACAGAGAGAGAGAGCACCCTGCACTCTGTCATTTACAGACGTGGAATGTGGCAGTCTGTTGGCCTTGAGCTTCTCTCTCTCTCTCTCTCTCTCTCTCTCTCTCTCTCTCTCTCTCAGCCAGTCAACCAGAACCAGACTGCACCCACAATTCTCGGCTCCAAGCTCCAGTCCCCAGACACAGAAAACAGGAAGTACCCACGATTCACACACACACACACACACACACACGCACGCACACGCACTTGAAGCTGCCTGTACTGATTATGATCCATTCACACAAAACCACCAACTCATTCATTTAATTAAGTCGCTCAGCTTGTTAACTTGATGAGGAAATAAAACGAAAACAAGCAGCCAGGGGAGAGAGCTCCTCACAAACTAAGGCCAACGCGTAAAGAGCGGAAGTGAGATGCAGCTGAAGCCCAGAAAGCAAACACTGTTCCCAAGATGAAGAAGGAACTTTCGCGCGCGTGTCTTCTTCACCCCGTTGACGTTTCAAGTGTCAACACAAGTCTGGCAAAATGTCATAAACCAGAGCTCTGTTTAAAGCCTAATTGTCACTTTGTCTGTCACGTAAAAAAAAACAAAAAAAAACAGGCTGCAAGTTGTAATAAGCTGAAATAATAGTGTGGAGGACGAGACCAGCACGCAGACTTGTAATGTATCATAACAGGCACACAGTCACATTCCTTGAATTTGGACACAGGGGGTTACTTTGGTGTCAATATTCCAACCAACAGATTACTTCAAAGCTTTAAAGCGTAAGTCTGATATGGGTCTGTTAGCCGTTATTTTTATTATCGTCAACGAATCCCATGAAAAAAAAGGCAAGTTCAGTGATTTCCAGTAGAAAAGCTACAAACTGCTCCTCTTTGAAAGAAGTTAAGCAGCTGAAACACCAGCAAGCTACGCTACAAGCTGCTCAGAAAAACTAGCATGCTGTTTCTTTAGGATATTGTAGTTTTAAACAAATTCTGATACAAATGAAACTTTTGCATTATCTCTCCACATCGGCTACAACTTGTCACCTTGTGTGAGAGGAATCACATACGTTTAACATGCACTTAATGAAGTCGACATGTTAGCAAGCGGTTGCCGGTTTACGCTTATAATAGCTTTTAGCTATTAGCGTTCATTTGGAGTCACCTGACAAGGTCCAATATTCACTGTCTTTTTTTTATTTTTATCTCTGGTTATATATCTGATCTGGCTCTTAGCTGCTAAATACTCCGCTATGTTCAGCAGTGATGCTGGCAGGTAGCGCGCAGTGGGTTTATCAAGCTTTTTCACTGAAAACAGCTGCCTGCTGAGGCCAAACATTAGGTGGATGAGAGCGCTGGGACCGAACCAACACAGTAAAGTTGCAGGCCATAAAACCAAAGAAATTAAAGATGCTGAAACACACAGTGATAATTATCCACACATAGTAATTTGACCCATCATTGCTATAAAAACACTGATTCCTGCAGCTTTGAGGCTGAATATGAGACTAAATGACGCGAAGACACTGAATCATCACACGTTAGAGCCATTATGCCCATCCACCGATCCAAGTTTGCAGTCCTCACAGTCCAGTCCAAAAGACCAGAATCTGTAAGTGGTCATCCTGTATCAATCAGGCCAGAGAAATCAGAAATGAGTGAGCATGAAAAACAAAATATCATCGACTGACGTATGAAGAAAATACTTATATTTACATTTAATGAACTAATTGTGCCAATTAAGTGTGATATAGACTTAAGGCTTAAGTCAGTTTTTCTTTGTTGTTATCTATATGAGTCCTCTGCCATCAGGACTCCAGTTTAAGATGAGAGTTTCTTTTCAAAACGAATGTGCTGTGAAAATCGAGTTTTATTTCGCCAGACTGGGCACAGTACTCGCCCAGTGCGCCGTGCGGATAGGGAAGAAGACTGCGCACGTACTGCTGTGACAGCTGACATATGACGCCCATAGGGTGCTACATGATGACATACTATCCTCTGTCCCGCAGGTATCTGTCTCAACAGTCATTCCCTGGTCCGCTTGCTCTCTCCTCGCCCACTCCCCCTCGTTGCCTCATTGCTCCCCTGCTGCCAAAAACTGCATATGTGCAAATGTACACACAGTTTTCTTCACTAAAGAAAGTGTACAGGTGTCAACATAAGTGTTGTTATAACCCTTTAACCCTTTTATTATTGTATCTATTCATTTGTATTTATTTATTATTATATATTTTTTTTACTTTATTTGTTTAGTAATCCTCATTCTGCTGTCTTTTCTCTATAAGCTACAAATACACACGCACTTTTTTTTTATAATACATCATTTTCTTTTCGTTTGTCTTTTTTTGGTGTTTTGTCTAGTTTTCTCTGTTTTTCCTCTATGTCTATGTTTCCTATGATGCGCACATTACAAGTCTATGTATTCTATGTCTCTGCCTCTGTATGTGCTTGTCCCTTTGCATAAAAAAATGTGTGTATGTGCACAAAGTCGTGTGCGTGTCAACACAAGTCTGGCAAAATGTCATAAACCAGAGTTCTGTTTAAAGCCTAATTGTCACTTTGTCTGTCACGTAAAAAAAAAAACAGGCTGCAAGTTGTAATAAGCTGAAATAATAGTGTGGAGGACGAGACCAGCACGCAGACTTGTAATGTATCATAACAGGCACACAGTCACATTCCTTGAATTTGGACACAGGGGGTTATTTTGGTGTCAATATTCCAACCAACAGATTACTTCAAAGCTTTAAAGCGTAAGTCTGATACGGGTCTGTTAGCCGTTATTTTTATTATCGTCAACGAATCCCATGAAAAAAAAGGCAAGTTCAGTGATTTCCAGTCGAAAAGCTACAAACTGCTCCTCTTTGAAAGAAGTTAAGCAGCTGAAACACCGGCAAGCTACGCTACAAGCTGCTCAGAAAAACTAGCATGCTGTTTCTTTAGCAATGTAAAGTAATATAATAAACACCCATTATTTTGTGGTGTCATTTATTACACAAACAAAATGAAATATAGTAAAGTAGTATTTGGTCTTGCTAGCCTGTACTTAGTGGAAAGAATAGCTCACTAGAGGAAACAGTGTTTTGGAAAATAGCTACATGAACCGAATGCTACAGGGAAATGAGAAGCTTTGCTACATTAAAGTGTAGCTGCTAACTGACGATTTCAGCCGGTCACAGTAGTTGTTGCAAACTTAACTCAAACAGCAGGAACTGGTGGACTATATTCAGCTGCGGATGAATCCACATTCGGAGTATTTGGGGCAGCAGGACAGTGTACGTGGGATTGAATCAAACTTTTTTTGGTTTTTGGAGACACAATATTTGTTGGTAGGAGACTTTCTGAGAGTGAGATGAGCAGATCAATCTCATGTCTTTGCATTCAGTACGGAGTTGGAGTCGGGAGGCAATTAGCCTAGCTTAGCATGAAGAACAGAGGCAGGAGGAAACAGCTGGCCAAAAAGTACAACTCTAAAAGCTGATTAATAAAATTGCTGTATCTCATCTGTTTGTACAAAAACAGATTTTTAGGTTTTAGGGGGGGTTACATGATGGAACTGTCTTCACAGCGAGGTTGCCAAGTTTGGTACTTTTGTACAGAGGATGGATAAACTGCTAATAAAGAAATCATTTTATATGCTGTTTGTAAGTTTTTTTTGCTTTTTGATTTTACTAAAAACAAATAAAAAGGAGCAGATGAGTTTGGACTGATTTTCTTGTCCTGCCGAGTATAATTTTATCTAATAAAGTTAATTTGAAATGTATTTCTAAGCGGGCAATGTTTATATTCCAAGATGTATAGATCTAACATGCACAGCTTGTTGTTGTTGTTGTTGTTGTTGTGATGAGCAGGTTTTAGCAGCAGAGAAAATATGCTGGCGGACTGCAAGCAACATAAAGTACATAAATAAAGAAACTGCACGTCATACTACAGCCCAGCATCAGCACATGACTATTTCGATACAAACATGTACCCGCCAGCGTGTGGCGGATAGCCTTCTGAGATTTACTCGCCAAGCGTTAATTTCGGACTGTGTGTGTGTGTGTGTGTGTGTCATTTCGTTGTCATTTATAAGGCAAAGAGAGGCCACCACAGACAGTCTGTAGTGAAACAATGACACTGCACCAGTCAGACTATAGTTACCGTAGCATCGCCAATTAAGCCATGTTAGAGAGACAGTAGGAAAGCTTAGTGTATCTCTCCCTCCTATAGAACGCAAAGGCTTGTTCAGAGCCTGAGCCAATGGAGCAGCTGTCAGAGCAAATTAGAGCAGGAAAAAACACTGGAGAGAAGCCCCCCTCCTCCTCCTCTTCCTCCTCCTCCTCCTCCTCCTCTGTCCTCCCCCCATCCGTTTCCCCCTCTCTCCTCATTCACCCGGAGACTGTGCCATATACACACACACACACACACACACACACACCAGAATACAAATAATGTAAGAGCATGCGTGTACACCATTCATACACTGGTGAATGTTCTGTGTGAGCTGTCATACAATCTAGACAGCTTCACCATTAGTGTGCGTATAGATCACACACACACACACACACACACACACACACACACGACAACTGATCCATTAGCAGAGGAGGTATGCTCAGTAGTAGAAATGTGTGTCTGTGTGTGTGTCTATGCTCATAAGACATAATCAATGCAGGCAACAGAGGTTATAGTTCACCAAGGATACAAGCTACCTTTTCCACCACACGGTCCACACACACACACACACACACACACACACTTACTGACACGTTTTTTCCTCCAGTGGCAACAAACAAGGCTCATCCGTCACCCTGGATAACCTCCGCTCCCCCTTCCAAGCCCTCCTCTCCTCCCCAGCATTATCAAACTCAATTATTGCCAGGATCACTTTCCCGGGTTGCTGAGATAACAGAGACCAGTGGTTCATTAGCAGCGCTAAAACAGAAGCTCCATTATCAGGCAGGGAGAAGTCCCCTGAGAGAACATTACTCTATGGTACTTTTCAAGGGGGGGGGGGGAGTCATAGTATAGGACGAAAGGGACAGAACATAGCAAACAAGGTTATGATAGACTCTGACAAACTAAACCAACTAATAATGATGATTTTGTCCAGTGACAACCAAACAAATGATGGACTGGGGGGGGGGGGTCACTGCTACAGCATCATCTTCCCCCAAGATTAAACCGATGGGAGGTCGTCACCTGAACTTGACAATTAAGCCATTAAGGACATCAGTGTCACCCTAACAGCAGACGTGACGTTAGAATGACAATGTCGGGCTGCCTGCTGCATCCCTACTACGAGTCTGTATGGTGGTGGGACAGGGCAGAAACATTGCCAGGTGGTGGAGCCTGTGCTGGCTCCACCTAAGATTATTTTTGTTTGTTTGTTTCATCTGCAAATCATTTCCCTCAACTAGCCAATCAAACGTTAAGGCCCGTAGAGCGTCACAACTGCTCTGAGCTCCATTACGCATCAGCTCAAAACTGAAATATTGAAATAAACACATGTGGGATATGGGATTTTTTTTTTTTTTTTTTTAAATTCTATTTACTATTTAACTGATCAATTTGCTGCCAATCGACTGAATCAATCAATAAATCACACACACTAACCGCAGAAAGGGAAGAATGATGGTCACTACAGCAACAAAAAAGACTTTGCAAACTTGTAGAAACTTATAGGGCACGAGAGCGGTTATTGTTTACTGGTGTGACGTCAGACGCCACAGAACTTTGATGAAGATCAGAGAGAGAGAGAGAGAGAGAGAGAGAGAGAGCATCAATGGCACCACACACAGGGTCACCAGAGACAAGCTCCAGCCCTCCGCGGTTGTTACCTGGATGACAGAGCTGTGACAGGCGGCTGACAGAAGCTGTGGCCGGGCGGGGTCCCGGCGTTCGGACGGGGTCCCTGTGCCTCCCTGCCTCCTCTCCCGACCTCCCTGTTGCAGCGGCTCCACCGGCTCCAGCCTACCTCCCTTGCAGCAGCAGCAGCAGCAGCACACGCCACAGTAAATCCAACAGGACCGGGGTTAAGGGGGATGGGGGGGGGGTGTGGGACGCTGGCAGTTAGTCTGTTGACACACGGATGGTGGGTTTTTTGTGCGCAGCGGCAGCGCTGATGCAGCTCGCCGTCCCTCCCCTCTCCCTCCTCCGCGCGTTTCTGCCCCGTGACGCTGGGCCGTGCCGTGCCGTGCCGCGCCGATCCGAGCCGAGCCGAGCGCCGGAGCTGACAGGAGCCCGACAGCACAACACATACACAAAGACTAGACCACGCCCAGCCGGCCAGCCACGCTCGAGCAGGACCCGCCCTTTACCGTAATACTCCGAAGAGCCAGCCGGTTCAGGAAAAAAAAGCCTCAATCTAAAAATAGTCCCTGATATATCTTGTGACCAGGACTGTTACCACTGTCCCAAGTTCCAGAAGAGTCAGCTAATAGTGACTTTAGTGACATCCAACCTCAACTTCTCAAGGTGCGTGTCTCATTGAACCCATCCAGAAATGGTAGTTAAATCTTCTGATCCCTTGTTGTAGCAGAATACAGAAAACATGTCTTGTTGTCCTCCTGTGCGAGACACGACATATTCATTTTAGATTCAGTCTGACCCCTCCACAGCCAACAGGAAAACAAGGCACTGAAATGTCTGCTGCTGCGATAACTACACTCCGCATGTTCGAAACCCACTGACCAGGGAAATTTTTATGAAACACAATACATAACAAAAGTGTCGGCACACACCCACACCTCAAATCTCCCCCAAAGCCCACTTTAATTTCAAAAGTGTAAGTGTGAATACTGAGGGAATTTGTGTCGTATCTATTCTACGCGTAAAGCACGGAGGCTGAAATTCATAGCGGCTGTGTATGATGATGAGGATTTAATATAAATTCACGTCATTTCAACCTCTGTGAGCCAACCATATAATGGGCGGACAGGTTATTATGGAGTTCCATTAGCCTACGTGAGAAGGTCAGAGAGGCTCACACATCAAACGTGTGCGGCGACAGCACAGTTTCACTAATAGACGGTTTGAATGGGGTCAACTGGGAGACCCAGGGGCGCTGCACCAGTTACTATCAGGATGATAGACGAGCGCAGCGCTCTCCTGCTCTCTTCCCTGCTGATCGGGGAGCTTTCGGGGTGCCGCATCAGCGCATTGCCATGGATGTGTTTGATATGGAGGGACCAACGCCACATCGGTCACCCCGACAGCCAGTCAATTAGCCAGCCAATCGGGTGAGAGTATGAGTGCAAAATGCAGGTAGGGTGGGGCGTGGTGCTTGGTGATGCTGAAGGTGCGCACACCCGCTGTGCATCAGCGACAGCTCAGGTCTGCCACTGTCAAGGTTTCATTCTTTACAACGGGGGCCCATTAGGCAAGGAATTAACTGATGTGTTGCTGTTTTGTTGACTGACGAGGCTGAAGTTGTGGTAGTTGTCTCTTTGAAAAGTGAAAACACTGAATTTGCTGTTCCAGGCAGGCCGCTTCGTAGCTGACGAATGCTAACCCTAACCCTAACCCTAATGCCAGTCCTCAATTCAATTCAATTTTCTTTATATAGCGCCAAATCACAACAAAAGTCATCTCATGACACTTTACAAAATAGAGCAGGTCTAGACCGACTCTTTATAATGTTATTACAGAGACCCAACAGCTCATATAAGGCTTCAGGAGTCGGAGTTGCCAAACATCCAAATACTAGGACGTCCCGAGTCCTACATTAAGACCATTAAGTCCCAAGTCAAGCCCAAGTCTATAACTTTTAAATCCAAAACAAGTCATTATGCACCCTTCACAAATTGAATGTCATTTCCGAGCTGAATGTTTCACAGGTTGCCATTGGACCACAGCAGAGTCCGTATGCGATGATAAGGTCTCACTGATTGGTTGCTGTTGGACTGGTTCAAGGTATATCCGCTGTTCATTCATTCTCTGCTCACCTTTTGGGGGGCTTGGGAGAGAATATCAAGTCGTTTCAGGTCAAAAGGCTAAAGTCCAAGTGAGGCGGTGAGTCTTTTGCATCAAAGTCTTTTTCATTCAGTCAAGTCGAGCCTAAAGCCATCAGATTCATTGACTGAGAGCAAGTCATGTGATTCATGTCCGCATCTCTGTCATGGAGAGGAGGAATGATTGCGGCAACCAATAACTCAAGTGAGTAATGTACTGAGACACATTTGAAAACATTTTTACGGCAAGACATTCAGCTTTGAATGGCACTTTTAGAATAAAACTCTCAACATTTAGTGTGTGGGGTGCAGGGTTTGAACAGTCCTGCTCAAAATAGAGGGGTGCTGTATTACAAGAGTTACGGTTGGGTAAAAAAAAACAAAAAAAAAACATCATCTCTACAGTATGTTTGTGTGTGTGTGTGTGTGTGTGTGTGTGTGTGTGTGCATGCATGCGTGTCCCCAGGTGTCTGTTGAACTGTATAGTGATGACACAGTGGAAACTTCACACAAACACAACCCGTTCTATCAATCTCTCTTTCTTTCCTACACACACACACACACACACACACACCTTGGCATCAGGACTCCTTGGCACCAAAGATGTAGGAAGTGAAGCGTAACAGAGTAGCAGAGTCTCACAAGTAGACAAAACAACCCCCAAAACACACATACACACACATACACACACACACGGTCTTTTTTTTTTATGTATACAGTCTATGGTCTTCACCATAAAATTTTGTGATTTATGTTATGGGGACTTGCGTTTTGTCCCCAAAAGGTAGGTGAGTCCCCACAATTTGACCGTTAACAGATTTAGGTCCCCACAACGTGCGTAAAAAATGTCACCACACAAACAAACACACACACAGTTTCAAGCATGAACCTAATACCCAGACACTAACGCAAATATGAAAACGCTGTATCAGCTAATGCCGGCTTGACCATCTCTCAGAGTTTATGGCATAAACAAGGAAACAGAAAAGCGGGTACAGTGGAGTGGAAAGATGGAGGCTGTGTGTGTGTGTGTGTGTGTGTGTGTGTACGAGACAGAGAGGTTTGGTGCCAGTGAGCTGATAAGGATGTGATAGTACTGACACAGTGAGGTGCATGGGACAAAACACAGATATGAAGACTCGCACTGACATGTCTCTACACATACTATGCGCCCACACACACACACACACACACACACACACACACGGTAAGCAGACTGCAGGGGTAAATGTTGACACTCTTTTATTTAGAACTTGACACATGTTGCTTCTATGCCATAGCTGTGGTGCTATCAAGTGGTGTCTGTTTATGTGTATGTGAGTCCCGGTGTATGATAAGTGTGTGTGTGTGTGTGTGTGTGTGTGTGTGTAGCTGGTGTAGAACGTTCATAAACTGGTCTAATGGGCTCCATATGGCGATGTCGGAGAGCTGGAGCAGAGTGTGTCTAGGAGAAATATCACCCCTGTCTCCATCTTTCACACACCGCTGAGCTAACACACACACACACACACACACACACACACACATTACAACTTCCTGTGGGGATGAAGATGCTGTTTCTCCAGACGGTGTTTACGTGAGTGCAGCGTGTTGTCAAATGGAAATGATTAGAAGGTAACAAAATTATCACTCGTGATGAGGAAGCACGGCGGGGGGGGGGGGGCTACTAAGATTATGATTTTACATTAAAAACTATTGTCAGTTTACAAACTATGTTTACGTGTTTAACTATATATTTTTGTAGATTCAATTGCAAAACAGTATAAAAAAAGATGTTCAAATTAGCTGCACCTCGCTACAACTGTAAAATGCATCAGTTGTGATAATCCAATAATATAGTCACATTTTCAGGGCAGGACCTTTTCTTGGACTATTCTACAACACCACAGATTATGTTCAGTAACGGTTTCTACATCCGGTGCCAAACGTGCTTAAAGCGTATGGTTAAAGTCAGAGAACGATCAGTATGGTCAGTGTTGTGCTAGTCACTGAGAAATTGTCATTCGTTACAGTTACTAGTTACCTCATGAAAAAGTAACTAAATTACTTTACTAGGTTACGAGGTTACTTCCACCAAGATACCCCCACTTGTGAATTTTGAAGGTTTTACGTGTCTTAAAAGTTGCTAACAAGTGGCTAAATGAGACTACAGAGGTTGTCGCAGACATTAAACGTCTTCATGCCGAACACAGAAGGTCATCTACTCACTAGTCCGCCTTTACAGCCTCGCTGTGTTTATACTCTATATCTATCTGTCTATATATCTATATCTATCTATATTCTCTTAAAGTGAAGCTTAGTGACGTTGAAGTAATGCGACCGTGGTGTAGTTCCTTTATAGCCTAACGTTAGCTTTTTACTTCCGATTCCATTTACGCTTCAAAAATCATAAAAGTGGTGTTCACTAGTGAAGATTATCTTGCTGAACAAAACGTGTAAGTTTCATAAACTTTTGTTTTGCCGCAGATATTTTCTGCAATAATCCAAAATCCCATGGAACAATCCCATTGGCTTTTAATCGAGGGAACCAGGGCGATGCTAACTTCCGGGTTTGCCTACAAAACTATGTCACCCCTGCAGCGCTCTATTGGCACTGGACATAATTGTGAGGTGCAGAATTGTCCAATATGGACATATTTCCCAGGGATAGAGGAACTCACTTTAGACAAAACAAATAGGAGGTGAAGATGAGCCCACATAAGTTGAAAATGTTTCAACTTGAGCAAAACGTCCTGAGAGAGTTCTGAGATCAGTCAGGGGCTGAGCTGTCACAAGGTCAGTTTGTATGGTGTTACAGCTAGCTACAGCTTATGTCTGTCTGTACAGTTGGTACATTCACTGTTTGGGGTGAATAAGACGGACTGAAAAACACTTCAGTGGTGGATCTTAGCCGCTGATAGCACCACTGCAGCACTAGATGGATGCGTTGAACATGATCAGGTTGCTCAAATTGGATTAGTGAAATTCAGACACCAAAAGAACCCTATGTCCTATGACATGAGATTGTGCCCGTCATGTGATCCAATCATATAATCTGTCTGTAATTCAAGAGGAAGAAGTATCCTTACCTTGGAAGCCCGGAAGCAACTTGACGTTTTCATTTGACTTAAATTTGTGGGTTCCAACTGTGACAAACTGTATTTGAGCAGTGACTTGAATACTATGAATATTAGATATGTCTACCTGAATACATGAACCCTAAAAAATGTACTGAGAGGGGAATGCATTCACACAGATAGTTCTCAAAGTAAAGTCAATTTCAATGATATAAATTCAGTGGTACATACATTTCAACATTAAAGATTCAGTAGTGGCAACATTTCTCAGTAGGGTACTCAGCTGCTTGTGAGACCCAAATGAGCTGTTATTTGCATCTTTACACTCCCAGCCCCCCATACACATATTGGTCAAAATTATGCTTTTAAAAAGATTTTCCGCCCTGACCAGAAAGCGGTTCTATGCTGAATAGCTTTCAAGAATCAATCAACCAGTGGCCGCTGCCATGGGGTTATTTGCAGCCTCACATACCGAATAGCGTTTGCGAATGTCGCAATAATCTCAGAATGGATCGTTCTATTTTGTTCACAGCGCCGGTGTCCTGTAATCCACGTTATACTGCCACTTAAACATTCAGAGCCTGCAACTGGAGAGGTGTAAACATGTGGGAGTCCCATCAGTGGGAAGGAGGGGATATGGGTCGGATTGTAATGCACTCTGTCTAGGATTCAAACTCAAAATCACCTTCAGTTGGGACTTGAGGCAGATGGGACACAAAGTCTGGAAATAATCTAATCTCGGACATCACATCTCACTCTGCAGTCTCTCTCTCTGGGAAAATAAATGGCACAAACACACACACACACACACTCTCACAGAACACTTAAATAATAACGTCCATAAAAGTGGAGCGGAGGGCGATTTGTGCGTGTATTAAAATGCAGCGTCTCATTAGCAAGGTTATTTCAGAGTTAGATTTCTTTATTTTAAACGCCTGCCGAACAAAGCCTCCATTCAGCACAGACACTCCCACCGCCCCACAGCTAATGGATTGAAATCTAGATAGAACACACACACACACACACACACACACAGCAAATTTCAGTCGTACCTTGGTACACGCGCGCACGGCAGAATAAAAACTGTTCCACGCCTGGGGAAACGGCCAGCATATTATGATGTTTAGTTCCAAGTAGTCTCTCACCATGAGCACAGTCTTTATGAATCCAGGAGTTGAAGGACATCCCAGCACTGTCGGGTTATTGAAAGTCAGTTATTACCTGTGAGTGCTGGTCGGTGTGTAGTGAGCTAAGCAACCGGTTACTCTACATTAAACGAAGCTTCACTGCAGACAAGTACTAAGCTAAAAACACATTGTACATTGAAGCTATTTTCTTTCCACTGTTCCCTCATTTCCCCCCACCTCTTTCCTCCTACATGTGCTACATGTGTTTATTTATTTAAAGCACAATAGGCAATATTATTGAATCATAATTTTGGTTGAAATAACTAATTTTGACCATTGCATGTCACTAACAATATTTAATTGAAGGGTTCCTTTAAAAAAAAAAAAAAAAAATGTGTCTGTGAGCAACCGCCAGCTCCAGTGGAACTGGATTATCAGAAAGACTAGATGTTTTTTCGAATTCAAAGTGGGCATCCAAAGGCCTCATCAAGTTAATTATTGAGATCTGGGTACTGAGAGAAGTGATGGCCAAAACAATGAAAAGCATAAACCAGAATTATCTTGTAAAAGCAGAAATGAAAATTCTGCATTGTTGTGCAACAGTCACTATCATCATTGCCAAATTGGTGCAGCATACTGTAATGCAGGCTGTCCCAGGGACTACACTTCACCACTGCCATCTTTCCACTACATGCAGGGAAGCGTTCAGGCGCAGATACGTCATAGGGCCAGCCAACAAGCCTGGAGAGAGGGGAAAAAGATGAAGCGCGCACATTCTATCATTTGCCGTCTCCACATCGCCAATATTTCCTAGTACGGGCTTTTGTAAATGGAAGCTGAGAGATATAGATTCCAGGAGCACTGTTGGATATCAATTCCATTCACATCAGCGGCCATGCCAATTCAACCCACCGAGAGATGAATTGTGTAACGCAATTATTTGTTTGTATGGTTCAATTCTTCTTTCCACACGTTCACTGGTCGGCCACCTCCCCCCTCTCCAGCTCCTCCACTATGTTTCCTCTACCTCAGTGAAGACTGTGAGCGTACTGTTAAAAGGTTTGGTGCTCCGTTGGCTTGACTAAATGCAGGTTAAAATATGGCCTTCATACTGTTATCGGTGCTCATCCGTGGGGGTTCAGAAAAACACCTTCTTTGTCTTATCATCCCTCATCATTGAAAGTTTGCCTGGCCCGGACCAGTGGGAAAAAGTTAGTTCAGGCATCCAGGGTAGGTAAAAGCCCTATTTATTTTCCGCATAGACTATTTCAGGTGACGGGCAGTTGGAGCACCGTCAAGGCTTTATGGGCGTGAAACTCTCGGCGTTGAATCGTCGGTACAGAAGACGAGCAACTCCGTTAGAAAAGATCTGGTTTATTGATAAAGGTTTGAAGGTATAAGCATGCGTGCATACAAACGTGAGGTGAGGAGTGGACTGCAACTCTAAAGGTCAATTTGGGTGAGAAATATCCAATCACAGAGTAATATCCAAGACAGGCAAAAGATTACACACTTTGGGGTTCACTACTCAAACCTGCAGGGGCTCTACTGAGATGCTGTTCTGATTGACACCTCAAAGCGGCTTCTTCTTCATCGTGTTAGGCTCACTGGTATGGTAGTATTTAGAGCTGCCTGCCATGCCAAACTGAAAAAACATGATTTTTCATAAATTAAGTTAACATTATTAAAATTGATTGCCATGACTTAAACCCATAGGATTGTTATTCCAGTGTTTTTATGTTGAGCAACATTTGAGGTATTACTGAAAGAGGATGGAATTTACTTGTAATATATAAATATTTACAGCTTCTCTCACTTTGCGGGTTTATACAAAAACTGAAAAAGTAACTGAATCCAGTATACAGTGATTTCTTGTTAAAATATGGATATTAATTGCAAGTTGAATTTCTTGGAAATTCTTGACATCATCTTAAATCTCGTCTCAAGTGAAGAAAAGCTTGTGAGCTAGTTCAGACATCAACCGGACTCACCTGACATACCACTGCAACATAAATCCAACACGCCCTTTCGATCATGGCGGCGTGTGATGGCCAAACAAAAGGCAAAAGATACAATAATTACCCAAACTGTCTGTTGTCCCAGTGGACCTACCAACTTCCTGCTCTAACATTGACCTGCTACTTGCTCCAGTTCTGTGCTCCAGTTGTGCACAGTTTTCCTGTTACCTCCAAAAAAGGTAGTGGATCATCATTTTAGTGATATTGCCATTTCTCAAGGTCTCATCATCATAACTGGTGGAAAAAATGTATATGTAATAATGTATTTAGATTATTATTACAAATATATATTCATTAAATGGCTATGTGTATATGAATGTATTCTCCTGTAGAGGCGAATCCACTCACCAACTCTGCAGTTACCTTCGGGTTCATGGATCGTTTGTAGTCTTTAATTTTATTTTGGTTTTATGGCCTGCAACTTTAGTGTTGTGTAAACACAGTGGAACATTTGGCAGCTGAACAGCCAGATATTGTTTTCAGGAGTTGGCGGAGACCTAAAACGGAGCTAAAAGAGAAGGAACACTGGACTTCTGCTGTGTCCACTCGTTTCTGCAGTTAGTCAGTTAATGCAGATTTAAAGAACACATCAAAAATCCTGAGCAACTTTTTTCTCTTGTCTGAAAAATAGGACTTTGAGACTTTAAGTCACCTCTACAACAGAAGCCTAGCAGAGAAGAAGTTATCCAACAGGAATTAAGGTGGTAGACGTTTGGTATAGTTTGGGCAAATATCACATATGCACAAGCTGTTTTCACTAATTTGATGGATATTTTATGCTTTTTTGTGCCAGTGGGAAATTGGCCCTGTTAACTTCAGTAGTTTGGGATAAAGAAATGGAATCATAGGTGTGAACTCACTGTTTCTATTGGTCCTACCTACTTCAAAGGAATTTCATCTGATGTGCGGGGATTAGATAATGACTGCATTTTCATTTTGGAGGTGTAATGTTCTTTCAAAAATTGTTTTTGCAGTGTTAGCAGCAGTGGCTGATGAAACCAGTGAAGCCTTACAGACATTATTCTTTCCCCGACACACACCACGAGCAGAAAACTGATTCAGCATCTTCTAATCCTCATAGTTCTATCTCCTAATACACGAATAGATGCTTTTAGATGGAAAATCATACAATCATTGGAATGGGATAAAACAAAACAAAGAAATCACTGCAAAGACATTATGAGCTTATTATACCTAGAGAGATAGAGAGATCTATCCTAAAATCTATCTATCTAAAAGTTACTACTCATATCTTTCTCTCTATATATATAGATGCTTAACGTGTTGCCTCTGACAGGAGCTCTGACTCCCGGGCCATAAGCAGGTATGCTGATGACACCGCCCTCATTGGGTTCATCTCTGGTGGGGATGAGATGAGTCCGCCTACAGGTGGGAGATTGACCATCTGGTGACCTGGTGCGGTCAGAACAACTTCGAGCTAAACCTCTAAAGACAGTGGAGATGGTTGTGGATTTAAGGAGGAACCACCCTGTGCGACTCCCCAGTCGACACAATGGAGTCCTTACACTTCCTTTGCACCGTCATCACCCAGGACCTCAAGTGGGAGCTGAACATCAGGGCAGACTGCAGCAAAATACCAAAGCAAATTCCTTGTATGTGAAAACCTGCTTGGCAATAGACCTGATTCTGATTCTGATTTGTGTCTCCTCTTAATACAAACAGTTGACTGACTCCATTTGCTGCGTTTGTTGGACCAAGAGATTGAGTGTGAATAAATGTGGGGTGGAGACAGATAAACAAATCCACACACCAAGGAGTCACTCAGCTGAGCAGGAAAGTAGAAATCTAAACCATCTCCCTACATTTCCTACGAACTCATCTTGTTTCCTCAGCAGTTTGATTTGCTTGAAGAATATAACAACAACTAAACCTCAGTATCTTCAAACCAGTGATGTAGTCTACATGACACACAGGTATAGACTGTATACCCACAAATAAAGCTCCAGCAATTCCTTATACCCACTTAAAAATGTGCAAGGATACATAACAATAAAGTTTTGTGACTTTCTCTTCAGCAATTTATTTTCAATTTGTCAATAGATGTGGCAGCAAACTGAACAAACATTGCCGGAGATGCAGAGATTCTCTCGTCCCCACCCCGCACAGACAGAGAAGACAAGAAGAGGCCAGTAGTAGCCATTGCAACTATAATTATAATAATAATGGAAATATGACTGATAATAGTAGTTACAGCTGTAATAATAACTGAAATATGACTACTAATAGCAATAACAGCTTTCATAATAACAGAATTATGACTAAAAATTGAAGCAATGAGAGTCAAGCAGGCCCATGGCGGCAGCAGCCAGGCATACCAGGACCACGATCCACAGGAACCTGCGAGAAAGAAACTCCAGGAAGATGTAAAGTTAGTAACATGCATTAGTGGGACATGAATGTGTAAAGATGGAGAGGGAGAGGAGGAAAGCTCAGTGCATCATGGGAAGTCCCCCAGCAGTCTAAGGCCTATAGCAGCATAACTAGGGGCTGGTCCAGGCAGGCCTGAGCCAGCCCTAACTATAAGTGTTATCAAAAAGCAAAGTTTTAAGCCTACTCTTAAAAGTAGAGAGTGTGTCTGCCTCCCGGACCCAAACTGGGAGCCGATTCCACAGGAGGGGAGCTTGATCGCTGAAGGCTCTGGCTCCTGTTCGGCTTTTGGAGACTCTAGGAACCACAAGCAACCCTGCATTCTGGGAGTGCAGTGCTCTAGTGGGGTAATAGGGTACTATGAGCTCTTTAAGATATGATGGTGCCTGACCAGTAAGAGCTTTGTAAGTGAGGAGAAGGATTTTAAACTATTCTGGATTTTACAGGAAGCCAGTGCAGCGAAGCTAATACTGGAGAAATATGATCTCTTTTCCTGGTTCCTGTCAGTCCACGTGCCGCAGCATTCTGGATCAACTGTAGAGTCTTCAGGGACTTATTGGGACAGCCTGATAATAAGGAATTGCAATAATCCAGCCTAGACGTAACAAATGCATGGACTCATTTTTCTGCATCTGTTTGAGACATCTTCCTGATTTTTGCAATGTTACGGAGGTGAAAGAAGGCAGTCCTTGAAGTTTGTTTCAATTGAGAGTTAAAGGACATGATCAAAGACAACTCTGAGATTCCTGGAGGCCGGCTGGAGGCCAGGGCAATGCCATCTAGGGTAACAATATCCTTAGATACTGCGTTTCTGAGGTGTTCAGGGCCAAGAACAATAACTTCTGTCTTCAACATCAGATAATTGCAGGTCATCCAGGTCTTTATGTCCTTAAGTCCTTATAGTTGGCTAAAACCTCTGGATCAAGAGTGGGCTTTTTAAAAAGAGTTTTAATTACAGCTACTTTAAAGGACTGTGGTACGTAGCCTGTTAATAAAGACAGTTTGATCATGTCTAGTAAAGAAGTGCTGACTAAAGGTAAAACCTCTCTGAGCAGCCAGGTTGGGATGGGGTCTAAGAGACAAGTTGATGGCTTAGATGAAGAGATGGTTTTAGTAATTTGGTGAAGGTTGATGGGAGAAAAGCAATTTAAATATATCAGGTTTTACAGCTATTTCTGAGATTCCTGTGTTTGAAGGTAAGGTACCACCTGAAGACAGGAGGTGATCAATTCTGTCTCTAATAGTTAGAATTTTATCATTAAAGAAGTTCATGAAGTCGTTACTGCTGAGGGTTATAGGAATACATGGCTCCATAGAGCTGTGACTCTCTGTCAGCCTGGCTACAGTGCTGAAGAGAAACCTGGGGTTGTTCTTGTTCTCTTCTATTAATGTTGAGTAATAGGCTGCTCTGGCATTACAGAGGGCCTTCCTATAAGTTCTAAGACTATCTTGCCAAATTAAATGTGATTCTTCCAGTTTGGTGGAGCGCCATTTCATTTAAAGTTTTTTGCGACGTTTGCTGTAATTTTGGAATCCGACTGTTTAAATCAAAGCATCGCGAAGGCTCACAGGGGGTGTTGACGCGATGTGATTTCTGCCCAGTGCTGTGAAATGAATTCAATGAAGCGCGGGTAAACGGCGGGAGTAACTATGACTCTCTTAAGGTAGCCAAATGCCTCGTCATCTAATTAGTGATGCGCATGAATGGTTGAACGAGATTCCCACTGTCCCTACCTACTATCTAGCGAAACCACAGCCAAGGGAATGGGCTTGGCAGAATCAGCGGGGTAAAGAAGACCCTGTTGAGCTTGAGTCAGACCAGGCAGAAAAAAATCCAATATGGAGTAGGCAGAGCGTAGTCAGGTAAAGGTGAGTCAAAAACAATATAACCACAGACACTAAACACTGGGAAATGACTGGAGCACTTGACACGGAGGACAAAGATGAAACTAATCAGGACGGGGCAGGTAATCATGCTGGCGGGAAATACACAAGGGCCGGAAGTGAAGTATCTGAAACAAGAGGAGAGGTAAGTGCTAACTCTACTAGTTATATGCACAATACAAACTATTATAGTAAAGGTGTTAAACCTCTCTGTAAGACAGGATCTCAGGATTCATAGACATATTACTTCAATGTGGAAAAACACACGGAAAGTTTGTTGTCAAAGGCGTAAACTTTACATGAAAAAGAAAAAAGCGATGCAAGCCAGAGATAGTAACTGACACTTCAGGTCTTTGATCAGACCTGACGGACAGAGCACACCCAGATCAAAAACTGCTAAAAAAACCCAAAACAATGCTGGACAGCACCTGATGCTACCTGAAAGGAACTGCAAGAATGTTATGAATATTGTCCCTCAGTAGTGTGAATTGTAAGAAATCTATAAATAATTACATTACCAAAACCAACTGATTGAACATGGGATTTCTGGGGCCTCCGGGGGTCTGCGGGTTGGTAATCCTATGGGCTACCATGTTTAAAACATTTCCACTTGTAATCAGCTGTCATAAGAAATGTGCAGTTAGCATGAGAGGTGCTTCAAGTTGAACTTCCCAAAGCAGCATCAACGGCAACAAATGCAGACAACCCCAGACTGGCAGCACTGATAGTTGTGTCATTTTGCTCTTTATGTCTGCCGAGTGCCAAGTCATCAGTTAGAATGACGCCCCCAACCCCCCCTTTTACTTTGGCTGTATGAGCCAAAATTGAGTTTTTCCAACATTTCTGGCTCCGTTTTAGAGTAGTTTGTTGGCAATTGCTCTGTCTTGCTATTCTCTGTGGTCTGTTAAAAGTACAGACAAACAAATGCTTCTGTTTTATATTTGTTTTTTTTGCTTTCTTCCACTCGTTTCTCCTTTGTATCTCCAATAGTGTTTAACCAAGGGTGAAACTTTAATGGTCCATTTAAAGAAACTGGATCATTGCAGCAGCAAATAGCGAGATACAGTGAACCAGGGTCAGTCAGTGATCTCCTGTCTTGTTTTGTTTTTTTTACCTTTTTATTCTCTTCCAAACAAGTATGGAAGTAAACAAAGGTAGAAATGGAGGATGGAAGCAAGATATTACCCAGACTGTCCATTTAGATTTTTTTTGGCCATGCTAGTGGCATGGCTCTGTGGATGTGTGAATGTTGTTTTCTTAGTTCGTCGGACGGTCATCAACAGAAACTGGTGACTGGTGACTGGTGTCAATGTGAATGCAGTGCAGCGTGTGGGTGTGGAAGTTGAGAAGATGGACGGATGTTGAAGCATCATCAGTAGTAGTAGCATTGACATTTTCATAATTCGAGCATGATGTTTCCCCTACCTTTAAGCAATAATGCAACGTCTTTGGAACTCGTTCTTACTGAGAGGGAGATAGATTTGAGAAGACTGACAGCCGGGAGGCGATTAGCTTAACTTAGCATAAAGATATGAAGGGGGAGGGGGGCAAAACTAGCCTGGCTTTGTCGAAAGTCCAACAGTACACATATCAGCACTTCTAAACCTCCAGCTCCAGAACCAGGATGAAGTTATCTTGAATAACAATGCACTAGTACGCACTGGGGCGACAGATTTACGGACATAAGTCTCATTTTCTGTGTTCCTGCATTGTTACTGGTGTAATTTGGTTCTACATTGTGCTCCTCAATGTTCCCACTGTTTCCGCACTGTCATCACCGTTAAACATCAGATATTAACAGTGAATGTGGTCAGACTGCGAGTGATTTTGTGTAGCATGATTGGTCGAAGTTTCCAATAGAGAGAGAATTGAAAATCACAAGCCCTGCTATGGAAAAAACTTTACTAAAATCTCTTAGTAGGAAGCTTTAATTGCAACGTGAGGCCAAAGTGCCATATCTGGCTCCATTGATCTTTTAACAGTTAGAATCACAACAAAGGTCATCTCATGACACTTTACAAATAGAGCAGGTTGAGACCGACTCTTTATAATGTTATTACAGAGACCCAACAGTTCCCACCATGAGCAAGCACTTTGGCGACAGTGGCAAGAAAAAACTTCCTTTAAGAGGCAGAAACCTCGAGCAGAACCAGACTCTAGGTGGGGGGTGGGGGGGGTCATCTGCTTTGACCGGTTGGGTTGGGTTGGGTCGTATCTCAAACTACATTTGGTTTGGTTCTTTTTTAATGTACAAACTTTTATTTTGTTATATAGCCTATTCTGACAGTAAGTATAGGTAACGCTTCATTATATTGTGATAATTACACCAACAGATCATAGTGATTTCTCAATAACTTGCATGTTCTCATCTAAAATCATAATGATGTCAATACTCTTTCGTTTCAAATGTAAGAAAGCGAACAGTTCGTATTTGAACCCTAAAACGTCTTGGTCATGATCCAGCTAGCTGTCAATGAGCGTGTACTTTTGCAGGTTTGGCGTCAAGGAAGCGTCAAGGACAGCAGTTCCAGATTAATTTTGAAGAACCAAAAAATCCAGACTCGTGAAATCATTAACATTGTAAACTGGACGACTCTGTCATCCACGTATGAAGAACGGGGCCCTGCACTTGACGCAAAAGACGTAAAAGTGGTGCGAATCCTCTTAGAAAGAAAGTCAAGAAGCGCAATCGTCAAAATGTTGAATTACTCCTTCAGCCAAGAGGATTGAAATGCCTCGCCGTAACCATATTTAAGTTTGCCAAACAGTACTGAAGAAATATCTGAAGAAACTATCCAAGCGGATTGTCCCTGAAATGTACATCGCCACGTTTGGTTATTGCTTATATTGGATAGTTGCATATGAACAAAGATGAGTTTGAATGTGATATATTAATAGATAGAGGGAGTATGTTTACAGGCAACAGACTGTACACACACTCAAAGGCGCAGACTTAGGCAGTAAGTGCGAAGATATTGCTGGTGTTGATGTTCAGTCTTGGGTTAGGGCTTTCACTCCCGCTCCTCAGCCGTATAAATAGGAGTCTGCACTGCTAGCCAGGCCCAAGACTCCACTACAGGGACTTTAGTCTCTTTGAAAGGGGTTCTGTTTTGTGATCATAAGGGCATCTGTGGTGTATAATTTAGCGTGTGTGTGTGTGTGTGTGTGTGTGTGTGTGTGTATGTGTGTGCATGTGCATCCAGATGATGGATGACGAGAGAGGAGGAGAGCTACTTCTGCAGCATTATGTATTAAAGAGGTTCTTGGCTGCAGAGCAATATCCACTTACTGGCACTGACTGCTTCACACTCAGATCTCTTCTCTCTCTCTCTCACACACACACACTTTTTCTCACTCGCATATTCTCATCGCCTTCTCTTCACTTTTTTTCTGTCTTCATGTCATGCCATCTTTTCATGTCTTGACATGAGCACACAAAATGTCACAGGCGAGTTTTTTCAGTGCAGCTTAAGAAATTGTAGTTTTGATTAAATGGTAAATTTGTTAAAATGAGTGTTTTATCAGCCAGGACAGTCGTAGATTTGGCTTTGCACGTGGATGGAAAACATATCGTGTTTCAGCTTATCAGAAAGACAGAAAGAAATCCTGCATGAGTAAACACATTTGTGCTAATTTTGCACAAATCACATACGGCCTTGTGGAAAAGGGGGACCCTCTGCCATCTAATAAAACTTACTGAGGGTTAGCTGTGAGTTCTTGTATTCAACTAATCACTTGATAAAACTTGTAGTTAGGGCTTGAGCAGGACAAAGTGTGTGTTTTATGGGTGTTGAGCACGCAAAAATGACTCTATAGCTACCCTGTGGAGTTTTTGTCCACTGGTAGCGCTATCAGTTAAAATTTTTATGAGAGGGTCCATGTCTTGTTAGTTCCTTTGCACGTGCATGAAAATTCACATGCATGTGCACGCTGGTGATGCAATACACATGACTGCCGATGGTCTTACACTATTCCACTAATCTACAAATGGTGGAAACATGCCAAGAAACATAGCAAAGTGCCGCCAACGGGCCTACTAATGTATGCTAATACTAACAGCTGTCTTACATTAATGATAAAATGAGCATAAACCGGGTGGTCACGCTTTATTTTACAGGTGCATTTTCTGAACATTTTAAATATGTTTTTCCCGGTAACTGCCTGGGAAATGAAGGACCCCCTCACACAAAACAAAATAAAAATTTGTTGTGAACACAGCAGAAGAATTTCATCAAATCGGAATCAGATTTAGACACGATCCACTGTGCGCATGTTAATGGCAGGTAGAAATTAGGCCAAACTCTTCATCTTATCCCTGATCCCTCATCTGCCTGTTTCAAAGAGACACATGGTTTGATTTGTCTGATTCCTTACTTCTCCTACAACTCTCATGTTCTATCATCCTCATCCTGAGGCAGCCCCAGGGCTAAACAGCCAATGACTGTTGACACAGTGCTGGAGACACAGAGCTACAACAGCAACACAGGGGAAGCTGTGTTTGTAGCTTATCCCATCCACCGAGCCTGAGGCAAGCAGTCAATCAAATTCCCATTACTGGTGCATCCATTATTCCAGGTGAGACATTTACCTGTAATGGGTATCTGCTGAGTATGGTGAGTGCACACTGGTTCACAAAAGGCACATTGCTGGCACTGATTGAAGCCCAAGTGTGAGAGACTGAGCTGACAGACATGAGGAGTCACGGGTGGATTTTCAAAAAAAGAGTTTCATTCATTCAAAAATGACAGAAACAACTGACAGAATATTGACGGCCAAAGCGCAAAACCTCCTATCTGCAAAATGATCCAGGAAAAGTGGGGAAAAACCTACTATGCTCACTTTGCGAGGCACTAATATCGAGTCGGTATTGTTAACACATAATATAGTAATATAGTCCCAAAACAGTGTATTATGTATTGGGTATCCTTAACAAATAGCATTTTGCAAGAAGTTTTTTTTGGTTTCTCAAAAAAGTGCATTTTTCAGATAGGAGGTTTTGCTCTTCGGCCATCGATATGCAAGTTCTGGGCCCATAAAACAGGTAAACTAAACAGAGCCAAACTCAGGCTGTGATAACTTGAATTGAACAGAGTAGAACAGACCAACCTGACCTGACAAAGACAAGGCAAGAACAAGAAGAAGGGGTAACGCAGAGACAAACACTACCAACAAAACAGGACAATTAGTCAAGACAAGCCTCAAAAAACAGATTTATTCTAAAAAGAATGAAGAAAAAAATCTCTAAACTAGAAATCCAAATGCCCACCATGATGTGGCAGGCACTTGGTACAGTCTGATTGGCCACTGTATTTAACAGGTCTTCTTTGGAGGGGGGGGCGGGGGTCATCATTACATCTTTTGCTCAGGCCTAAGAAGATGCCCTTCCAGCAGCCAGTAACCAGCAGCCAGCATCCTCAGCACTGGTAACTCAAAAGAAATGGAAGTTAGAACAACTTAAACTAAACTCTGGCAAAGTGCGGACTGTACGGAAGTTAACTAAATGCGCGCCACCACAAACGGGAACTAATCTACCGCCAAAAATACTCAATAAATGGACGAGTATGATGTGTGAACTACACTCCCACCCCGACCCCAATGAAGTTGACTCTCCAACGTTTTTCAGTGGAAGGACGGTCTAGAGAGTCTGCTTTCAGAGCTAGTCAGCTGCTAACTGGTCCCACTGGGCCGAGAACGAAACCGCAAAGACTCAACACACACACACACACACACACACACACAGACAAAAGGGATAAACCGCAGGCTGACATAACCATTGCTTGTTAAAGGAACTATCAACATGACAGAGGCAGAGCAACACACACACACACACTACAACACACATCATGCGTTCGTAGATATGGAAGCAGACAACTGAACTGATTAGAGAGCATAAAAACTAGCCAATCAAGACGCTCAGTGACAGATCCAAAGCAGCGTGGAGAGCAGTGCGTCTCCAGGGCCGGAGAACAGAGTGTGCTCTGGGCTCTGGCTTCGGCTCAAGACAACAGCCTGGAAATGAAGCATTTCTGGGGAAAGGGAACAGCAGTGTGGCGTGGGAACACTTTCCGCACTAATGGTTTTCCTACTACAAAAACAATTGAATTATTGCAAAATGGTTTACTTATATAGGTTTTATGTAAGAACAAGATTGAGTCTGCGGCTGCTGCTGCGAGGCTGCACTCGTAATAAACGCTAACCGCATTTGCCATATTCATCATCTTAGTTTAGCGCGGTAGAATGCTAACGCTAATTAGCACGTAACACAAAAGTACAGCTGAGGATGATGCGTTCAATTCAATTTATATAGCGCCCAATCACAACAAAGGTCATCTCATGACACTTTACATATAGAGCAGGTCTAGACCGACTCTTTATAATGTTATTACAGAGACCCACCATCAGCATGCACTTTGGCGACAGCAGCAAGGAAAAACTTCCTTTAACCGGTTGAGAGAGAGACCGACAGACAGAGATGCACAGCAACAACCGTAGTAACAATAACAACTATAACATGAACAGAAATGTGATAATAATAATAGTAGAAGTGGGAGTCAAGTAGGCCGTCATTGCCATCCGCTATTAGTGTTGCTAAAAATGAATAAATTCATAGCATTTTATCCATGGCCACAGAAAATAGTTTCACCTTCCTGACAGAGGTGCGTTAAGGCCATACAACAGGACACCAACTATGAAAAGCCAGGATATAAAGAATTTGTTATCACGGCATGTAAGGGAATAAATCAACACAAACCCTTGCTTGGTGCAGCCACTAATAGCCGCAAGGCAACTGCCACAACATGCATTGCCATTCGTTGCCAACGCCAAAGAAAGCACGTGGGTCTTACCTGAACCCCATTGAGTCCAACTCATTTCCCCTGGTGCTACTTCCCTTGACTGGGTGGTACAAGCAGAGTCCCACTGTCCTCTGGTGTGTTGGCCAACCGTAAACTCACAGCGTTGGTTTCAGTTCATTTAGCTTAAGATGTAAATACAGAGAGAAACTAAACATAAATACTTCAAGGATGAAGGCTGTTATTGGTCTTGGGTTATTGGTCATTTCTCTGCAGCATGCCAACTCTCTATTTCCCCGTGGCTGTCTTTGTTTATTGGGAGAAAAAGTTTCACTTCTTGAGAAACGTATCTTTTTTTTTTATCCCGATGGTAAAGTTGATTCATTCCTAATTCACCCCTCCTGACAATAGGAGGAGAAATCTGGTACCGATGTTCGGCCCAGGTTATCTGGTAATGTGAGGGGTTTTACAGATCCGGTCTTAAACCTCCTGAACTGCTTGCAGACTCATCGTGGGCCGCCCTGATAATTTCAAATGAAATGAAATTTCGATATTAAGGAGTTAAAATCTGCGTGATTATGTCAGTACCTCCAGAGCAGGTCCGCGATAGCCAATGAGCGTTACAAACTAACGTTAGTCCCAGAGCAGCTGACTGTGATATATACAGATATTCAAATCTCACCTCCAGTTCTCACTGAAGAATAGACAACCCGTGTTGACGCGTCTCCCAAATTATTTTCTCATCCAGACTCATTTAGCCTTCTACTTTTGTTTGTTCTCACAGCAAAGAATTACTACAAATAGCTGCGCCACATCAGTCTCCATTTTGTTTACATCATTACATTGCATTGCTCCATCTGGCATGATAATCTCGACAATATCCTGCGGTGTGTGTGTGTGATGCGCCATTAACTTCAAATCTTGTGGTGTGTGCATGTTTGAGATCAGAGAGAAGAACACCTGTGTGTTTCTCCTTATGTGCGTGATTTTAAAAGTGATTTAAAAGTGCGAATGGCGTCTGAATGTGAGTGCCGGTCACTCTGAATAATCCACAGTGGTAGATGGCCCAGACGAGCAGGTGATGGTGGTGGACTGCTCAGAAGAGGAGGTTGTGGATGGCCCAGGTTATGTCATGGTGAATGGCTCTGATGAGGACATGGTAGTGGTGGACTGCTCAGAGGAGGTGGTTGTTTTGCTGCTTTCTACTCTTGAATGGGAGCACCGGTACTGTACAATTTCCCCCCCGGGGATCAATAAAGTATTTCTGATTCTGATTCTGACTAATGGTCTAGAGGAGGACCTTGTGGTGGTGGACAGCCCGGAGGTGGACATGGTGGTGATGGATGGGCCAGAGGTGGACATGGTGGTGGATGGCCCAGAGGAGGATGTGGTGGTGGTGGATGGCCCAGAGGGGGACATAGTGGTTGTGGTGGATGGCCCAGATGAGGATGTGGTGGTGGTGGACTGCTCAGAAAAGGAGGTCATGAATTGTCCAGAGGAGGACATGGTGGTGGTGGACAGCCCAGAGGTGGACATGGTGGTAGTGGATGGCCTAGAGGAAGTAGCAGAGTGCAGTCCAGTAGTGGCAGTGGTGGAACAATCCATAGGACACTTATGTGGATTTTCCTCTGTACATGCCATCAAGTGATCCCTGTTCATTTTTGGTGTTGTCACTCCTTGGCTGTCCACAAGATCCACATTTTTTCCTTTAACTGGTAGGGACCAAGGTAGTTTGGATCTGACTTGCCCCCTTTCCTCTGCTGGCTCCTCACGTTCAACCTCCACATTTTCATGCCCACATAGCTTTGCCTTTTGTCTTTTTATTTTGTTTTGACTGTGTTGTGTTGATACATGAGTGTCCTCTGTTACCTCTTCAACAGACAAATTGTCCTCAACACTGCTATCCACCTATAAAATGATTCTGATGTAATGATGTTAAAACATTAAATTACATTATACCAAAATGTAAAATTGTCTTTCTTTCTTATATGTTTTGTAAGTGCAACTCACCCTGTATTCAGCAGGAATTTGAGAGGGGTATCTCACCTCTCTGCCAAACATTAAAAAGAAGGGAGAAAACTTGGGGGGGGGGGGGTGTAACTGTTGTAATGTGTGTAGCGAGAACCCAAATGCAGCACACTGAACCACAGTAACGAATGAAAGTCATTTTTATTCCTCTTGAGAGCAGACAGAGCGGAGAGCAGGGAAGTAGCAGCACAGGTCAGAGCTACCGTCTGGTAGAGAGTCTTTCTGGGCTCAAGAGGAACCGGGGGGGGACTGAGGCATCCCTTTGTACCTTATGTAGCACAAGTGGCCATCTGTAATAACTCAAAGAAATCCATGGTGAGTTGTAAGCCATTGTAATGTAATTACATGAAAAGTGATCATTTTGAATCATTTTTTGCTGCCTTTAATAAAAGTCCAATAATTCTTAGGTCAAATAAGTTGGAAGTTAGAAGTAGAAGGATGGTTGAAAAAACGTGGAAAAGTTCCATCCTTTTAAGTAAGAAAGTATCTGCTCAAACAGAGTGGGACCCATGATGAAAAAAAAAAAAAAAATCTTCCATTAAAACTCTACAGTGTCACGTTCTAACCGGGATGATGTGTGCAGAGAGACGAATTAGACAATCAGTCAATTAAGCTGTAGGCTAATGCAAGTAGAGGTTGGTGATGTTGGGGGGGAAAAAATGATATCAAGAAATAATTGAGGCTCCAAAGAGAAGCAGACATGCAGTTTAAAAGGGAAGCCACAGAAGAACATTATAAAACCTGAAAAATATAACCAGAAATAAATAAATAAATGGTTAATTCAAAGCAACTGTACCAGTGTTAAATCATGGTTTGGCTAAAATAAAAAAAAACAAGTAATTTTAAGGTATAAACAACCTTTCAGTCACCAGATAGGAGCTGCAATCGCTTTTTGGCAAGTATAAAACTGCATTATGTGGATTGTATTGACCCTTTAAAGGTATTTGAACAGGCAAAAAGGACTGGGTGGGCTATAATCTGTCAAATGTAACCCTCACGAATGACATCAAGTCACTTTAAGGCAAAAACAAAACCTTTCATTCACCAAGTATGAGCTAAAATAATGTAGCCTGGAGTCACAAGGATAATTGCAAAATTGATCATTTCTTTTATATATATATATATCTATATATATATATATAACCCATGCATAAACCATGTTAATTACAGTCTATTTTCCAAATATAGACAAGGATATTAGACATACCAAACACATATAAACATTGGAAACAATACTATAGTATTGCCTATAATCACGAAGCCTACACATCATGCCTGATTACATTAACTGCAAACACTTCTTTGGCCACAACTGGGATTATTCGGTTACAAGAAATGTTAAAAACAAACAAACAACATTTTGCATAGGTTCAAAAAGCTAGAAAGGGCCCTGCTATTATCAGAAATATACTTTTACCCATTCCCTTTCAAAGGTATGTCTGTTAAATGTAATGGGCATGCACAATATAAGCAGATTGCAAGACCCAGTCCCTACGGATGACATGGAGATCAGCAGAGGAGAGAGAATTTAAGTCCAGAGGACCATATTCATCCCAGCATAACGTCATATCTTCTTTATTTCCTATTATAATTTATTAACTCAATAAGCATCAGTCTAACTTGGACAATGAGATGCCAACAGGGACAGCAATGCCACCTGTCCAGTGCAATTTACTGTTTTGATGTTATGGGTCCAGATGACTTCAGATGAGAAATAACATAATTACACTAAGTTTGAAGTGCAGCTGTGTACACTCACTCTTCATTTTGGGGTATTTTCGACAGAATATATTTTTTAGGGTGCCAAAAAATCTGGCAGAACTGAAAATGAAGCCACTAGTCCGCATGCCAGGATGTCTCATGTTCCCGTCATGAGTAAAAAGAGCACGGAGCCAAAACAAACAATATGTTGCTGTCAGAATACTTAATGAGGCCTTTCTATCATTTGCACACAGGCTTCCTGACAGCCTGAGGACAAGGGGCTCTGTGCATTTTGGATGAAGGAAGTGGACTCTCATCTGCTCTGGGTGAGTTTTAACAAGAAAAGGACTTGCTGAATATTTCATACACTCAATTCTGCAGCAGTCACACTATTCCGCACTGGAAGCAATCTCTCAAGACCAGATCAGGGAGTAGAGAAGACAGAGAGAGCTGGATGTCAGCTATTGGAGAATTGAGGATATGGTTGTCATTTTGCTAGTTCATATGGAGCTTAGAAAGATAGCAGTGTTTTCAACTGGCTGGCTTGGCAGTCCAGAAACCGAAGTGTTTCAGTACATTTGGAATGTGTGAACAAAAATGTGACTCGCTGAAAGCAGAATTGCAACTCGAGCTGGAAAATTCAACCTTCTGCACCGACAGCACAACCATGCTAAAGTAAATCAGGGACGAAACAAAACGTTATCATACTTTTGTTTGTTTGCAACAAACCAGCTGATAACCTATTTCTCTTCACGGGAAAAGCTAAAGACCTCAGTTGCTTGCTTTCTCCAGGTGAGAAAGATGTTGCAGTTGTTGCAGTCCAGCAGTGGACGTGACATAACTCAACAAAAGAACAAGGTGGAAAAGGAGATGCATAGGTCCAGAGCCACACTTGGCGGTAAAACCTTCTTCAGAACTGAACGTGCCATCATTTGGTACCGTCAAAGTTCAGTGATGAAGTAACTGCTTTCAAAAGGGGACATCTGGAATGAAGTAGTCACAGAAAAGAGGCTCTTGAGAGTGGGAGGAAGGCTCAGCAGAGCAGCGATGTCATTCTTGTTAAAGACCACCACATCCCCACTCTCATTTTACGCCACATTCATGAGCAATTGGGACATTGCTGAAGAAATCATATGCTTTCCAGACTTCATCAACAGCATTGGATTACCAGCGCAAATGCTACTGCTAGATCTTCCTCTTCCTGTGTCTTTTGCAGACGTTATAGGGGAAAGCTGGGTGAACAGAAGATGGCAGATTTGCCAAAAGAAAGACATCAAACTGACTATTCACAAATGTGGGCGTTGATTATTTTGGCCCTTCAGAGGTGAAGAGAGGCAGCAGCCTCATCAAAAGCTGTGGAGTTATCTTCACCAGCATGGCCAGTAGGGCAGTGCATTTGGAAATGGCATACTCATTAGACACCAGTTCTTGCGTAAATGCACGGCGCAGATTCATTTCCAGAAGAGGCCAGGTATCACACATCAGATCAGACAATGGAACCAACTTTGTGGGAGCAGTACGTGAATTGAGCTCTGAATCACAAAAACATTCAAAACTCATCTCCATGATCAGAAAGATGCTGAATCCAAATTACATCCTCTTGTTGAAAAGGCAAACCTGCTCTACCACCTGGGCTCTTCAAGAAAAGTGACTTGTACGCCAAAAGGACGATGGAGGCAAGTTCAATTCCTTTCAGATCTCTTCTGGAACAGCTGGATTCGGGAGTACTGACCACTGTTTCAGGAGCGACAGCGGTGGTCAAAGGACAAGAGAAGCTTTGTCACAGGAGACCTTGTTATTTTGGTTAATCTGGTTGTTGGGGAAGGGACTGCAGACCTTACCATGCAACATACTGGAGCAACTTGTCACAAAGATCTGTCTTCTGCAGGAAGCTGAATAGACTGGTTGTAAAATCCATATCCCAACAGTTGGGTTACCTCTTACCCTAAGGACACGTAATGAACATTATGGACTTTTTCATTGGCTTCATTGTTTGTATGGTGTTGAATTTTTATGTTATGTGTCGTAAGTGTGTAAGTGTGTGTACTTCTGGTGGCTATGTCACCTGCGCACCAGAAGTAATCATGATATTCACAAAACTTACTTAAGGGAGTCAGAGGTGAACAACTGGTGTGGAATCAAGAACAGAGGAACCGTGCATGTGCGTCTGATTTTTTTGGGTTCTGTCGTGTTTTTGGTGGTTTTTGCTTGTGTTTTACGGGCTCGTTTTAACATAAGCCACTCGGTTTTTGTAGGTGTTGTAAAATAAAGAATCAAAGTCATATTTCATGGCCGACCTCATCTTTTAGGATAAGATAAGATACTCCTTTATCAATCCCTCAGCGGGGAAATTTTCAATGTTACAAGTTTACAAATTTACACATTTACAAGTTCATAGAACAGATAAAGGAATTACACTGTATTGCACACAGGTAGATGTATGTATTGCACCATGTCTCTCCTTCACACACTGCGGGTGAAGCAGCCTGTCACTGAAGAAGGAGCTGCCCAGTGCTGCCAGAGTGTTCTGCATGCGGTGGGACCTGTTCTCCCTCAGGGATGATAGCTTAGCCATCATCCGCCTTTCTCCCACCACTTCCACTGAGTCAAGGGGGCATCCCAGAACAGAGCTGGCCTTCTTAATCAGTCTGTCCAGTTTCTTCCTGTCAGCAGCTGAGATGCTGCTGCCCCAGCAGACCACTCTATAAAAGATGGCTGATGCTACCACCGAATCAAAGAAGGTCTTCAAGAATGCCTCCTGCACTCCAAAAGATCTGAGTCTCCTGAGCAGATAGTCTGCTCTGGCCTTTCTTGTTCAGTGCTGCCAGTCCAGTCCAGCTTATTAGAGGCGGTTCCACCAGCACCAGTCCACAAAGCCCTGGGCCAGCTCTCTGTGTTCCCTGTCGTCCCCATCTGTGATGAGGCCGACAATTGCAGAGTCATCGGAGAACTTCTGCGGGTAGCAGTTGGCTGAGTTGTGTGTGAAGTCTGCAGTGCATGGTGTTAAAGGCACCGGAGAAATCAAAGAAATATGATTCTCACAGCGCTCCCAGCCTTTTCTAGGTGAGTGAGTGATCTTTGGAGGAGGTAGATGACAGTGTCATCCACCCCAATGCCAGGTTGGTAGGCGAACTGTAGCGGGTCCATAGGTGGGCTCACCAGGGGGCAGAGGTGGACAAGGACCAGCCTCTCCAGGGTCTTCATCAGGTGCGAATGTCAGTGCCACCGGCCTGTAGCTGGGTGCTGGGTCTTTGGTACTGGTACCACGCAGGATGTTTTCCACAGCTGTGGTACTCTCTCCAGCCTCAGGCTCAGGTTTAAACTATCCTGCACAGCTGGTCTGCACAGGACTTGAGGAGCCTTGAGCTGATGCCATCCGTACCCGCAGCCTGCCAAGTGCAGTGGATGTGAAGGGTGGCTTTGAGCTGACTGTTGTGGTAAGGGGGGAGAAGGTGGGGGTGTATGCAATGGGTGCAGATAATGGGGGTTGTAGCAGAGTGGACTGGGCTAGGGGGTGGGCAGATGCCTGATCAAATCTATTGAAGAAGACGTTCAGATCATTCACCCACTTCCGGTCCCCCACAGGCTGGGGGTTGAGTTCCTTGTAACTAGAGAGGGTTTTAATGCCCTTCCAGACCCTGCCCCATCTCTTAATGCCCTTCCCCATCTCCTCCTCCTCAGCTCACAGGGGACATCGGGTCTCTCCTCGGCTAACACTGCCGTGTTACAAAGCACTATCAGTTGATCCCTGGTGTAAACAATAGGGCCAACACAGAAATCAGCAAAAAGACCAGAGCAAACTCAACAAGTTTAGTGTCCATAGTGTACAGACGAGTTAAAAAAGCTAAGAAACTAAAGAAAATAACAAAGTAAGAGAAAAAAACAAATGAAAGAGGAGAAAAACTCAACGGTGAGCGAGAGCTGCTGCAACAGGCCGCCACCAGTGTGACACCATTTTTATAAGAAGTTTTTACACCATCACGTGTTGGAAATGACTTCAGATTCCCTCAAGTGCCTATTTTTTGTTGTCAGTCTCTGTCCTTGATGGTGTACATTGTTTACAGTCAGTCAGTAAATTAAGATGGCGGATGCTGGCGCATTTTGGATGCCACTCTGTCCCTGAACCTAAATTCTGCCGTTTAATTAATGCCACAAATTAAAGCCGGTAAAGTTGAACTGCAAGTTTATGTTGATTATCCTCCAATACAGACACATACTTTCACTGGATTGGCTCCAGATCAGCACAGTTTTACCTGCCAAGAAGTTCTCTCTCTTGCTAGCTCCAGTACTCTCTGGTCTGATCCGCAACGTAATTTCGTCGTCCTTTTACTGGTCTCTCTTACCAATCTTTCAGTCTCTGGCTGCCACATTGCTAGCCAGCGCGAGTCCATCTGCTTATCCTGCCGGGATCCTCCCGTCCCACAACAGGCTGGTAGCCCCTCCAGGCTACCTCTTCCACTGTCCTGCTGCTGTTATGCTGTGGATTATTCTGTGGTTACTCTTGAGATGCACATCATTTCTCCTTCCCCGGACACCTGCCTCTTGGTCACAAGCGAACGCTAGCTTTGGGCGCTCCCCAACCTTTCATGCCGCCACTGTACTCTTCACACTACACTACACTACACTTCAGATCTCCACAGCCTCAGTAACCACCTGCATCCGGACTGGGTGGACATCCTCAAAGAAACTGGAACACTTCAGACAGGCCATCCCTGACACAGAGGCTTTCGTCATATGTTTTCTTACAACTTCACGTCCCCCGCACACCAACATCCTCTTTACGTCATCATAACAAACAACGCGTGAATCTGTCCAATCTCTGTCCCCTTCCTCAGTCCTCACAACCTATCACAAAGCAACGTCACCTGAAACTGGCTTTGCTCAACACTCATTTTACTCAGCAATAAAAGCCTCATTCTGAATGAATTCATAACTGACCTAAATTTCTTCTGCCTCACTGAAACCTGGCATAAACCCCTGGACTATTTCTCATTAAACCAGACCACTCCCACAGGATTCACATACATTGATAAACCTCGTCTTGAGCGGAGAGGTGTTGCTGCTGTTTACAGGAAGGACATTAAAACAACCACCATCTCCATTCCTGATGCTCATTCCGAACACCTTGTCTTCAAACTCTCTGGTCCCATTCCTTTGGTCACTGCAGTTAGAGATTTAAAGGATAATTGCCTTTCTGCAGCCACACCCTCTCTATCGGTCCCAGTCTTCAGCCCCTGCTCACTTCTCCCAGACCATGTACTTTCCTCGAACTCTCCGAACCTGCCATCCTCGAGACCACAACCAAATGCCCCCGACTTTTCCGCCATACTTCCTCATTCACTCGCACACCTGTTCCCACTTCCTTCATCAGCCCTGCAGCCACCTGCTCACCTGCACCTCATTCCCCAGTCAGTCTTCATTACATACTGCATACCGGCCCACGTCCTTTGTTCTGGGCCAGATCATTAAGTCAAATTGTGTGCTTCTGGATTCTGTTTTTCTATTGTTCTTGAGACCCATTTCCTGCCTGTTTTGGACTTTGCCTGGTTATTGGACTTTGATTCTTGCCTGCTCCTTGAATTGTTTGCCTGTTTGGACTGCCATCTCTGTTTTTGACCTTCGTTCTGCATCATCATCCCATAAGCCTTTGATGCAGTCGAGTGAATTTACTAACAAAAAGAGATGCAGTTTGCCTCCTGTGTCTGCTTTGGGTTCAATCCCCTGTGTTCCCCATTGCACGGCATACCGTGACACCTATAATTAGTTTTTATTGACGCTGTCATAGAGGTGTAAATTAAATTGATGTTTCAGCATTGATTGATCATAGTTTGTGATGGTGTGTGCTGGACTGAATTATATTCAGAGGTGTTTCTAATTCATTTTTCAAATTTTCTGTCCCCTCATGTATGTAAATAGGGACATAAAACTTCCCAATACAACATAGTCCAGTTCAACACCACCTTTAACTATGACCTCAATAATAAATATAATTGAATTTACACATTTCCGAAAATGTCACTGAAAGCTGTTATGGCAGGGCTTTTGTATTGGACTGGTGTACCTAATAAAGTGGCCACTGAGAGTATATCAGTATGGTAAATCCAGTGTACTCCGGTTTGGTATACACTGTAGATTTTTTCTTATTCTGACCATGAGTCTATCCTGTCTCCTAAAATGACGTTTGCAACAGCAAATATGTTTCAAGAGAAATGTAATGCAACTCAGCATATGTTTCTTTTATTTTAACATTAAGGAATCATTTTAATGGGTGTATTTGCAATGTTGCAAAATGTTCATACTGAATGTATCTGTAATTGTTCACTGGCAATGTATCTAAATTGTTCTCCTACAGTATCCACTTGTGGCAGCCACAGCATGATGACGATGATTTTTATGGTTATGTTTAGGGGACTCAAATTTCATGGCTTTAGTTTTTTGTATTTTTTTTATTGTCTGCCAGCCACAACGTTTTACAGAGCAGCCTTTTTTCATGCAGGAAAAGCACATATTAACAATGTGTAAGTAAGCCATGACACTCAACACAAGTGTGTCCCATCCACGTTTTTATACGCATTGTCAATTTGTGCATTAAAAACCCTGAGTAGAGCACTTGACATGGTCAGAATGTGTTTTTCAGAATCAGAGATTCTGCTTGGTTATGGTGAAAAAGTTGGGTATTATGGATAAAAGCAAATAAATCATGACACACATGAGGCATGCGACTTCAACGTCTGCTCCAGTGAAGAGCTGAAAAAACGAAAAGCATCTGATCTGTGTAAACAGAGGAGACTGTAATGATCCTCAAATAAATACATTAAACAAATGACATATTTCCATCACATTTTCCACATGGGAGTTTTTTGTTTTTGTTTTTTTATCATTTACACCCATGCTTTTCCTGAGGTGACAGGTCAAAATGTCTGCTGTGGAAAAGGTTTATTCCAGATCCTCCCAACGCAAGCAGCCATAGCTCTGAGTGTGCTCCCAGTTCCAGTCACCTGATCCCCACACCCACCTGCTCACCTAATTGTGCCTACCTGGCTATTACCACTTACTCCTTTAATCAAAACTTTCCCTAAATGTAATCAGTGTTTTAGTAGCCTAGCCTAACCACACACAGGACTTAAATCCCTACTTTTCTACTTAAGATGCTAAATGCCTTTAACAGGAGTAAAAAAAAGAATATCTGGATCATAAGGCAGAGATGATATTTTCTTGAGACAAATACTGTACAGACATTTACAGTGTAGAACATTTTATTTGCTCTGGGAAAAAAATAACACATAGATGTTCTATGTTTTCTTGTGGATTCACATCCATTCCTTACATCCTGTAAATCATTTTCAACCAACATTATCTTTGGCTCAGGGTCAAATTGACAATGCCGTCTTCAGTTAGTCGGTCTCCATCCAAAACAAGATGGGAGTTTTTCGCACAATGCTGCCAATATTTTCTGTTCAAAAGAACAAAAGGAGGGAGGGAGGGAGGTGAGGCTGAGGTTCCCACTGAAGAGTGCAGTAATTGCAGCACTTTAGAGCTGCGCTGAGATGAAGTAATAAAGAGCACTGTGACTAATTCATGGTAAGCGCACACACACACACACACACACACACACACACATACACTGTATATACACAGATGTTATTGCTCTCTTGGAGAATGAGTCAGCCCAGCCAGGAGAGAAAAGAGATGAGGTAAACAAATAAATGACAAACAAAGGGATGGAGAGATGGCAAATGACTTGGACTGGAGGAAGCAGAAGAGGAAGAGAAGGTGTCGGCAGTGGCGAAGGGATAGAAATTGAATATCTGAGGAAGATGGAAAGAAAGTCATTTTGATAGAGGACGTGGGGGGGGGGGGGGGGGGGCTGTCTCTCCTATCACCTATGATTCCTGCTTTTCCTGCGTGGCTTCAAAGTCAGCAACATGAAAAAAAAAAAAAAAAGTGAGTGGGGGAGGAAGATGAGGGCGAAATGGGGGGGGGGGGGGGGGGGGGGGTGGAAGAGGAAGGTGGAAAGGTTAGAGTTGTAATTAACCTTCAGTCAGCATCGCTCCAGAATAAACAGCCCAACTTTCTCTAAGCCTATAGCTTTGTTTAGCCTTGTCTGCAGCTTTCTCTGCACTTTGTTCGTCTAGATACTAGACAGTGCCACAGGTCCAGATTTTATTTACTTATTTATTTATTTACTTATTTATTATTATTATTTTATATTATTATTATTATTATTATTGTTCCACAGATTTACCTTTTCCCCCTGTCTTGAAGTTGTGTCATTTGCATTTTTAATTATTCATACAGTGATGTTTGGGGTGCTTATAAATCTGGATTAATGCACTTTAGTATTCAACCCCCCTTGGAAGTTGTCATGTTTTATGGTCTTACAACATTGAATCAAAGTACATTTACAGGTTACATATTATGCAAAATTCACTTTTTCATGGCTTTTCAATATAAATATGTTCTTGTTGTGTCTAGAGACCCCCAAAGTATAAAAAAAAGACCATCTTCTCTCTCACTCTTCTTAGCTTCGCTGCACTGGCTCCCTGTAAAATCCAGAATATAGTTTAAAATCCTTCTCCTCACCTACAAAGCTCTTACTGGTCAGGCACCATCATATCTTAAAGAGCTCATAGTACCCTATTACCCCACTAGAGCACTGCACTCCCAGGATGCAGGGTTGCTTGTGGGATCAGCTCCCAGTTTGGGTCCGGGAGGGAGACACACTCTGTACTTTTAAGAGTAGGCTTCAAACTTTGCTTATAGTTAGGGCTGGCTCAGGTCCTGCCTGGACCAGCCCCTAGTTATGCTGCTATAGGCCTAGACTGCCGGGGGACTTCCCATGATGCACTGAGCTTTCCTCCTCTCCCTCTTTGCACATTCATATCCCTCCAATGAATGTTACTAACTTTATATCCTCCCCGGAGTTTCTTTGTGCTCGCTCGTCTTGCTGGTTCCTGTGGATCGTGGTCCTGGTACACCTGGCTGCTGCTGCCATGGGTCTGCTTGACTCTCATCACTACAATTATTATTATTAGTCATAGTTCTGTTACTATTAAAGTTGCTATTGCTATTATTAATCATATTTCAGCTATTATTACAGATGTAACTACTGTCATCAGTCGTTATTATTAGAATTATAGTTGCTATGGCTACTGCTGGTGCTGCTATACATCTCTGCCCGTCACAAGATACACTCAAAGTCAAATGTTTTGTGTAATCAATTTCTTCCTCCTTAATTGATAATAATTTATCATAGCTGTTGCCATAACTACACATTTGAGATGATGTTGGAGTAATCTGTAACTCAGCTCATCACTACAGTTACCAGCAACAATGAGGGATATTGCCTGCCAGCCCGACCCACCACAGTGGAACGGCTAAGACATCACAGAACCCAAACACACGGCTTCAGAAGCAGTAAGGTGAATGTCCAGAATATTCAATCAAGTCCAGAATACAGGCAGGCAGATCAGGCAGACAAAACCAAAGAAGAGGAGCAGGCAAGTCATCTTTAAACTGAGAATCAGGCAAGGGATGAGGCAGGAAATACAGTAATACAGGCAGGAATTTGCTGAAGAGCTAGGCATGACACACTAGACCATGGGTCTCAATCTCGCGGCCCGCGGGCCAATTGCGGCCCGCAAGACAATATTTTGTGGCCCCCACCTTGATATAAAAGTTTAATGTTAGTGCGGCCCGCGATTTTTGTTCGTCCAATGTGGGCTGAGAATGTGCGCACCTCACGGTAGATTGTGTTGTTATTTTTGCTACACAGCTTTCTGTAAAATTCAAAGATGCATTATTAAACCTTAATAAAGCATTCATCATTCAATCATTCTTTTAATTTGAGCATCATCTCCCCGTTAATGATCACTTAGTTTAATTATTGTGAAGCACTTTGTAAAGTCCGTTTCAACACGAGCTCTGTCAATACATCACTTATCGTTCTTCTGATGTTTAATAATGATGACTGACACTTTACAGTGGTGACGGTTTGCAGAAACGTGATGAATTTTGGGTAAAGTTGCCCCAAATATCCACAGCAGCTGTGCGTACTGATCAGCTGTTGGAGAACCTGTGCGTAATTCTCACTGAGGTCTAATGAGTAGAGCAGACGTACAAACGGACGTTAAAAGACCTTTACATCCATGTGTGTGACATTAATGAAACAGAACCAGGCGTACCTGCTGCTGTGCCACACCACATATTTGATTCAGACAACGCCGCTATGCTCCTGCTGCATCCATGGAGTTATTATAGAAAATAAAAGCCAGTAAATAACGCTTCCATGGGATAATGGTGTCCCACTGTCCCGGCTTCATGCTTTCACTTGTTTCTATGACGACGTTTACAACAACAACAGCACGGCGGATAATGAACAGCACAGTAGAATTCGCCTTTTTTTGCGCTCACTAACCCGGTGCTTTCTACCATCTACAAATGTCATGATGTTCATATCATCATGAAAGACATGAATATCGAGCGCAAAAAGAAAGGCGACTGCTACCGGGCTGTTCTGTTCGGCTCAGCTATGTGAGAGGAAGCGCTGCCAGGTTTCTGGCAGCAAGGAGCAGGCAAGAGACGCCATGTTAAGAAGGAACGTTCATGTTCAGAAGAACCCATTGAAGTTAAATAACTTAGTAATGTAGTTTGAGAAGTTTGGATTTTTTTTAGCAAAGCTTTTTTTGTGGAATACCTGATGCGGCCCAGCCTCACCCAGACTCTGCCTCCAGTGGCCCCCAGGTAATTTGAGTTTGAGACCCCTGCACTAGACAATCTGGCAGGGGGTAAGTGGATCTGGGCCAGTATAGGAACAGGTGTCTGATTAGGGCAACGAAATCCAGGTGTTGAGATGGGCGGGGAAGCTCAGGTGAAGGGACAAGCGGGAGAAGGGTAACTGTAGGGCAGGAGGGAGAGGCAGGATCTGGAATGACAGGAGAATAATTAAAGGTCAAGTAAACACAGGGCAAAGAGCGGACTTTCCTTAACGGGTTTGAGGCAAGAGACATTGAATGTGGGATGGACCCATATATAGAACACGGGAGGTTCCAACTCTTCTGCTGTCTGCCTCCAACCTTCACCTATTCCACTCCCCCCTCCTGCTCCTCACAGCCCCCCACCCCCCTGTGAGAGCTCTCCTCATACCTCGTTCCCCAGTCCCCAGGCTGACGGCACTGGACGACTCCACCCCTCCCCCACCGGTCACCTCTACAGTGTGCTTCACTGCTGACCATGTTAGGAGACAGCTGATGAGACTCCACTCAAGCAAGGCTGCAGGCCCTGAAGGTGTCAGCCCCAGGGTGCTTAAAGCCTGTGCCCCCCAGCTATGTGGAGTATTTCACCATGTCTTCAGCATGAGCCTGAGTCTTCAGAGGGTCCCCGTGCTGTAGAAGACGTCCTGCCTCGTTCCTGTGCCGAAGACGCCACGTCCCAGTGGCTCCAAGGACTACAGACCCGTGGCACTGACCTCCCACATCATGAAGACCCTGGAGAGACTCATCCTGGAGCAGCTCTGGCCCATGGTCAAGCCACACTTGGACCCCCTTCAGGAGGATGCCATCATCTACCTGCTCAACCGCGTCTATGCCCACCTGGATAAGCCGGCGAGCACTGTGAGAGTCGTGTTTTTTTACTTCTCCAGGGCGTTCAACACCATCTGTCCGGCTCTACTGGGTGAGAAGCTGATGGAGATGCAGGTGGATGCCCCCCTCGTGTCCTGGATTGTCAACTACCTGACTGGCAGACCACAGTATGTGCGCTTACAACACTGTGTGTCAGACAGAGTGGTCAGCAACACCGGGGCCCCGCAGGGGACTGTCCTCTCTCCCTTCCTCTTCACCGTCTACACCACGGACTTCAGCTACTGCACTGAGACCTGCCATCTTCAGAAGGTTTCTGATGACTCAGCAATAGTTGGATGTATCAGCAAGGGTGATGAGGAGGAGTACAGGGCTGCTGTGGACAACTTTGTCAAAGACAAAGGAGCTGACTGTTGATCTGAGGAGGACCAAGGTGCTGATGACCCCTGTTTCCATCCAGGGGATCAGTGTGGACATTGTAGAGGATTACAAGTACCTGGGAGTTCACATTGACAATAAACTGGACGGGGTTAAGAACACTAATGCCCTCTACTTGAAGGGCCAGAGCCGTCTCTATTTACTGAGGCGGCTGAGGTCCTTCAACATCTGCCGGACTATGCTGAGGATGTTTTATGAGTCTGTAGTGGCCAGTGCCATCCTCTATGCTGTTGTATGCATCGGTGTATAGGTGTCTTAGCCATGGTGATGAGGTTGAAGTCCAGTGGTTGAGAGGAGAGGGCACAACTTCAAAAGGTTAGTAATTAAGGTAAGTGTCGGCACATGTGCACAATAAATAAATGTGGTTATAAATAGAGCAGCTCATTAAATGTGATTAAAAGTAGGGCAGCACATTCTGTCAGGTAGGAAATAGGAAGGAGGCGGCCAGTCCAGGACAGCACTGACCTTGACGGCGTCTACCTAGATGCTCACCTCCCTGACAACAATGCCCAGAAATGACACTTCGGAAACGTGAAACTCACATTTCTCAGCCTTCACATAGAGTTGATTGTCCAAAAGCCTCTGGAGAACACATCATAGATGCTGAACATGCTCCTGCTTGGATCTAGAGAATGATCATCGAGAAACAAAGACGCAGGTATTAGGCAGATCCCTGAGGACGTCCTTGACCAGAGCCTGAAAAACTGCAGGAGCATTAGTGAGACCAAAAGGGAGACCCAGGGAGTGTTGAAGGCAGTTTTCCACTCATGATATGTATCCCTAAGGTCGAGTTTGGAAAACACAGTGGCACCTTGTGATAGTTCAAAAGCTGAGTAGATGAGTGGGAGGGGGTACCTGATCGTCGCGGTTATATTGTTCAGACCTCGATAGTTGATGCAGGGGCATAGTGTCTTGTCCTTCTTTCCCACGAAGAAGAACCCGGCCCCAGCAGGAGACAAGTATGGCCGGATGATCCCTGTAGTCAACAAATCGTTAATGTAATTCTCCATGGCCTTTGTTTCTGGGGCAGACAAGGAGAAGATATGACCCCTGTGTGGAGATGTGCCGGGCTGGAGGTCTATGGCATAGTCATAGGGGTGGTGAGGGGGTAAAGCAGAGGCACGAGCCTTATTGAACACCTCCTTAAGGTCCATGTACTGTGAGGGAACCACTGACATTTCTGGGAACTCAGATGAGGCGGATCTAAAGCACACAGCGTGGCAATGAGTGCTCCATTGTAAAATTACACCTGAAGACCAGTCTATGTGAGGATTGTGAAGCTTAAGCCAGGGATAACCCAAAATAACAGGTAAAATGGGTGCATTAATCAAGTGAAATGAGTGTCTCTTGATGATTACCTGACATACCCAGATGAATAGGAACTGTGCAGTGAGTGACGGAGCAAAGTAGATGGCCATCAAGAGCACTGGCCTGGACAGGCTTGGGTAGAATGTCCTGATCAATCCCCAGCCAGAAAGTTGGCATCGGCTCCGGAATCGATAAAAACAGAAGGAGCAGATCAAGGATTGCCTCTCCCACTCTGCGGTTTCCCAAACTCTGGCTCTCCCCACGAGCTGAGAGATAATGAAAACCACCCGGGATCTCTCCGACAGATGGGAGGAGGGCTGGAGCTCGAAAATGAGAAAGCACTGAGTGAGGAAAGACCAACAGAATCCTGGTTCACCAGAATACTGCTCTGGAGGAGGAAGCTCAGGCCCGGACGCTGGAGCTGACATGGAGAGCTGCTGTATCTGCTCCTGGATAGCATCCAGACCCCGGCCATGGCGAGCAGCGATCTCAGGAAGACCCCCTGCGACAGAGGTGAGTTGAGCCTCATGGCACTGGGTAGCCACGGTTTGTGTTGTCAGCTCTTGCTGTACTGGATCTGAATTGGCTGGGTTAACTTCTTTGGCCAGATTGGCTCAGACGTCACAGAACCCAAACGCACGACTTCGGAAGCAGTAAGGTGACTGTCCAGAATACAGGCAGGGGCCACAAAGCAGTGATGTGTATTATTTGATACTGATCATAAAAGTAATCTTTTCATAAAATGATATCAGTACAAAGTTGTCACGTATGCAATGTTCCAGGTAAATAACTAGCAGATGTTGGGGCCCCATACTGATAAGATTCATTATTGTTTGGGTGTCTCCCTTGGAATGTGGGAGTTATGCGATAGAGGTCTCTTTTCCTTGACCCCTAGACTGCTGTCCAAATAACTTGTATATCATAGGTTTTGGGGTACTGAGGGACCCTAGGGAAATATAAGTTTATAGATTCATGAGTTATAGTAGGACCCTATGTATGTCTAAATGTATAAAGGACGAGGTTGAACAGTGTTCGAGGCAGCAGTACTGATTCGGCTACGGGTGCTGTACAGGTCAAGATGCGCATGCCTGTAGATCCTGATCTTTGATGCAAATAAAGAATATTATGTGAAAAGTCAGTATCAGCGGAGTCTCCTTCCATCATCAAATCATCGCCTACATCTGGGGAATGAAGAAGAAATTGACAACAGCAGGCAGGCAGGCAGGCAGATCAGGCAGACAAAACCAAAGAGGAGCAGGCAAGTAATCTTTAAACTGAGAATCAGGCAGGCAGAGTAAAAAGGCAAGAAGGAGACACACTAGACTACCTGGCAGAGGGTAAGTGGATCTGGGCTGGTATAGGAACAGGTGACTGATGAGGGCAATGAGATACAGGTGTTGAGATTGGCGGGGAAGCTCAGGTGAAGAGACAGGCGGGAGATGGGTAACTGTAGGGCAGGAGGGAGTGGCAGGATCTGGAATGACAGGAGAATAGTGAAAAGCAAACACAGGGCAAAAAGCATGAAAGATGGTCTCAAGACACACAGAGACACACTGTTGGCACAGAATTAGCTATGTATTGTTCTTATGTCATATTGCTTGGGTTTCATGAAAAAAAAATGCTCTCCAGGCCACTGTGTCCTGCAGAGACCTTGGTGTTGGCACATCCACTGTTCCCTATGCAGCTCCTCAGCCCTTTCAGCGATGTGGAGAAGCTGAGGCCTTCCACAGTGTAATCATATGCTTGCACGTACAGAGCATGGTAGTTGCAATTACTGAGAATAGTCACAGAAACGGAGAATATGACAATGTAGAAAAATAAGGAAAAGTATTTTCAGTACTCAAATGAATGCACATGAAAATAGATCATGCCTACTTGAATTAGTGTAAACAAAAGAATTCCACAACAAACAACGCATGGCACAATGCTTTTATCACATTTATCAGGCTACATCAATGCTGGGAGCGATCCTTATATTAAGCGAATACATAGTATGCTATAAAAACTAGATTTGATGATACAATTTCACTGGGCGGGTCACTTTATGGGATTAAAAATGTCATTATCATTGTCATTAAATACATGCTTCTCCTTCATTCTTGCCCCTGGTAAAACATGACTGTATAATGTCCAAATGACACTGAACCTGCCATGTTTTACAGATCATCCGAGCGACCTGACGAAGCTTGTGATTGATGAGGTGTTCCTGGAACCACCAAACTCTCCTCCAGAGTATGAGAAACCATCAAAGGAGTAAGTTGATGCTGGGCAGGTGTCGCGCTTCAGTCAAGCGACGGCCTGAGGGCAACACAGCGGCCAGCAGCATCAGGAAGTCTCGGTATCCACAGGAAGACACGTCCATTACCAGCTGGCCCAACAAAGAAACCCTTTACCCCACTAGAGAACATGATCTGGACAGTTTACATAAAGTTAGGGCTTTCCTACTTTGTGCATTATATATATATATACCCAATTTATAATTCCATTCCATTGGCTCTGAACAGCGATCTTGTGCTTTATTTTTAAGGAAGTTTTGGTCATTCTCAAATTTAGTCCTGTGGTGTTATGATAGAGCACATTCTTTCGCAAAGGTTTCATGTAATTGCACTGTTTAAATAGGTGATATGAAAACTTTATTTGATTTCATTCATGTAGCAGGGTCAAAAACCCGGTCCATTTAACATCCTGACTATGAAAAGTGCGAAATAAAATGTATTACGGTGTTGACAGATCACAACATAAATAATAATAATAACAATCTGTTGACGTATTACTGTAGGCCTGGTTGAATTTTGGAATGCATTTTTCCACAAGGACTGTGGATTCCATTGCAGTCACACGATAAAGCGCTTGCTTCATGGTCAGTATAGAGAGGAGGGATGATATAGTGACCAGTAACTTTCAATGTATGGCATGTTAGAGCAGATGCCCAGTAAATGCTAGAATGACAACACCTGCTGAATAGATATCATGTCATGTAAAAAAACAAAAATATGTGGTTAGGATGGGAATGTCCAAGTGCCGGTGTAACTATGTAGCTTGCTGAAGAAGTATAAATGGCACTGCACATGTATCCCAACATCAGTTCAGTGTGAGGTGCTTTTGCTCCAAAACATCAAGTCATTTAGGTGCTCACAGCGGAGAGCAGTTGCACATCATGTTTCCCCCACATGCAAAAAAAAATTACTTTAATCACTTTAAACAGAAGGTGATAAATCTCGTATATGTGCCTCCATTACAGCCACTCTGCTGCTCAGTTCACTATAATCATCAGGCTACATTTTGGATGTCTGCTCTGGGCTTTGGATGCTCCATGTAGCCATTATCCTCCCCTGCCCACACACATACACATGCACAATCACACACACCTCCAAGTAGCCTCTGAACACCTTTAAACATTGTTTTGGTCTCGCAGGCATCAGCATGGTGATGTTTTTTTTTTATTATTTCGCTGATTATTTCTCTCAGTAACAAATGGGCTGGATTGGTCAGTCAGCGCCATCTGTTACTGTTGAGGCTGATAGCTGCTCTAATGGGCTGGGACTGAGGTCCACTTTGCCAACACACACACACACACACACACACACACAAACAAAACACTTGCAGGTTTTGTTCAGGTGGAGTACTGTACACACAAGCTTACACACACATATCAGCATACACACATTCTTGTCTGATGCGTAAAGTCAAACGACACACAAACACTCGAAGGTCTCTATCAGTAACATAACTGCTGATATGCTGAAGACAGGTGGGTATTTCACTACATGTGACCCATTCTCTATTGATTTTTATGTGTAACCATACACTTCACAATCTTGTTGGGAACTGTCTCATCCGTTGTGTGGGAGACAATGCCTCCCATTAAAAAGTTCAGGAAAAGTGGCTGTGCAGTGCACTTCTCAAAGCTCCTGCTGAGCTGAGGATAATGAAAGCCGGGGTCCGGATTCCTGATCCACTCACCAGGAAGACTGAAGGGTGAAGAGGTGGGCAGCGTGAAACTGTACGTAGGATGCAAAAGAGATTAAGAGTGGCAGCTCTCAGCAGCGTAATATTATTTTCCCTGGGAACACAATTTCTGCAATAGTGAACTGGCTACCGATCAAACACATGTACAAGCTTTTTTATTTGCAGGTATCTAAAAGCTATACTCCACCTTCATCTTGTGATTTGTTCCCTTTATTTCCCCCTCTCATGCTGAGCTGATAAATGGTAGAAAAAAAAAATCTACAGCGGGAAAACTGGCTGGTGTGACGAAGAAGAAACAGTTATTTGCTTTACAGTGATAGACAATAGTTGAAATATAATAAATACAGTACTTTATAGCCCGTGTTATAGGTTCAAAGCATATTAAGTTCATGGTCTCTAATGTTCAAATCTATAATATTAAAAGGATCATACATTCATGACAGAGGATTGGCTAAAATGTAATATTGCATAATATATTTGAAATCTGTTACATGTTTTGAAATTGTTAAAATGTTAAATAAGTTGTTTATATTACATTGTTCACTTTATTTCTCTAGGGTTCTTTAATTTTTTGATCGGTGACAGGCTGTCCCAAACCTGTGAATTGAGAGCCAGTTCAGAGGTTAATGTAGGGGCAATAATTGAAATTCTGAAGGGAAAACATGTTGCACGAGCTCAACAGTTGATTGGGTATATTGAAACTTAAAGGCAAGATGCACTGCTGCCAGACCATGATACAAATGGATTTCAATAGGAAATTATGAAAGTGATTAAGCATGCAAGTATGAGTAGTGTCAACTGCATGCAGAGGGATCAGCAGTGCTGTATGCATACAGATGAACATCTGGCAAGCCACTCAGGTGCAGTATATTGATAATATGCTATATGAGGTATGAGATTATGTGTAGCAACAAGCATTCCACAAAGTCTTCAAATGCAAGCATGCAAGACCTTCCCGTCAAGCAAGATTCACAGAGGCAGAATCCTGATTCGAATGAAATACACCACTTGAATGGAAGTTAATGATGAAAACGTGTGATCAAGCGATTACTTTTAAGGCCACTTGAATCACCAACCCATGATTTTTGAGCTGATAATATCTATTTGACATTAAGGCAGATATAGCGATCAAACTTGCACTGGCACAGGAAGCAGAGATGAGTAGCATGAACCATGAACCTGGCCTTCCAGAATCCTTGAGAACAGGGGCTAGATTCCATTCACACAAGTCACCATTGTGTCATAGGAGAGAAGAGGCAGAAAGCAGTGTAAGTTCTAGAGATGAGGGTGAGGGTCCTATACACTACTAAGATTCTTGCTCATTGCCCTTTTCCCTGATGTTGCAATGATAATGAGCATAATTCTAAAATGAATGAACCAACAGAGGGAGGCACATCAGAGAAGAATCAGATTCATCATGGCATCATATGAGGTAAGGTGCCATTTTAAATTTAAGTAACCAAAACCATAAACCTTAACCTAACATAATGTCATAGAAGTAGAGGTTCCACAGTCGAAGGGCTCTAGGAATAACCAGCAGGGATGGATCCTCTGACCTAAGGAAACACCATTTAATGTTTTTTGAGTGATCAGTAGAATTGTAACATCAATACAGACATACATCCAGTGTAAGTTGGCTAGCACAGGAGTAATGTGTTCGTAAAAATTCAGGCAGCAGTGTTCTGTTGGACCAAAGACTATAACCTTATCAGCAATACATTTTAGGACATTTCGGGACGTTCAACATTTAATATCACTGAGACAAGCGAAGAGAATATCGAGACTGCTGGAGTTACTAGATTGGAGAGGGACATATAACTGTGTGTCATCTGCATAACAGTGGTGGGAGACACGGTAGTTCTGAATTATCTGAGAGGAAACATGTATATTGAAAACAACAGTGGGCCAAGAATGGACATTTGAGGAACACCACAATTAAAAAAACAAACAAACAGAGGAACAGGCATTTACTATAACAACAGAGAAGGTTCTACTGGAGAGGTATGAACGTAGCAGATGTAGAGTAGTTCCCTTAAGACCACCCCAGGTTTCTGTACACTGCAGGAGAACAGAGCTATCAATTGTGTCAAAAGCAGCACTCAAATCTAAAAGCACTATGACGGAGAAGTCCCCTCAATCTGCTGTTAAAAGTAGGTCATTAGAGACATTCACAGGGGATGTCTCTGTGCTATGGCGAGCTCTAAAACCTGACTGAAAACTATTCAAAATATGATTCATTACATGTTCATTACAAAATTAATTTCATTGAAATGAGTTTCTCCAGTACCTTAGATAAAAAGCCATTGACAGGCATTGGTTTCTATTTATTTATAAATCCCTAAATGGCAACTCACCAAAATATATCACTTCCTTATTAAATTGGTCCTTTGAAAATGAGGGCATGCCCTCAATGATTCTTCGAGACTTAAATAAAGGTTGAATGAATGGAAAAAAAACCCCACACACTTTAGACACAGAATAGCGTGACAAACTGAATATGTTTTACACAAAGAGAGAAATGACTTAACTTAAAATAACTTCATGTATTGCATTTGCCGAATTTACGAGAGGAGACAATTAAGAAACATAGATAGAGTTTCACAAAGATTATAAATTAATAGGATTAAAAACAAATTATGGTTACTGTTTTTCTGTATTAAGAAATTTGACACGTGAGATTACATCACATTTTAGGGACTATCATTTCTGAGTTCATTTTCAAAGCAGTGTGTGTTGACATGTTTAATCAACCATTTGCAAAACAATTCTATGACGTTTGGGCTCTAATGGGATGTCTGGAGGAGCAGGAGGCCGCCTCTTACAGATTATGGTGGTTTAAGTAAGAACAAGACAAGGACACACTGCTTATCAAAGCTGCCGGTTTCAGAAGTTTTGTCTAAAATGATGCACAAGACATCAAGAATGTTTCAATTTGGTGCCATTGATGTAGCCATAAACAATATTTATGGACTTAATGACAACAATCCAATTTTTTCTTTCAAATGTTCACATTTTTTTTTGAGTCAGTAATCATAGTATATCATAATTTATAATATTATAAAGAGTATGAGTCTAGCTGTTAGCATCGATTTCAACTCCTGGATACAAAGCTGCAGTAACGTCTTCTCAATGTAGCAACACCAAACTGCAGCTTGGTTCACAGATGTTGGGCCCCGTTCATCAATATCACGTGCCGACCCGTGGAACGCAAACCAATTTGCATACAGAAATGATTTTTGTGTCCATATTTCCGAAGTATTTAGAAATGAAATAACACTCTTAATCCACACTATGTTTCCCATCGTGTAAACTAAACGCATGTATCCCCCCCCCCCCCGTCTTGGAAATACAGTACCATTATATGTAATATTTATTCATGTGAGCATTCCACCTGCTGTTTGTCATGTTTGTGTTTTACAGTAAACCCCTTTAAAAGTCGGTGAATTTGGTCTCCATCCAGGAGCTGAGCACTGATTTGCAGTCTTCTCCCTTTTTCAAATGCCGTTTCTAAAGTTCTGAATACTGCGTGTCACACAGGGACACTCACATTTGACAACTTAGTTTTTAAATACAATCTTAACGTTGGACGAGACCAAAAGGCTTGTTAACGTGGGCATGCTTTGCAGTGCAGGTTACACGGAGCTCGCTCTAAAGCCCACAGCTCAGGGAGAGCCAGTGAACAAGGTAATTAGTACCATAATGTAGAATTCATAAAAACACGAATCCCTAATCATAAAGACTCCTGCAAAGTGCTGGGTTTTAATGGGGAGAATGAAACGCGCGTGCACACGTACACGAGAACATTAGCAGGCATAGCAGAGTGATGTTAAGGCATGCTATTAAATGCTGTCCAGGAGCGGAAACACAGAGGCCGACGTGCTGGGGGTCGTATCGCACCCGCGGTGAACAGATGGACGAGCAACGGCTGCCTGGAAAGCAAGAAGGGACCCTAAAAGTAGCCCAAAGATCCTGCTATATGTGTGTTTCAATGCATTTTTTTTTGTTGTTGTTGTTGTTGTTCTTCGCAAAGTGGACTGCGCTTTATGCTCTTTTCCATCATCCTCCTGCCTCACACAAACATTCAGACTGAGCTGCCCTCCTGGGACCCGTGTTTTCTACTGGTGGCCATTGAGAAGGTCCATCAGAGCAGCTGGGGGGTTGAGGCCCGCTGAAGCTGACTTTCAGCATGCTATTCTGTCACCTCACTCACACATTTTACCATGTTATCTAATGATTTGAACCAGCACAGTTGAAACGACAAGCCTCTCATTGAATGTTGAGACATCGTATCTCTTAAAATTTGGACTTATTCTCAGAATAAGACTTTATCAGAAAGTTAACCCTTCATCTTGTAAAAAAAAAAAAAATTTGTGATTAATAATATAGTGACTATATTCATGAAATCCTGACTTAATTATCACAATATTATGACTTTATTCTTAAAGGTTTTCTCCCCTCACGGGAGCCTACATACTCCTTCATTGTAGATAAGATCTTAAAATAGTAACTTCACACTAAATCCAATTTTGGTTGGGTTAGTAAATTACATGTACAGTCACTATATATTATTCCTGGGACCATTTTATAGTGTTAGTTGTAACAGAAGCTATTTTCCAGAGTTCCAGTTATTTTTCGCCCAGCGAGAAAAAAAGGGAGCCATTACCGTCTAGCATAGACGTTAAAACGAGAGTTACACATGTGGCTAAGGTTGTATGAATTCTTGATGACCGTCAGATGTTATATCTAGACAGTGAAATGTCCGAAAACAGCTGAAATGCGTCAATTTCAACAGCGAGAGAGCAGTGACTGTCATATTCACACACACACACACACACACACACACACACACAGAACATATAGGATTCGTATCATGATGCACTACGGCAATTCGACTCGAACAGCCTGAAATATTTTTCATTATACACATAAAAAAACAAACCCAAATGTTAATTTGTGAACAATTATTTGAGTTATTTCTGAGGTGTCAAAACGGTTCAGTACATCAGTACGTAGGCCCATAAGGGGGAAAACAGACCAATTGCACGGTGGCTTTTGTGATGAACGAAGCAGATGGATGCATTATGATAACGAAAAAAGAGGCTTTCGAGCAAAGTGAGAGCCAAATTTAGGAGGGGGAACGAGAAACGATGACAATTCAAAAGGATGCTCAGAAAAGGGATTCGATACAGGAAGCAATTGTTTTTTTTCCCCAGTTGGGAGAAATAGTCAGGCACCCTTGACAGATTTTGAGTTAGATCTCAAAGAGGTGACAGATGACAATGTAATTACCGTTGGTCAATTGTACACTGATTTTGTGTGACCACGAAGGAAAAAAAAACAACTGACGGTCCACACAGTCACAGCGCTTCTCTCAGTGTTGCTACATCCACCACCCTCTGCTTGGAACAGTCAGCCCTGAAGTCATATTTCCTGGAAGCACTACAAGTGATGACTTTTCACTACATTCCACAGAGGGTGGGGAGTGAGGTTGTTTTCATTGGAGACTTTTCTGAAAACCGAGCGACAGAATTTGGATGACACACTGCCTGTTTCACCACAAACCACGCCATCCAGCGAGAGAGTGAAGAGTGAGAACATTGGTTGCTCAGAGGTACTGCCAGAGCTCGATTGGACTTCAAGTGGTTGATACCAAATCCAGCTTGCACTGGCAGATGGAAGACCTGAGATGGGGTATGATGATGGAAGAGCTGGTCTCTCAGAATTCTGGAATGAATTCTACGACCAGTGCACAACGGCAAATGCTTCTAAAGTGCCTTTCCTAAGGCATGATTTTGGACAGCAGCAGGGGGGAGAGTGTAGGACGAATAATTGCTTTTGGATGGGCTAGGGAGGAATAGCTTCCTGTGCAGATCACGCCTGTCATATTAGAGCAAGCTGCCCTGGGATACGTGAAGAGCAATGTAGTAGAAGATTACCTGAAATACATGCCTGAATCTGATCATACAGTGAATCGTGGCGATCAGATTTTAACATTGTCAACCAAAAAGAATTAATCGAGAGCCTAGAGAAGGAGCCTGCAGAAGGATACCAACAGCCAGCGATGTCAGTGAAATACTCAAGGGGCTTAGCCACAAAAGGCTTGTCCAAGAGCCTGCCTATGTTATCGAACAATGGGCAAAAATACTCCCTCAAGACCTCACAACAGTATACGAAACCCCGCACCCAACTGTGAGAAAGGTTGTGAAGTCCCTCACCTTGCCAGAGACAATGAAGGAGGACATTCAGAAATACCTCACCTCATCCTTGAGGAATAGCTGATTTGTCAGGCGCACTTCCACTCAGCAATTGCCCAGCCTGCCTACGCGTGGACCCCACGGACAGAGGACAACCTGACTAACAGCGACAATAACGCGATATTGATTGCCCTTTTGTCCATAATAAGTCTTTTGTGAATGTGTGGACGGACAGGAATCACCATTCCAACCCGTTTTTCTCTTTTATTAAACCGTACTGCAACTTTGAGTAATTGTGCTGCACTAACATGTCTGATGCCGATTCCCCCGCCCTTGTGTTCCACGAACCTGCAGTCGATAAGGACATACACACTGCCACGCAGTGTACTGAGGACAACCAGGAAGGACGAGGACCGGCAGAGAACATTGCCGCAACCATGGATATCATTTTATACGATGTTTGTCTGCTTTTATGTTGTGTTCTACTCTTTTATATATAATAATATATACATATGATATATATTCAGACTCCTATAAACAATCCAATAGTCCTTAAAGTAAGTCTAAAAACACTGGGAACGCATGGAAAACAGGGACAAGGCAGGTAACAAACAGCAATAACATACAACGAACTGGCACTGGAGAGGGGGAAACACACAAACTAAATATAAACGCATGGTGGGGATAATGAGGGGCGGGTGAAACTAATCAGGGCAGGTGCAGGCGGGAAAACACACAGAGGCAGGAAGTGAAGTGGACTGAAACAAGAGGAGAGTAAAGTGACAAAACAAAACAGGAAACATGAAACATAAATTGAATGAACTAAACGCACGTAGGAAGCTGTGACAAGTATATTATGTATGTCATGTAAGTAGTATGTAAGTAAATGGTAAATTAATAAATGATCTCACTTATATAGCGCTTTTCAACCTTCACGGTTCCCAAAGCGCTTTACAGCTAAGTCTCATTCACCCATTCACTCACACATTCACACACCAATGTCGACTGAGCTGCCATGCAAGGTGCTGGTCTCCATCGGGAGCAACTTAGGGTTCAGTGTCTTGCTCAAGGACACTTCGACATGACGGGGGCAGCCGGGGATCGAACCCCCAACCCGCTCTAACCAGCTTCACCTCCCGTGCGACAGTGCTAACCACTGCGCCACCATGCCGCCCAGTAAGTATCTTTTGCCGTAAGTATCTTTTGGGTCTCTTGAAAAGTGCTATATGAATTAATGGTAGTATTGGTGTTCGTGTTGTTTGGACTGTGGTACATAGCCTGTTAAAAAAGACAGATGAATCATACACACACACACACACACACACCCACTTGCCCAATGGGCGTATTTGTTCTGTCTGTTTGAACAAAGCAAATTAAAAACACTCAAATCAATCAATGGAAATTTTCAGATAGCCTTCACATGGAGCCAAACTGCAACCAGAACTTCACATGTTCAAAAAATCACATTGACATTTGTAATAACTGACTAAACATCCAGCCCTGGAACAGAACCTTAATTATGCAGAGCAGCGTCTATGAGCGGGTCCACAATTTGTTTATATCTCTTGCTCATGCGTGAGGATGCAAGCTAACAAGCATGCAAGCTAACAAGCATGCAGCAATGCAATACTCTGTCCTGTCGCCAGTTTTACATGCCAACATTTTTTGAAACGTATATACATATACACAGAAAATATGTACATGACCCCTAATGTGTCTGGCCCCACACACGTTAGGGGTCATACCTTGGACCTTGTTTTTACACTTGGTTTAAATATTGACTTTATTTGCTCAGAGGATGTTATTCACGTCTGCGGTAATGACTCCCCATTACGCCAATCGAAGGTCCCCAAAATGAACGTGGAGTCGGTGTGTACGTTTGCAAAAACTATGTCGGACTCCGTAGTTTTCTCTGGGCCCCTTCCCAATCTGACCAGTGATGATATCTTTAGCCGCATGTCATCATTCAACCGCTGGCTGTCGAGGTGGTGTCCAGCAAACGATGTGGGCTTCGTAGATAGTTGGCGGACTTTCTGGAGGAGACCTGGTCTGATGGGGAGAGACGGCATTCATCCCACTTTGGATGGAGCGGCTCTCATATCTAGAAATCTGACCGACTTTACCAAAACCGTGACAACCCAGAGTCCAGACCAGGAGGCAGAGTCGCAGTCCTGCACGCTTCTCTGCGCTTCGATTAGAGAAGTTACCCACCCAAAACCCCATGATGACTGTGTCTGCCCCCCGACCACTTAAATTAATTCAACCAAAAGTAAACAGGAGAGGAGTCATTAATAAAAACTTAATAAAAATTAAGACCACCACTGCTATAGGCCAAAACAATAAGAAAATGAAGTGTGGACTGTTAAACATCAGATCTCTGTCGTCTAAAGCTGTATTAGTAAACGAGCTAATATCAGAGAATCATATTGATCTACTGTGTCTGACAGAAACCTGGCTGTGTCATGAAGAGTACGTCAGCCTGAATGAATCCACTCCGCCCAGTCACACTAACACTCACATCCCTCGAGGCACCGGCCGAGGAGGTGGAGTTGCAGCCATCTTTGACTCAAGCCTGTTGATGAACTCTAGACCTAAACTGGATTATAACTCATTGGAAAGCCTCGTTCTGAGTCTCTCACTCCCAACCTGGAAAACACTGAAGCCAGTCTTATTCGTTATAGTCTATCGCGCTCCAGGTCCATACTCTGAATTCTCATCTGAATTCTCAGAGTTTTTATCAGGTTTGGTCCTTAAAACAGACAAAGTCATTATCGTAGGGGATTTTAATATTCATGTGTTATTCCGATACCTACCATTCCCCACCTGCCCTTTTTAGTTGCTCTCAGTGTGTTCCCGCGATTCCCATTCACTTGATCTCCTCACTCACCTGCTCTCCTATTTCCCATTCCCTCATCAGGAATGTATTTCTGTACTAATGTACTACCCAGTCTCAGTGTTCCAGGAACAAATCCTGTTTCTGCCTGCTTTGTCCGCCCTCGCTGACGGATTACCTTGAAATTCTTAGTACTAGTCAACTATTGATTGCTTTCAACTAATGGCTGTTTCTTGTTACATGCTGTCCATTTCCCTCTCTTACTAATCTTTTTACTTTTTACTTTACATGTTTCGTCAGATCCAGGACCTCTGTCTGTACTGGGAGCACAGCAATAAAACTGGCATCGATGTTCTGACATGTATTCAAAAATGTTGTTGTGTTTCTTTAAATAGATTACAGGCAGATGGTTAGACTGCAAACACAAACCCAAAGGGACCTGCTGCAACTATGGGTACGTGCAGGAAGTTCAAACTATGGTTTTCCAAGAACCTTTCAAAAGAGATGTGAAGTTTTGCGTTTTTTTTGCGGATATAATCTCCTGAAAAATGTATGTATGTATGTATGTATGTACTCCTATCTGCATTTATATAGTATATTTTACATTATAATGGAATTGAAAAGTTTGATTTAACAAGTTTTCCTATCAGGCCTGAAGGCAATCAAAACTAGAGCACCCAAAGTGTGTGGAGACTTTTGAGGTAAAGTATGTGTGTGTGTGTGTGTGTGTGTGTGTCAGGTGCATTAGAGGATCCTGTCGTGATCACAGTGCAAAACTGGCAGAAATGCAATTGTATTTGTTGCTGCTATTTTCTGTCTCATCTGCCCCTCAGACTGTTGCTGACATTCTGTCCTCTCTGCTCTGACAGCGCCGACTAGGACAATTACTTTATTGCCTGCACCCGTCTTCATTGTGTCTGTGTAGAAGTCCCAGCAGACCATCTCCTCCTCCTGACAAGAAATAACAGCCTCAGAAATGAGGAATTCTCATACCTGTGTATTGTCTCAACTCATTAGTCACCTAAAGCCGTGTTTATAAAGACGATTCATTTCGCTGGCACCATCGCAGTATGTAGGAATAGATCATGTCCAAGCTCATGAACCTTGAACTGAATGCGGAACAGTTCTACATCCTCTCACGTGCAAAACGTTACGTTGTCTTGTGGCGTTATTGCATTCGATTTTTCTTTATTTGCCATGTGTGAAGATCTCACACACACGTAAAAGTAATTTCTATATAAAAAAAAATGACCACAACTCAGCCTTTGGCGGCCATATTGGAGGCACTCAGCTCTTGGCAACAGCGGTTTACGACAATGGGGGGCATTTCTGAAAATAAAACCCGATCAGTTCCACAAGCCTGAAGAGACGTGATTAATTTACGTACCACATTTGACTTGAAACGGATCAATTCGTTATTCATTCACGGTCCTAATCTGCTTACCATCAGCTCTGTTGTAAACAGGCGATGATCAGCGCTGTAGAACCACTAAAGCTAGCATTTGTCCTGGCCACCACGTGGATTAGTTTTGTACTTTTTACAACCTGGCTCTAGTTTTGGTCATATTCCTATGCATTATTAGAAAGATCTAAAGATCTATCTTTAGTTACAGCTTTACAACTGGGCCTGTTGGGGTAGCAACATACACGATCATACAACTAGATGAGTTTTTGAAACCCTTTTTAACCACCTTTATCTTATGTAAGCCTCAAAATCCCAAAAGATATATATATTTTTTTTTATCTAGTGCGAACAAAATGTTTTCTTGTTGGGGCAAGATCATTTACTAGAAATGAATAACCTTCTCTTCTTTCCAACTTCTAATCCATATACCTTGGAACTATGTTCATATTGAATATAAGAACAACTACAGCATGAGGGCTTTTGTTCAGATGCCTAAAAATTACATTTATGTTTAACTGACAAAGTCCTCTACCAACCATGTGAATTATGAGTCTTGTCTGTCTGGAGAAAAAGCCAAAACATGACATTGTGGACCTACAAAACGTCATACTTTTAACCACAACTATCATCTTTATCTAACTCTAAGTGTTTTTATACAACCAACAGGAAAGATTTGAGTTTGACAAAAAAAAACTCTCAACTGAATGTCCACTCGACTTAAGACCAGAACGGACAGAGCTAAAGCAAAAGCAAACACCAGAAGCATGCCAAGGAGACTCCCTTACATAGCCAGATTGTTGGGACCCTTCGGATCACACACAGCTTTATTGTAGAGGAGAATCGGGTGAAAGTCAATTTTGTTCATCTCTGAATTCTCGGAGTGACTCAATTATGTGCCGCAAACTCTGCTCTCAGTCCATCAACACTTACAAGATCTCTGCCGGTACACCATGAAGACAGAAACCGCTGTTCATCAATACATGACCAAAGTTCTAAAGTTCCTCGCTTCGGTCCCATAATGCCACCTGAGCAATCTCAGCGACAACTGAACAAAATCCACCTGTTGATGAAATCCAGCAAAAAAAAAAAAAGCGAGCGAGTGGACCTTGAGTTGAGACATTTTTCAATCCCCAGGTAGAGAATGAACCCTGACACTCAAAATGGATAAAAGACTGCCAATGATGTAAAAACCAGCCTGTACCAATGGTAATGACCTTGCACGTGTGTCAGGATCATTTGTTGGCCTTGTTTGCGTGCAGTCAAGCTTAAATTGGTTTATTACGAAAGAGACGGACACCAATTCAGAGCAAATAAAAATGAACAGGGAGGCAGCTACACGACGGTGCAGGGAAATGGAAATGAAATCAATTATTTTTCACAACACAATGAATCACTTTCAAATTGTTTCTATTTTGCCGTGATACATAACCGTGCACGCTCACACGCACGCACGCACACACACACACACACACACACACACACACAGTACATGCATACAAGGAGATGCTGTGGTGGCTGTGGAATAATTATAGAGGGATCAATGTAATGTTCTGCCTTCCTGCTGTCAGCCATTACTGGCCTAATAAAGACACAGAGAAAACGAACATTATGAACTAGGCTCTGGGCTTTGTGAGCGCACTCACACACGTCTGTGGAAATCAAATAGAGAAAACAACGACCCCCCAACACGTACGATGAACACCCCACACACCCTCATCGCTTTCACAGTGTGTGCCACGCTTCGGAATTATCTTCTCCACCGTACTCACGGGGTCGAGCTAAACATTAAAACACACACACACACACACACGCCACCACCATCCACAGCTAACAGCTTGAGTGTGTGGGCGCGTTGTGTGTGTGTGTGTGTTATCCCAAGGGCACCATAGTGAATACTTGTACAAGTTTGGATGCCTGAACTGTCAATATACAACTATCTGTTTTATGCAAAGTAAGCAAACACACACACACACACACACACACACACACACACACACACACACACACACACACAAATAAAATGCAGAGCCAGTGTTGTGTGTGATTTCAGTCTTTCTGACTCCAGCCTACACAAAGGTAAAACATTCATTATATGTCTTGGCTTCTCTCTCAGACACTCTCAGACACACACACACACACACACACACACACACACACACACAGTAATGAATATGATCTCAGAGGGAGATGCAAGCTGTTCCCCCATGCTGCGTGTGGGGAGTCAGGCTGAGGTTCAGTCTCATTACTGTGTCTACTCCGTGCAGTACACAACAGTCTGCACTGCCAAATGCACCACAAGAGTGTGTGTGAGTTCAGTGCTCTCTCTATCTCTCTCTCTCCAACATCTCTCTGGCTCTCTTACACTCTCATGCTGCAGTAATTATTCTGCCTATTATACCGCCGCGGAGGTTATCCGGGTTCATTTAAACATCTTAAGGCATTTCTCTTAACAATCACTAAACCTCTTTTTGACATTAGCGTCGAATAAAATCGCTCAACACCGTAGTTCATTGTTTTGGTTTTAGACTACCAAACTCTGGTCCTCAACCACCTTGTTTCCAGGCAGGCAGGCAGGCAGCTGTTTCCGGTGAAAAAGCTCCGATAAACCCACTGTACACTACCTGCTCAGCAGCAAACAGTAGACAGACACAGTTATAGACTAGCTGGAGAACATAGTGGAGCGTTGAGCGGCTAAATAGCCAGATATTTCCTTTAGGAGTTGGTGGAGACCAAAAGCAGAGCTAAAAGAGAGTGAATATTGGACTGACATTCATCAGCTGGACGCAAACACGACTCCAAATAAATTACTCATCCTCTGCAATCGCTGAAAGTCGAGTATTATGGCCCCCCTGGACAAACTTTCTTGCTGTGTGTGTACGCCCGGGGAAAAGCATCAAGTACGGACTTAAGATCTTTTTCCGTGTGGGTGACGTTGGTGTTATCATCCGCACACTGCAGCTCCGTGATGGATGTGTGGACTTGGCCTTGGGTGTGCAGTGTGGGTTATTCTCAACAAGCTGAGACCTGCGCATGACTTCTTTTAACGTGGAGAGGCTGGTGCACAAACAGACCTGTAACCAACCCCCCCCCCCCCCCCCCACCGAGAGCTGCAGCCTTCCTCCGTCTTCACGGCCATTGTAGCGATCTGCCTGCTGGACACCATCCTCCACCTGCTCTGCTGTTGAGGTCTTTTATTTTTTTTGGGTCATACTTAATCTGGTACTCCGCCCCCCCCCCCCAACCTCACGGCCAAGGTGACCCTGCTTGGAGCTAAACTCCAGACGGCATCACTCTTGGGATCTTTGGTACAGGCAAGCTCCTCCACCACGGCAAGGTGGCGACCCACCGGGGAAGGGAGGAGTACCGCCTGTGGAAACAGTTGTATAATGTCTTCTGTGGTTTTGCAGGAGCTTTGCCACGAAAATAACCCTGATAATGTCATTAGTGTCGTGAGTTATCTCAGCATGGGCTCAGAGACGACAGATTTATAGCAGAAATCTTACGTAACCCAGGGTGCTGAGTTTCAAATATGCAGGCATTTATTAAGCAATATGCTATTGGTTGCATTATGGGAATTTAAGGAGTTTTGTGAAGTTAGACCAATATTAGGGACAAAAGGTCAGAATATCTGGGCCTGCTGACCATTCTTTTTCAATTTTGTCTTTGTCTTGTGAGTCCCCCAACTTTATGGAAGTGCAATACTAACTTGCTGGAGTATTCCTTTCAAATATATGCTAAGATTTTTTTTTTTAGCACATTAGTTTTATCCTAATGTGCAATTGAAGGGACAAAAATCCATGGCAACAAAAATAAGGGAAACACTTGAGATACCCTCACCAGCCACCTTAGTACGTCTCAGTTTCATTATTACTGAATCACTTTAAACGGGCCGAGAAGAGTATTTAGGGATCGAAAAAAGCCCCTTTTGTTTTTATGAATACCTTTAAATTCTTGTCATCTCTTACGACTCAAGACAAACACTTTGCAGAAGGGATTTTTCAATGCAACCTAGTAAATACCTAGTTCTTTGCATATAGCCTGGGATAGCATTGTTTGGTGGTGTAGCCTGATAAGGCCGGTGATGACGAATAATTCTATATCTTTCATTAAGGAGGAATGAACCTTCCCTGACGTGGCCTCTCCCGGTCAGGAAAACATGATCCGTTAGGACTCAAAGATGAACTTTCTCCAAACACCCTGTCTTAGACGATATCTAGGTCATGAAACAGACCTCAAGAGTTGGACACTAATGGAAACTCAAGTGACAACTTGCCAGTCTGAAAAGTGCTAATACTGCCACGTTCAAGGACTTGGACACACTCAGACTCTGCTCATCAAGAACTCACACAAGACCAAAGAAACTGACTTTGCAATGCAAAATCTAATGCACACTAATTGAGATTGTGTTGTTTCATTCCCCCTTTAGGAAGAGTGTGAAGCTTTGGGACAACATGCCGATTTTGATGCTAGAAATAGATGGTGGTCCAATAGAAATTGAACTAACTAGTTGAACTAAGAACTGGTAGCGCATATGCACTAATCAGATAAGATAAAGACGAGATGTGTGGTCTCTTTATTTAGCTAATGAAACAGGAAATGTGAACATGCATTTATGTAAAGGATGAATTGAGCATAGCTTGTAATGTAAGTTAAAAGGTCAAGTCTCACATCTAGCCGGGGTGGATCCATTTGGTTAGAATTTGCAATTGATTGGCCAGATCTGTTTGTCATCTTCAATTGTTTAGATGAGGGTTGGAAGTGTACCTGCTCAGACAGGTTGGGGGGGGGGGGGGGGGGTTAGGGCTGCCAGATTCCAGCAGCTTTTTGGAGAGTGTAACATTGTTGATTTGGACCAGTTAGTGGAGTAGCTTGAGATTTTCGAACAGGTGGTCTCTTGTAGTGAGATTGTAATGAGATAGTGGGTTCTGTAAGCAAAGTAATTTCATGGTTTACTCTGGTGGATTGCACACCTTTTCTGTGATTGTTCCGGCAAACAGCGGCAGCAAGGGGTTCGTGCAGTGTGATGACATTAACCCGTTAATTGTGGCTGTGGCCCTTGGCAAGTTGTGTTTTGACCCAAGTTGATAAATGACGAAGAAAAATGACCAATTGACTTGCTCAAAAGCGGAGGTAAGGGTGGAATCTTCATCGCGGTTCACTGTTACTTTAGTGTTAGCAGTGTTCATACGTGGTGGGATTCTAGTGGTTTCCATCAGTTCTATCAGTATGTATTTGTTAATGTGGGTGGGTCTATATTATGAAGGAACTTGTTCATGTCGTTGGGGTATGTTTTGCTGTCTGATGTATACAATTCAAGGTGTTTTTTTTATCTTTGTCTTCTGGTGGCGAATTCAATCGTGGGGGTAGCCCAGCGCCGTTATCCCTGGTCAAAACAGTCATACTGAAGAAAAGAAAATCTTTGTGAGCGTGTCGAATGCCACACAACGTCAGATACAGTAGCTGGTGGTCCACTCATCGAATGGTGAGTTAGCTTGCAGCTATTTCACAAGAATGAAATGACATAACAGGAATAAACGTGCCTAAACATGGATACAATTCTAATACATTTCCTCATCTGTGAACACGACCCCAACCCTAACCCACCTCATGAGACGTCAACATCAGATACGTTTTTCATCAGCTATGGAGGTCAACAATGAAGACAACAACTCCCATGATCCCACGCCACTTGTGCGCTTAAGGAGAACAACTTTGACGTTACACACAATGAGGCACTGCTGGTTTCTGGAGAGCGTTCTCCAAATAAAAGACTATTACTCTCTCTCACACACACGTACACACACACACACATTAAGAATACATACAGTATGGAGGAAAAAAAAAAAGACAGTGACTCATGTTTCTTTATATGTACAGTTGACATTTATCGAGCTAATACAAAACCACGTGATACAGATCATTTATAAAAAAAAAAAAAAAAAAAGTAAACCATAACAACATAAATAGTTCAAAATCCTGATCAATAAAAATACCTTGGTCCCGTTCCAGCGTCACAGTTGAGGCCGAGAGTGACTGTGGATGGTGGTGGAGGAGAAATGAATGTTTTATTGCTTTCACAATTGCATCTAGCCACTGCTAGACTGGAGCTCTTTCACAAACACGGGAGAGATGTAGCCCAGCAAAGGTTTTGTACAAATAAATTAACTCTTCAGTCCCCCCCCCCCCCCCCCCGCCCCATATACTGTTGGACACATGGGCCGTCTTAAAAAGGAGCCTACAAAATCTTTTTACTTGCCTGGGTTTCAGTGAGTGTTCCGTTATCCCATGATGGTCTAAATGCTGCTTTGGAGGCACTTCCACCCTAACTGAATACTGTCCCGAGGGAATTATTGGGTATAAATACTTGGGATTCGAGGCATTTTAAAATACTTAGGCGTAAACACTGCGTAAAAAATCGACACCGCCAAACTTTAAAAAGCAGCACTTTCAATGTATTGCTGCCTTTGCTGTCTAGAAAGGTTTGGTTTCCACTGGTGTGTATACTGTAGTTCTGTATGCTGTTGAAAAGCAAGCTTCCATTTCAACAGTATGGGACCGCCGCTACAATGACTATACAGACTGAAAACGAATTCCAAAGATTCAAACATGAACCAAACGTAAACCGTAGACCTTCAAAGCATCGAGGGGCGAAATTCAGCTTAAAATAATCGCCTCCTCTTAAAGAGCAATACCACTGATTTGCCAGTTACTCTGACAGATGAGGGGGCTGCAACACCGTCCCCAAAAGACTCTCTGGTCGCGTGTTCCTTCAAGGTCAGCGGCGTCAACAGGGTTTGCTATTGGTTAACCCGAGCATAGTCAAGGTTCGCCATGTCGAATTCGCCCTCGAAAGCGAATCCACCGTTTGGGGGCGATTCCAATGAAATTAACAGACTTTGTTTCTGTGAATGTCCACTAAAGGTCACATTGGCATAAACAATACGACATTTCGTGACAAAGAGACTTTACTACTAGCCTCACCCATTACATCCCACTGATGTAAAGCTGTATCTGTATCTGTTTTTTTTTTTTTTACAAGGATCTTGTACACTCTCTTACTTTTTCATGTACACATACAGCGCTTAACAAATGTATTAGCCCACCACCCAGTGTAAGGTGTTTGCCCCCGCTGCCCTAAATGAACAGTATTGCTGGTGTTTCTGTAATGGTTAATCCACCAGTATGTGCAAGCCAAGCTCTTTAATCAAAATGATCTCTTTAATGCTAAAATATAATTATTGTTGTTATCCATGAATTCTCAAATTTACTGTTTTACAAAAAAAGCAGAAAAAAAATAGTAAAGCACATTATTATTTTGATTATTTATTATTTGATTGAGATGCCAGATTACAGTTATTTACTTGTATTCCTGAACAGAAACATTTGAATGCAAGCTGTTATCAGGGCCAAAGGAGGTCGTACAGAATATTAAGATTTTTGGTTAATATATGTGAATAAGGACTATTTAGTTGTTATGTAGTTTGTTATTTGCCTAATAAATAACTTAGTTTGAAACAAGTTTTTGACAGATTTCTAAAACATTTGTGTTTTCTCGTTTTTATGACAGGTGGTCTAATACATTTGTTAAGCACTGTACATGTCTAGAATTCAGTGTGCCATTGTGCTTATTGTCAGGGAGCAGCTCCAGTCAAACTGGGAACACACAACATCATGAAATGATCAGACTCAATACATTTAAATGAGAATACAAGTGCCACACACTTACAGGCCTTTTACTCGTTTCTCCATCTAGTTTACATTTCCCTCAAACACTGCAGTATGTGACGGAATGACATTTGTTGTTTTAACAAACAAAAAAATGGACCTGGCCACCGCGGCGTCACCGATTGGTTTGCGGACGACTGTTTTGAAGCTGAGTTTGACATTTTGGCAGTCGCCATCTTGTTTTTTTTGGAACCAGGAGTGACCATATTTGGACAAGAGGGTGGAGCTGGGGGGGGATCCGCGCACCCGAGGACAATATGCACGTCTACCTACGCCGGCACTTCCGCATTGGCTTTGCAGACCCGGAGGTCGGCGCTCGGGGTAGGCAGACCAACACGGAGAGTTAGAATGCTACTTTTAACTGGTTCTGCAGACGCCGTTCTGTTGTCCTCTTCAGACAAGACTGCGACATTAGATCACGTCACGGAACTTGGGAATACTTCTTAGTGTGTACTCCCGCCAAACCTATGGTTTAGTTGGGTTTAGTTAGTTTTGCTTTGCATTTAGGTGTTCCCTTGTGTGTCATTGTGGCAGGTCAGTTTGATCAGTGAACACCTTGTTTAGTTGTTGTCATATTGAGTATAGTTATGTTGCGTCGACCTCTTTCATAGGCCTAATTAGCAACACCTTGGTTTATAATGTTTTTTTGCATTTTTTTGGGCAAATAAAAACCCAGTTTGTCAACTCCTGTTTCCTTGTTGCCTTACTGGTTGCTCCCTGACGGGGGACATGAAAGGCCTTTTAATACTCGGGATGTGGATGTGGGGTTGAGGCTTTGTTGAATACAGTAGCACAGCTCAGATGGGACAGATGTAGTGCTTTGCGGTGATGTGAGGTAAGAATGAGTGAGTACATCGAAAAGGATGATGCGTGTCGACCTCTGCTATAGTGGTTTGATGGGAGTTGAAGAGGGATCCTTTCATTCGGCGTTACGCTGTCCGGACATCCCGTTAATGTCTGTCACGCTCCTGCTGGGTTTGATCTTGTTGCTCATTCAAAGCGTTACTTACTGGAGATACAGAGTCACCCCCCCCCCAAGAGTTACCAAATACATATTGACTATTCACCTTCTTTATGTGGCTGCAGATGTTTGTTTAAACGTATATCTGTGTGTGTGTGTGTGTGTGTGTGTGTGTGTGTCATGGGATCTGGAGCTGCAGCTCCTCCTCCTCCTCGTCCATGTCACTGGCTGGACCGTCTGGGTTTTCAGGACTGAACCGAGCTGAACGCATCTTCCCAAACAGACCAGGACTCTGCTGCTGCCGCCGCAGTCTGAGAGGGAGAGAGAGAGAGAGAGAGAAAGCGCAGGGTGTTAAAATAACATTAAGGTGCTGACGAATATGACAGTACTACATATCATTTGTTTTTTTTTTATTAGATACGTATGTGTTGTGTAGGTGAATGTGCGTCTGTATGTGTAAATGTGTGTTGGGGATATGCACAATTACACACACACACACACAGGGTTATGAAGGTGCATACTTGGTGTTGTAATGAATTATTCAATGTATCTCAAAATCTCACACTCTGACTGTGATTTAGTTTACAACCCTAAAAGCATTTACTTCCTGGCTATACTGCACCTTGACTTCAACTTAACCACCTGTAGAGTAAAAAGCCTCGCAGAGAAAGTGTATCTCGCCGTAAATAAGTCGGCCGCTGCCTCCGAGGAAAAGCTTCAAGTGATTTATCTGTAGAATTCTGCCTGAATTCATGTCTATTTAGGGGACGATTTATGATCTTGAATGTAGAAAATATGTGCGCGTGAAGCTGCCTCCACAGTGATGACTGAGCTTTAAAAAGGTAGACAGATGTTGTGATCCGAGCGAAAACACAAGTGCTCATGATGCAGGATGGCCATCGCCGAAACTGTCCGACAAAATGAGTTACCCGTCAGTCCATGTAACACACGACAGCTGCTCTTAGTTTGTTTGCAATGATGAAGAGTCACACTCGAAAGCAGGACAGAAAGCTTGGAGTCATGAAGAAGAGCAAGACGATCATTTAAGGATATCAGACAGCGTCTCCTCGAAGGTATTCATGGTGTTGCACTTGTTCGTATGTACAAAAAGTGACTGAAGTAGTGTGTTAAGAATGCTCCGAAACAAGCAGAATCTGAAGGAACCTGCAGTATCGGTCTGGCAGACCATCACCAGGGAAGACGGAATGATATTATATGATATATTAAGAAAAGAACATAAAGCTATGTTAATTTGTCCAATTACTTTGGGGTACCCTAAAATGTGAGGTCCATGTATATAAAATGGTTGTAATCCCTGCACGGGTCTGCACTTAAAGCACATTCTAAAGCTGTGTTTCCACCGCAGGAAACTGTCCCCAGGGACAAGGAAACTTTGCAGGAACCAGAGTCTAAATTAAGTTCCGGGGACATCATTTTACCCCCCAAAAACGTTACTGCTCTGCAAAAGTACAGGAATTTTGGCGGCGAGGCTTGCAGCGCTGAACGTTTCTGACTGGTCGAGTACTCGCAGCCATGGTGGAAGACGAAACGGACGACCAGTTGTGTTTTTCCAGATGAAACGGGGTGGGCACGCTGGCTGCAGAGACTAGTGAGTTTACCCCCTTTACCACCTGCAGCCCTCGTCCCACGTCTCCCCCTGAATCACACAAACCCAGAGGTATAGCATATAGAGTATTTTGCCTGCTCTACCTTAATTTACCGCTGTCTTATTCTTACTGTCTCTACGTTCGTTTAACCTGTCGTGTTTTTCTTGCCTTGTGAAGCGCTTGTAGGAGCACTTGTTTGAAATCACAATGTCACCAGGTGAAGAGGGTTGGGTAGACAGAAACGTTGTTTCAATAAATATATTTCAGCAGTAAGCGAGACACCGTGCCGGAAAAACAGAAGTCACTTTTTCCATACGTCGGCTGACTAATTTGTCTTCGTGGAAACTCAGACAACAACGGGCTGAAGGAACCTTTTAGTTCCTTGAAAAGCAGTAACTGGGACTTAAAGTTCCAGGTACTTTGGGTGGAAACATTGTGGTGTTGTACAGAGCCAATATAACAAATATTCTATGCCCTATTATGTCCAAACACTTCTAGAGCTGACTGTATCATTTTCGTCCTTGGTCTGGAATTGGAGACGACTCAGTGACAGTCCTGCCTTGACTTAAGACCAGGTCGGAAACTGCTAACTCAACAGGGAACACCAGAAGTGTCCCAGGAGGACTTCCCATATGTGGCTGGGCTGTATTTGACAGCCGTGTGGAACACTACGTCAGTGAAACAGCATGGGCCCTAGACAAGAGACTGAGTGGACACCAGAAACAGACATCGGCTGTCTGTGAACACCAAAACCAGAGCATCCACTGGGGAAAGAGGTCAAAGGTTACTGACCAGGACGGGTCCCTGGACGGGTGGAGTAAAGTAAGACATGCACATCTGACAGCAGAGACCATCTTTGAACAGCAGGCCAGGTCAGGTCAGGGCCAAAGCAACCGGTTGACAAACCCATCATAACATTTGTGACCGTAACAGCAGCTCAGCCACTAAAAGCTTTTCTATTGAGCCTACAAAAACACTCAGCAAAGCTACAGACATCAATCTACGGAGAGAGTCAGGAGGGAGAAGGAAGAGACGGAGATAGCCTGCATCCATTTGTTCCGAACTGTTGCGGTCGCTCTTTCAACGAGCAATGAGGAGGATCGATGGCTTTCGCAAAAAAAAAAAACACCTGCAAGAGCAACGGAGGTGGCCAGGGTGCGCTGTATCACGTTCCCCAACAGACGGAAACAAGAGCAACCGCTGATCGAAAGGCAGTGTGTGTGTGTGTGTGTGTGTGTGTGTGTGTGTGTGTGTCAGAGGACTGTGTGGATGTGTGCATGAAAACTATAGCGTAACACTGGTATTATACATATATCATATAACAGTAACGTCTGCCAGAGGATTTCCCCTAAAATGCACCACTACAGCAGGTCATTTCTGACAGACTGGGTGCTGAGCAGCTTCGGCAAGCCCCCAGGGGACGACAACTGTGTTGCCTTCAGGGCCCTTTTGCACCAAGGTTGGCGTGATGATCGTTTTCAATGGAACCACTGCGGAATCAGTGGATTCCCTGTTGGGAGGGAAAATAAATATGCCTCAGACTAGACTTGCGTCTAGTGCAAGATTCGTGAACGTTGACGTTGACCGCTAGCGAACTGTCTTGACAGTGTTGATCTTTAAGGCAACAGACAGCAAGAGAGTCCAAAATGGGGAAAGCTATTGAAGCTTATTAGCTGTGTTGTACTTTCCGCAACTCCTCTGTCCCATGAAAGAAGCATGCATTTTTAGTTAAGAAACGTGTTTATGAGCACTTTAAAGATCTGTTTGAGATAGCAACTCTATCTGCTGTGGAAGATATCGTTGGTGAAGAGAAGAGCAGTCCTTTTAAGTAGGCGAACCGCTTATGAACGCCACATTTGGTTCTTCACCAGGATATGATCCCTCAATGGCTTCCCACCTGCAAACACAAAAGCCCCCACCCCTGAGAATTTAAATTCAACTGGATAAAACAATTCAAGGTTAATACTTCATGTGGAAGCACGCACGGTCTGTGGTTGAAAGCCCTGGAAAAAACTTGTGTAAACCTTGGGATATTTGATCACAGATACTGAAAAAGGGGGCAACTCCAGCAATTTAGCACTGCACTTCCCCTGGGGTTGGGGGAAACACAAGAGATCAAAGATATCCTCGGTATCCTTGTAGTCCCTAGTATGGCTCAAGCTCCAAAACACCGGATCCTACATTTCACAGAATGCAACTCGAGCTTTCCTTAGACCCTCCTGCCTGGTAAACATCTTTCAAACTCTCAAAGTCTCCAGCCCACTTTGAGATAGATGAGCAGACCCCGATGAGTAGCACTCCTCGTAACAAGTAAAGTGATCCGATGTGTAAAATCTTGGGTCGTAAACTCCGGTCCGGTGCCTCTTTAACACAAAAATGTCACCGTTATGTTTGTTATATTATTTGTTATACTTATTTTAAGTGTGTATGGAACTGTCACCATCAACTTTTTTATTTTTTTTTATTTTTGTATTTTTTCCATGAGTCACAGCCACCAGGTGGCTTTAAATGTCTTTGAAATATACAGCTCTGGAATAGTTGTCGCACTCTCCTCATACCCCAAACTCCTCAAATAAACCATGAGGCAACACACATACAAGTACATTAACACACACACACACACACGCTTATCCTCCTCTGACATACTGACAAGGATACACACACACACACACACACAAACACATTCTTTGTATGCTAACTTGTGTCGGTGGCGCATGATATAAAACATGCCAACAGTGATGAAATGACGTAGTGAGAACACAGACATCCATCAACATGCACACACACACACACACACACACACACACACACACACACACACACACACACGTAGTCAAGCAGTCTCTGAAAAACTGAATCAAAGAAAAAAAAAAAAAAATCCAGAATGAAGAAAAGCCTAAGCTACACCCTCTTCAAGTCTTTGAAGCCGTTACCATGCCGACACGCCTGTCACTCCTCCACAGAGCGGAGCAACAAGAGAGCTCTCTGTTACTACGGTAACCTGCGACTGGTAGCTCAGCGATTGGCTGTCGGGTGGCGGAGCAGCGACGTGGAGAAAATGGAGAGAGCGCAGAGGGAGAGGCAGAGAGCAAGGGAGCGGAGGACTGTGCAAAGCTGATAGGGTACGAGAGCTAAACCGAAAGACAGGCAACACACACACACACACACACACACACACACACACACATAGAGCAGAGGAAGCTAATCTCTAAATAGTAAGAGAAGTGAGTGCTGAGGCTCACAGTGAAGCCTGGCAGCTACAACTAGGCTGTCAGCTATCACACACACACACACACACACACACACACCTGAATATGGCGTGTTCTGAGTAAGTGCCTTGTCGTAGAGCCGCAACGATTACTTGATAATCGATAAATCGTTTCAGTCCTTTTTCAAAAGCAAAGATGTCAAGGGTTTGCTGGTTCCCAGCTTCTTAAACGAAGGCTGCTTTTCTTTGTTCTTCATGGCCGTAAATGACGAGTCTTTGGGGTTTTGGACTGTTGGTCGGACAAAATAGGCAGTTTGAAGGCGTCACTCCGGGCACTCTGGGAAATCGCGTTCTTCACAATTGTTTTTCGATATTTCACGGACTAAAAGATTCATCGATTAATCGTGGCAATAACCGGCAGATTAATCGAAAATAATCGTTAGCTGCGGCCCTAAATTTATGGAGCGTTTTTTGACCCCTGGAATCCTAGTGTGTTCCTGCCCACATTGACTCCAGGTGGCGCTGTTGAGCAGGGCGGAATTTCACACACAGAATCTCTGAGATGACTAAGCCTATTTTTTCCTCTTTTTTTTTTTTTTTTTTTTTTTAAAAATCACGTTTTTCTTTTTTACATGTATTAAGGTCACCTGACTCTGACTCTTCCTGCTAACTCAAGCAAGGTTGGAAAAAAAAGACTCATTGTCCTAATTGAGTTACGACAATAATAATGCCGTGGGGGTGTTAAATGCCCAACACGCTGCATTACATACACATCAGACTGCTAAACACTCCACTAGCAGACTTACAGTTTGGGTCATGAATGCTAACTGATGTGGTGTATATTTATTTTTGCTGCAATAACCCCCATGTTCATTTACAGGCAATAACTTCCTAAACTGGTGTTGAGTTCCTAAAAGAGTAGCGACCAGTGCACTGATCTGAAACCCACTTCAACCATCTGACCCTGCATGTACTGCAGCCAGGCACCGTGTTTGTACCAGGTGTACTTTAGCCTCCATTACGACCAAGTCATGCCAATGGATAGCATGAAGTGTGTGTGTGTGTGTGTGTGTGTGTGTGTGTGTGTGTGTGTGTGTGACCATCTCACCTTGACTGTAAGTGTTCCAATTGCACCTGCAGATTCTCAGTCTGCTCCACCTGCTCATCCAGAGACCTCTGCAGCTTCCTGGTCTGGTTGTGGGACTCATCCAACTGGAAACACACACGCATGCGCACACACACACACACACACACACACACACACACACACACACACACACACACACACACACACACACACACACACACACACAGGGAACATAGTTATTTGTAATGTGCTGGCACATGTCGGATGCCCCAGAAGTTTTGTCCCTGTACAACTATACCACATCCACGCTGTCAAATGAGGTGACGCCACGTGACGCTGCCAGAGTGGGTCGGTCTTAAAAGTAAGGTGTAGAAATGGTTAAAAGCTGAACCTATTCTCATAATTAAGACCGTTGTAATATATCACCTCCCTATTATTGCCTTACCTATTATCATTGCACTCTCTCTGTTGTCGAGAGTCAGGGGCACAACTTCAGGGAGGCGACACGAGCTTCCTAAAGCTATCTAAATAAACATCAATTTTGCATTTATCATTTTATATGCTGGGTCCAAACTGGCATACAAAGTGACCCCTGGATGGACCTATTGAAGTTAACTGAAGCCTACATCCTCGACAAAGCAATCAAAGCCTTTCATGGTATTTTTTTTTATTTTTATTAGGCCTGTAATCTCTGTAGAAGTAGAATCACGCTACGTATGAAACAATAAGTAATACACGTTTGTTGTTACTGCAGATGAATATGTAGTTTTGCTACCAAAACACTAGCTCGGTCAGCGGTAGATAACTATGCAGTTAGCAAGAACAGCTAATCCAGAGGGCTCCTCTCATCAGAGACAAGGGTTTGAAATGATTCATGTAAAACTGAAGTTTATTTGGAAAACCTTAGGAGGCTTGATATACGTTACACACACGTTGCGTTGCTACAGATTTGTTTCCCGGATCTCTACAACAGAGCGCAAAGTTAGTGGCAAGAGTCACGGATTGGTGGAACAGTCCGGAAGCTGAAGGGTTTTCAATTGGTGGACACCACGTTCCTACCTCATCCTCAGCCTGTCCCAACTCTTTCTTAAGCTCCTCCACCCTCAGACGCAGCTTTTTGACTTCGGCCTCGTGGCTCTCCACCCTCCGGTTGGCGTGGGCGAGCTCCGCTGTCTTCTCCTGGAACTGCTTCTTCAGCTTCGCATGAATGTGCCGAAGGTCGGCCAGCTCCTGAGCACGCAGCAGACAGACAGGGGACAGGCTTAGGGACAGTGCTTCTAAAGCGGATTCCGGTCGACCAGCTCTTCTGTCTCATTCCCTACTGACAAATATTAGCCAATTAATACATTCATCAGTCGTTAATTGTTTGTCATTTACGAAGTATGAATTGCTTTGTGGGATTTGCTCATGATCCAAAGATCTGAAATACTTGAAATGAAAATATATAATCATTAGTTGCAGTAATAATATGTCATTAGCAAGATTGTCTCCCCGTCCATTGAGTTTATCTACAGATCCAGTCTCATGTCAATTACAGCCTGATCAATACTGGATACCAATATCGATTATTGAGAGTGAAGGATCTCTTAAAGATCAACGAAAAAAAACAACCCATTTTAGTTTGAAAAGCAGGTACCCAAGACAATAAAGACCATGGTTCAGAACCACAACAGTTTGAATGTGAGGTTGCCTTGTAGTTTTGGGGGGGGGGGGGTGGAGCACAAGTCGTAGATTTACACAGATTTATGAAAAGGCTGTCTGGTGAGAGAGAGGGCATGCCGAGAGGTGACAAATTCACTGGTTAAAAGAGGGTCGGACTACTGTCTGAGGTGTGACGGGGCGAGTAAAAGTAAAAGCAGAAATCTATATAAAAGTCCTCTAGTGGTAAAACATCTTATCGAAAGAAGTGCCAGTAAGGCCTCAGAGGTGTGGCCCCAGGTCCGAGAGACCAAGGTCACCAGATAGATGAACGGTCACCAGATGGACGAACGGCCTGAGTATAAAAAAATATATATAAAACAATAATAAAATGTATATCAAACAATATTTCAGACAGGAAATTCCCCATCATCAGTCAGAGGGATAATAAATACAAATAAAATGTAATCGGTAAAACTCTAAATTCACGAGGGGGTTGTTGATAATAAGTGCTATAAAAGCAGCTTTTAGACATGCCGAAGGTAACAGGGGAAACTTAAAGAAGGTATTTCTTGCTGATGATAGTTGTGGATTATGGATATAGCAAATGTGTATTTCATATACAAGGTAATAAATGACCTATTTAATTATAAGAAAGTGTACATGAGTGCTGTCAAGAGTTGATAATGCTCTCCACACCCTGGAATTGAATATTTTCCAGACCGTGGATTTGGAAACGGGTTTAAAGGCCAGTTTGTTTTTTGTTTTTTTAATCATATACTGGTGTTGTGTGATTCTGATTCGAAATTCAATTCCTGTTTCCCCTACGTATAGTTTTCCACAATGGATACAGGTGATCACGTACACCATATTTGTGGATTTGGCCTGCAGAATCTGCCTGTAGGGGTCCCTTTTTCCAGGGTGTACAGTAGGTGGGCTGGTTTGAAGTGCTGCCGGTCTTTGTTGCGTTTGTTATCTTGGTGCATGAAGCATTCATCTTTTAGATCTTTTTTTTTTTTTTCTTTCTAGGAATGGGTTAGGTTTAGGGTTAAAGGGTTAGGGTTTGGGTTAGAGAAGAAAACTAGGAGCAAAAAAACACAACCTGAAAGACCAGTAACAACACCCAAGACGCCCTGACAAGAGCCACATGGGTGTAACGGCCTCTAAATGGACATGTCTGAAAGCTGACATTTGGTCGTGTTTCATCTGTTTGTCAGGGTGTCATTTTAGGCAATTGTGGTCGTGGTCAGGCTTGAGTCAACAAAAAGCTCCGCTCCCCAGGTTTGCGTTGGGATTAGCTGGGGAGAGTCTGCACTTGGAGCTAATGGCATCATCAATAACTCACCATTGTCACTCACAGCACTTTCATGTGCTTTGACGGCGTTGATTCAGCCTCCCTTTCTGCCGTCTCGCGCCTAATGGCTCCCCAGACGGAGCAGCTTCCAAGAAGCTTTTCGGGAATGTATATGGCATTACGATGGAGAGAAATGGGACATCTACTGGAACGATAAAAGACAAGCCCGGATCGAGGAGTGGGAAATGCCCTTCACTTATCTATTCATATCGGTATTTGATCCAGCCGTTATCTTTACTATGTATGAAATATTTGATTCTTTTAGCTATCAACACAGAATTAGCTTTAACCTCTGGAATATAAGCTCGTTTGTTCTCACTGACAACATTCCATGCACGGAGGGAACACACAGTGTTTTATCTGTTGTTCAAATAATAACAAATTCCTTAAGAGGCGGCACATAGACGACCCCCCCCCCCCAGTGAATATTTACATGATAATAAAGGCAAAATGCCTGAATGCCACACATATACTAGTGTAACCCCAGAGCCAGATCAAACAAAGAGAGCGGCAGGGTAATGCAGGGAATAATAATAAATTATAAAAAAAAGCGAAGGGGGGGATGTGGGGTGGGTCTTGAGAATGACAAGGGATGAGGAGCAGTGGGGGAGGGGCAGGTAGTAATTGGAAGGGTGGTATTCTACAGGAACATAAAGGTGAAGCATAAGAACAAAGACAATTGAGTGCAGCCCTGCACAAGAGAGAGAGAGACCCAACATCCAGACAGGGACATTTTAAATAATTCGCTCATAATGTTAGGAAATTATGCTTATTCATATGTACAAGTATCCATCTATCACATATCCATCAGTCGACCGGCTACAGAAAATAAACCGATTTACTCATTGTTTACGTCACTTGTCAAGCAGAAAAGGCAAACATTCACAGTACAGAAGTCGTTGGCTGCCAATACTGAAATAAAATCGTTGAATCACATGGAAATGGATTTTCCATTTGTGAGCGCATGATCTATGAAATCCAATGACAAAGGTTCATAATGGCAGGATTCTTCCACGCCTCTGTCATTTCAATTTTGATCCAATGCAAGCTAAAATTTGGACTGGGGGAGTGGGGGGGTGCAAAAGTCAATTTTGCATTTTTTATTTTCAAGTTGATGTTGCACGTGACAATGAAAACAAAAAGTATTTTTTAAGGTCGTTTTAATTTTCGTTTTTTTTTTAATTTAATTTAATTTTTTGGATCTGAAAGATTCTGTGCATTTTGTCACACATCATGTGGAAACAAACCAAATTTTTTTTTTAATATTGGCATCCACAGACACTCAAATGTGAGGATTTGCTGTTTTTATAATTGTAAAATAAAACATCTTTAGGTTTTGGACTGAATCAGAATCAGAATCAGAATCAGAAATACTTTATTGATCCCCGAGGGGAAATTGTACAACTACTGTTGTAGTCCTACTGTTGGTAGGACTAGACCCGCAATCTGAAAATGTCAGGTCGGACTCTGAGAAATTGTAATACACAAACAATTAACTCGTTAAGCGAAAAAAATAATCCAGATTAATTTAGGATGGAATTAATAGTGTCTAAGGAGACACTATTTAGCCACAATGTGCTCAAATTGTAATGAAAAAGATATATATATATATATATTTCTCATGCGTGCCCCCCCCCCCCCCCCCCCCCCATTTTCTTCCCATATCCTCCTGGATGGCTTCATTAGCCCAGTTTCCCCACATGTTCATTAAACTTTAATCTCCTTGGCCGACAGGACATCCCAAAATATCCACTTCCTGAGAAAAAGTGACGCCTAGAAAGGGCTGCCGGTGTGAAAACAAAACCGCGGCTTATCCCCACTTGGCTAAATTAAAAACCATTTCCAACAGCTATAGTACATATTACATATCATACAGCATACAGATATCTGAGCTATGAAGACAGGGTCTGCTACTGCCACTACGCCAAAATGAAAATACAGTGTTACAGCGCTGCGGTCTTGGCTGCCGTCCCTGGCCTCCTATCTGTCAGAGAAAAGGCCTGACGAATGAAGCAAGCTTCTACTGTACGCCTCAAAGCAGACATGCAGGCCAGAAACCTCAATATTCCCTGCAGTTTTATCATTTCAAGACTGTGTAATGAATGAGGGCAGAGGAAGACGGAGGAGACAACAGGGGTGGGGGTGGGGGGGCGAGAGGCTGGGAGTCCCTGATTCTATTAAACATAAGGGATTACTGAGGGATGTACGAGTATGAATATGCGTATGTCTCTTTATGTATGTGCGTGTATGCTTATTCATTTGAGTTAATTATGTGTGTGTGTGTGTGTCAATACTCTATCATGGGTTCGTGTTTGGTTGTGCCAAATTGCTCACACACAAAAGCACAATGTGTGTGTGTGTGTGTGTGTGTGTGTGTGTGTGTGTGCGTGCGTGTACATGTGTTACGCCTGTTAAATGTTTCTCCTTGACTGGAGAGACCCTGAAGTCTGCTGCTACATCTGTTCCGCTAAACCAAAGACACACACACACACACACACACAAATAAACCACAGGCTTCTGCCCTGAAATATGTTTACACATGCATCATCTTGACAAAAAGGTTCTTTAAGATGTGCGAAAAACAATCAAACAAAACAGAATCAGAATCAAAATAACTGATGTACATAACGCCAGCTCATTAAGACTGGCGTGAACACGCGAACCCCTGCAAGCGTCCACAAATGCACACAAAGAATCGCCAGAATCGCCCCCCCCCCCCCCGCCATACTGAATTTAGCATTAATTTAGACAGTAAAGTCTCTCTCCCTTGCACGCACACACACACACACACACACACACACACACACACACAGAGCGAATAGCAGAATTTGGTTTTATAATCAGGGCTGCCCACGAGTGGAGTGATACAATGGGGGGGGGGGGACTTATAGGCACTGCTCCAACCAGATTGGTCAGAACAGATCAGCTCAATAAAAGAGTGAAATGAGGATGAAAATGCAGAGACACAGATGAGACGGAGCAGGTGACACAACTATTAGAGGTGAGAAGCACAAGAAAGTAGCACACACATACGAAACCACACATATATATATATATATATATATATATATACAAATATATATACATATATACATATATATTTAAGTCTTTATATGCACCTAAACAACACATATCCAAACATTTTATGACAGAAAATAAGCTAATTTAAGAAGTCACTAGCTAACCTTCACATGCGACTGAAGCCCGTGCTGGGCAGAACTGATAAGCCTCCTTCTCGCAGTGGTGAGATTCTTCGGGCCGTAATATTAGTGAAACCTACAAAGGCTGGACACCTCCATGCACAATGACCCAAATTTCACAAAATTGTCACCTAGTCCTTACTGAATCCCTGCCTTTATGACCCAAAAGCAGACGGTTATCGAGGCCTGGCGATCACGATTCACGAAACGATCCAACGGTCGCAAGCGTCAAGTGTCAATGAGATCACGGGGGGGGGCTGGGGGTGTGAAGCTGGTTTCTTCGGCCTCTATGAGCACATCTCATCTCTCCGTTTCTTTATCTTTTCCCTCTCCTCGTCTTCCTCACAGTCATTTGCATCCTTCCGTCTACCCCTCTCCCCTTTGATCTTCGTCTTTGCCACCTTACTCCTCCTCCTACCTCCTGACACAGCGAGCTAATTCTCCCTGTTGCTTTTCTCTCAGACGTCATGTCTGGAGTAATTATTCTGTCTCTACATTTGATTCATTTCGTTTTACCCCCTGTGTCTGTGTGTGTGTGTGTGTGTGTGTATGTGCATGTTTCTAACTGCAGCATTAAATAAACCTGAGAGCTTCATAAATAACCCTGTGGGACGGGTGGTAATGGGGGCCACTTACATTGAACAACACTTACACACATACTTGCTGGTGCCACCCAACCGGCTGCTAATAGGGTCATGTAAGGAGACTAGAGATCATCACACGCACACGCACACACACACACACACACGCAGACAGAGCTATTAATGAAAATTGATTACATCTTGAATTACACAAGCACACACAGTGTGTGTGTGTGTGTGTGTGTGTGTGTGTGTGTGTGTGTGTGGACATGTATTAGGGTTGTGCGGCGGTGTGGGAGTGACACTACGTGGCCCATTCGTGTGACGTCATGTTATGAACTTTAACCCCCCCCCCCCCCCCCCGGCCTACGTGATTGGCCACCGCAGCATGACGTTGGGTCTAACCGCTGCAGCCCAAACGCACTACCCACATTCAAAATGAAAGGGAGGACTGGCGGATTTGGTCTGAATGCTGGCTAACTCATCTTGTGGGGACATGAATCTGTTTACACAGTCACATTGTGGGGACTCACCATCCATTCGGGGACAAAAACGCAAGTCCCCATAGTTCCCATCATGAAGACTTGGTTTAAGGGTTAGGGTAAGGGGCAGGCAAGAAGTGGGAGTTAGGGTAAGTCTCCAGGGAATGAATGTAAGTCAATGTAATGTCCTCTGAAGTGATGGAAACACGACTGTGTGTGTGTGTGTGTGTGTGTGTTTGCTTGCTTTCGCAGTAACACATAAGGCAAAGGGGGATCCCAGCATCACAAATCACGCAGGTGTTGATGAGCTCACACACACACACACACACACACACACACACACACACACACACACACACACACACACACACACACACACACAAACAAACATTTCAGCTATCACCAGCCTAAAAGATGGATCATAAATGACCAAACACACACACACACACACTGTGCAAACAAAATATTAACTTCTGCTTTCTCTCACCCCCTATTACTCCTCCAGGGAGTGTGTGTGTGTGTGTGTGTGTGTGTGTGTGTACAGATGAGTGTGTTGCAGTGTGACACTGAACATCAATCTGTGCAGTAGTAGTGATGCCCAAAGCCCTGGCTGGGGTTGAAGATGATTCTACTATCAATCAACCTGTGTGTGTGTGTGTGTGTGTGTGTGTGTGTGTGCACATCTAGTGTCTCAATCGCTTGTCCTGTTTCTCATTCTCTGTCCAGATCAATACCACAGTTTCAACACTACACACAAAACAAAATCAATCTCAAACACACACACACACACACACACACACACACACACACACACACACACACACACACACACACACACACACACACTGCTGACAGTGTTCCAGAAAGACGAGGTCACGGCACAGACTCCCTAACATCAGTCTGTATGTATTGGTGTAGCAATGGTTGTGGAATTAAAATGATTATTCTGGTTTATTATAATTCGGGCCGTTAGGACAATGTTATTATAGCTCATAGGAATAGTGGGATATTCCCTCAACAGCCTGAAAACCTGAATTAAAGGATTGACAAGAAAAGAGGGGGGCTGTTTCTGGTCTACGTAGCACAGTGAAAGCACTGGGATGTCCACCTTGTTCCTCTCGAACAGCTCGCTCTGGATGGCCTTGAGGTCGGTGTCAAGTGCGGAGGCGGCCTGCCGGCGCTTCCTGGCCAGCTGCTCCTCCAGGTCCTCAGCCTGAGCCCTCAGCTTCTTGTTGTCCCTCTCCAGGGCGAGCTTCTCCGTCTCCAAGCGCTCCCTGCGCCCCCACTCCGCAGCGTTCTCCACCTGCAGCCTCTCCATCTGACAGAGACAGCGAGCAAAGAGGAATAGAGGCTGAGGACGCCGAGGCGATGGATGGATTTTAGGCGTACCCATCAACGCTGGCGCTAACACAAAGGTTCACGAATGGGTTGAACCTTTGTGTTAAACGGCAGCGGGCCAGTCACTTCCTGTCCTGCTACATTGATTTGTTGCAGTAAACTAAAGATAATGTGTAAAGCTACTGATGACACTAACACTTCCTGTCAACACATTTAAATGTTCTGCACATTTTTGAGATGCTGTTCATGCCTTCATGAGTCAACAGCAGAGAGATGACACGCAAACGGGGGGTCCCCAGCCGAACTGGAACTGGGGGTTCAGGGTCGAGCATCCCTGCCAAACATGGTAGGGGCAACGAGGGCAACTGATGCCGATGACATTTTTACAGGTGTAGAAATAAAAACTCTGCCACACTCTGTAGTTAAGCAGGTTTTTGGCTTGTGAGCATAAAGAAGGAAAAGACGGAAACATGCAGAGGTGACATGATTAAATGCAGGGCACAAGTGTTCACGCCTGTCCTGTGAAAATACAGAGAGAGAGAGAGAGAGAGAGAGAGAGTGCCTACAGCAGGAATCTGAACTATGTTCTGTATCTGTAGTCCTAGTAGTAACTACTAACTATGAAACTACTAGTTTGTTGTTCTGACCAGACTGTACTGCACATGATGAAGACAGAGATCATGTAGCTGCCACGAGATGGCAGTGTAAACAGGATTATACGCCACTCTGTGGCAAAACAAAAGTTTATGATACTCACAAGTTTTGTTCAGAACGCCACTTTTAGGGTTTTTGAAGCGTAAATGGAATCGTCAGGAGCAAAAAGCTAACATTAGGCTATAAAGGAACTACACCACGGTCGCATTACTTCAACGTCACCACCGCTGAGCTTCACTTTTATATATCTATATAGATAGATATAGGATCCGTGACAACTTCTGCTAACTACTTTCCGGGCTTTAGGACTCATTCCTGCAGCACTCTAATGACAACATGGTGGCGCAGTGGGTAGCACTGTCGCACGGGAGGTAAAGCTGGTTAGAGCGGCACTCGTGTCGAAGTGTCCTTGAGCAAGACACTGAACCCTCAGTTGGTCCCGATGGAGACCAGCACCTTGGCATGGCAGCTCCGTCTCACCTCAGCTCGTAGTTCAGCTAGTTTCTTGTCCATACTGGTTCGGGCACCCAGCTCGTCCTCCAAGTCTTCAGATATGCGGCCGAGCTCGTCCTGGTGCATCTCCTTCAGCAGGTTCAGCTAGATGGTGTTAGGAAGGGGGGGGGGAGACAAAACGTCAAAGGCCTGGGTGTTTTATATTGCCCTGTTATTTTTCATGTTTTTGAGAAAACACCACAGGACCACTGAACCCTCACAGTATCAAAGAATTAGAAAGTCCTCATTTCTTCTGTTTTTAAAGGTGCAACTCTACAAAGACGCTGAAAGCCCAGATCGTATGTATGATGTATATTTCACGATCAGGTAAACTGACAGGTCGTTACAACAGGGAAGGGTTCCTTACTAACACCAATACAAGCTTTTAAAGTAAACAAATAGTGCTCAGTGCTGCGTTTCTGGAACCAACGGGAAGCGTGTAGATAAGGATGACCCGGTCTCCGTTATCGTCCCTTTTCATCCCTCCTTGTTCTTATCTGATCATTGCATCTCTGCCTGCGTCTCATCTGCCTCCTCTCCTCCTTCAGCGTTTTGCCCTATCCTGCTTCTATCCCTTCCATCTCTCCTACCCAGCATATCTTCAAAAACACCCGTCCTCACCATCTACACATCTGCCATGTGTTCTGACCTATCCCCCCCTTTCTGTCTCTCTGCTGGTTTTTATCAAACTGATGGTGTCATATAGTGACCCTTTCCCACGACACCCTGTGTTAGCTGTGTTCTGTCCCTCTCCTCTCTGCAGGCCTGGACTGCCCCCGTGTGGTGTAACACTGCCAAGACGCTAGCCAGGTTTCTGCAGAGCCCTACACTCTATGGGTGCCGCTTTGGTCATCTTGACGCCCAAGCGTTGCAGTAAACTTTCAATCAATGTACTCAGCATATCAATTATATCTGTATCTAATGTTTGCATGAATAGAGAAATGGTGTCAGGAACATCTGGGCATTGCCTGGAGGGGGGCTGGAATATCTCAAGTTCAAGATAAGACACCATTGTTTACAAAGTAAATTCAATTCTATTCAATCGTGCTGAAGACTAAGTGTTGGTGAGGAGGGCCCGGACCCATACTCTGACCGTGACCTTGGACGTCTGACCTCCGACAGAAGGAACTTAAGTTCACTGCGATATTGTGAGGACATATGAAGTTCTTACCATCTACGTATCAAAGACAATCACAGCACCAGAATTCTACTTTGCGTGATTAATTCATTTTCTATTATTTCAACACAGGTTACAGTGGAATTTTTGCTTACTCAGCTCAACCCCCCCCCCCCCCCCCTAAATAAGAAAATTATTCATCAAATTAAATGAACATATTACCTGCAATTATAGTTTAGAGCTTGATGTGATGAAGAATTTCCCCAGAAGTTAAATATCTCTAGTTACATTCGGGTACACTACAACTAGCTCAAACAGAAACAGGCCGCTCTACTGCGTTTTACGAAGGGACCCTTTTTTGACAGGAAACAGGACTTTGGTGTCGCGCACACAGTCCATGTTGGCTGAGCTCATAAAAGCGGAGCCGCCCCTAAATCCCATGACTTTGCATTGTATTGTATTTTAGTATATATATATATATATATATATATAAGGCAAAAGTCCAGCTCCTGATAGGGACTAAGTCATGACACTTTGTACGTCATGGATTGTTGGTCACCGGCAGGCACCCTGCATGGCACCGTAAATATCAAATAAGAGTCAGTATTCAAATAATGACCCGAGTCTCACTTAAAAGCCAAAAACAAGGAAGGTCAGTCACAAATAAATGTTGGGCACACGACGGGATGTGGACAGACCAGTGCTCCACTGTTCAGAAAAACAGGGGGGGATCCACGCACAGACATGTTCTCTCTGACTACGTGGGGTGCCTCACCTGTTTGAGGGCCTCCTGTTTGCTCTTGCTGAGCTCCTCGTATTTAAGTTTCCACTGACTGAGTTCAGCCTCCAGCCTCTCGATGCTCTTGCTCAGCGCGAGCTTGTCTCTGGAAGGGGGGGGGGGGGGGGGGTGGACGACACAAAAGACACAAACACACATTAGCGATTTTCATGGGTTATTGTCGGAGTGAGCAAATGTCTTCACATTTTACATTTTACACGTTAAGAAGCTCACAACACTGAATCATCAGCCATTTGTCACTGCACCTTTCATTGGTGTCCTAATTTTTACGACAGCACGGAGCTCACGCTAAGGTGACAGCGGCCGATAGCCAGGGAACTCAGGAGACCAGGAACAAAAGGGGCCGAATACGAATTGATACGTTGTGCTTTGTATAAACTATATGGCAAATATAGGACGTTTTGATTTAACAAGCTGATTTTGATGCAGGGACAATAGACCCTGAACGAAACAGGGTCTTGTTTACACTGTTCAGAAGTCGTCGTTCGCGTGCAACCTCTCACTGAACTGATCAGGAGAAATGCCTGCTTGAAAACCATTTCTGTCCAGTAAAGTTCCGCCGTAAGTCGGCCTGCTGAAGACAGAGGCGGCCGAGCGGAGGTGTGAGTCGGCGTCGTGGCTCGAACGGACCGGGCGCTTCAGTATTACACAACTGTTTTCGCTGAACTGAATGGTACTCCACAAACAAGAGTGACGATCCTGATATGTAAAGTTGGTGGAGTGCCCCTTGAATCTACAGTGTTGGCGGCAAAAACGTCCTTAAAAGCGAAACCACTCACTCCGCAGATTGGCCTCTTTCGGCGTTATGTTTATCATAAAACTGGGATGATTGCTACCGATGCACTTATTGTTGCAGCAGGTGGTGGAAGAGCTAATATCAACTGTTTAACATATTGTTGGGTAGGTTAACCTATAAGAATGTATTGCATTTTAAAAATTGAATACATGTTTTGCAGATTAAATATTAATCTGCAAAATAACTATATCTGGAGTGGAGTACAAGTTGACAGTGTCATCAAACGGGACATTCTAACTGAATTCTCTACTGCTGCAACAGATCCAACTGTTGTTATGTCTGTATATATATATATATATATATATATCAATATATATATATATGGATTTTCTGTCTCTCTTACTCTCTCTCTTTCAGCAGGACTTTCTGGGACTCGTCCAGGCGAAGCTGCAGGGCGTTGAGTTTACTGGAGTCGTCCTCCACCATGCTGATGTCGTCCCACAGCTGCCTGCTGCGTTCCTGCCGGCTCAGACCGGAAGACGAGCGCGAGCCGGCCAGGTTTACGCCGCCGCCGCCGCCGCCGCGACTTTCCCAGGCCTCTTGAGCGCTGCCTTCCGGGGACCTGGAACACAGGACGGACTCCAGCGCTTCCAAGTCCTGACAGGGCGGGAGACAGAGAGAGGGAGGAGAATATGAGACAACAATGGCAGTTTGTTGATATAGCAGTGACGCGAAATGTCATTTAATGTCATTTTATATCCCGATGATGATGATTTCATTCCGGAAAAAAAGACGCGCAGGCCAGGAGTTGCAGCGGTCTAAGGGCTGGGCTGCTAGATGACGAAGAGCCTGGACCATTCAAGACTTGGACTATTGACCCCTGTCTCCGTCTGCAAACTCAAGTCACCACAGTTGAACTCGGCACACAAAGATAAGCTCAGGTTTAAATTCGCGCCCCCCACGCCAGCGACTCCACTGAAATACGTTTGGTCTGTTCCAAAGTCTCGTCAAAAGGTTTTCCAGCAGTTTCGGCCACAAAATGAATACACACTGTCAACGCGAGTATAAATATCTTATAACCACACTGGGTGTAGTAAATTGCTGTGCTGTATGAGGCTCGGCGGGTGAGGTTCTCACAGTGTTTATTGCCATTTTCCAACTCCATCGCTCGGCGTTTACCTCCCTAGCATTCCACCACTCCT